>NC_065450.1:32996409-33317649 GCF_917563875.1 Diabrotica virgifera virgifera
AAATTATTAATTCAGTTAATAAATGTGATAATTTTTTCACTATGTATTCAGTGATTGTAATAATTTATATGTACAACAAAAACTAATACTCAATCGAGAAAAGAGGAAAAGTGTTAAAGTGATTTTTAATAATATATTGTTACTATGAAACGCTTACAATTTTGAACATCTTTAACAACAAAATACTTGGATCACTGAATATATCCTGGTGTATTCTCTGCTTGGATCGTCCATAAATAATAAACAATAAATAACTTTTTATTAAGTTCACGTCTTAAATCAATTATTTACCAAAATACACATTATCAATATTATTTAATCAACAACTCAAAATATTCCCGATGCAAAATATTTAAAACTGTCACTGTCTTGTCATCATATTCTATTTGACTCAGTGCGTTGTATGACAAAGATAGCGAATGTTCGATTTGGAAAATATCACCACGGACATTGTGTCCATTTTTTCGAATCCTAAAAAAACTAATAAATATTTTTTAAAAATTTAAACGCAGAATGAAAAACTAAATTATTATCGAGGGCCGAAAGTCCCTTAGAATAAATAAATAATTTCTTTTGAATGAGATATTTGAAATTAAAAATCACACTACATTTTCTCTCAGTTTTTCACCCCTGTAAATTTTCAGGGACTTTTGGCCCTCGGTACGAACGTAATCTTTCATTCTGCGTTTAAATTTTTCAAAAATACTTATTAGTTTTCCTCCCGATCTAAACAGCATTGCAGCCGAAAATACGTACCCATCCCCTTAAGAGACTACTTTTACATAAGAAAATTACCGGGGTCCTTTTTGATTGGAAACTAGAAGTAATACATCACCTTAAGCTTACTTGTCACTTTACATTTAAGCCATCAAAAATATATTATTTTAATCAAGAAACGAGATAACTATCGAAGGTCAAGAGTTTTACTGCCATAATTGTGGTATTTTTAAATCTGTAATGAAAGGTAAAAAAAGTGTTTTAATCACTTCTTTAGATAATTAGCAAAATAACCTTTCAGTAAACAGTAAAAAAATGTCCCATGTAGGTAAGTAAATTAAATAAACGTCTTTAATTTAAAATAGTATATTAAGTATGGAGAACGTTAAGGGTTTTATACCGATCGAAGACAATTGTTTGGAGGAGGAGCGGAGCGACGACTCCAATTATTGTCTGAGATCGGTTACCCTTAACGTTCGACATGCTTATAACGTTTTTTGCACGATTGATGCCATTATAAATTATAAAATTAAACATTTTCGTCATATTGACTAGTTTCATTCATTTTATCAAGATAGATACTTTGGTTGTTAGGTAGTAACTAGGGTGCATAACAACAATGGAGAATTGAGTTTTTATTTAGTTGTCAATAGTTTTAAGTACAATTTTGATTATTATAAATTAAAATATGAGCGAAAGTGAATTTGAAGAAATTGAACGGGCTTGGGAAGAAGGGTGTTCCGCAATTATTCCCGAGAAATCCAAAATCCGTTATCAAAATACCTACCAAAGTTTTAAAAAATGGTGCGAAGGCAAGAATTTAAGAAACGAAGAAAAGACTCTATTGGCATATTTCGTTCAAAGACATATGCAGTTGAAATCTCCTGGAAGCCTCTGGGCAGAATATTCAATGATTAAATCCACCGTTTTTCTTTATGAGGGCATTGATATTTCCAAGTTTTCAACTTTGATCGCGTATTTGAAGAGAAAAAATGTTGGATACTACTAATGTATGCGATTCTGCAGGAATTTCTGTTAGAAGTGAAACCACAGCCCAAACAAGTGGGATTTCATTAAATAATTTTACAAATTGTACCATAAGTTTCAATATTAATAAATAATTCGTTAGTTTTCTTTATTCTTTCAAAAAATAAATTAAAATTAAGAGATTTTTTAACTCGACGGTAAGTGAATTACTTACTGTCGAGTTGGAGTACTTACCGTCGAGTTGGATTACTTACCGTCGAGTTGCTAGTAAATGTCACCTACTGACGTAAAATCTGTCACGGTAAACAGTCAAAAATGATAAATCGTGCAAAAATACTATTTTGTTCAGTTTTAATTTGCTTTCAAAATTAAAATGGAAAAACCCACACTAATAACATGCAACATGCTAAAAATCCAACTTTTAAAAGCCAAACAGGTAAAATCCGTTTTTAAAGTAAAAAATTATGCTAATTAAAAACTAGATCTTTTCAGAGAATAATATACTTATCCCTATATACATACTTTTTGTAAAATAAAAATGAAAGAACGTAAATGGAAATAACGACAGTTTTTTGCCGCTTTCTCGAAATATGCATCTTTATCGTGTTTTGCTTTTAAACCTTCCATATAGTCCATCGGAAGTAGACATCAACTCGGGAATCAGACAAGGGGATAGTTTGAGCCCATTGCCTTTTAATTTAGTACGGGACAAAATCATAGAAAACATTAAAGGTGCTGGAAAAGGATATGGCAGGAAAACAAATAAAAATCCTATGTTATGCTGACGACGCAATCTTATTCTCCGATAACGAGGATAACCTACAGCGAATGGCACAAACTTTCAATACAGTGGCGAAGAACTACAACATGAAAATATCAACAGCTAAGATAAAATCCCTGGTATTGTCAAGGGAACCCATAAGATGCAAATTAGTAATTAACAACGAACTAATTGAACAAGTCTCGAGATTCCAATATCTGGGAATCGAAATATGTAGTTATGGAGATGTTAAAGAGAGCGTCCGAAAGCAAGCAAATAAAGCGAATTACGTGTCAGGATGTCTGAGGGATGTCATCTGGAGAAACAAAGATATGAGGCTGGAAGGGAAAGTACGCATATACAAATCATGTGTAAGACCGATCATGACGTACGCGATAGAAACAAGATGTGACACAGCAGAAACCAAGAGGATACGGAGAACATCAGAAATGAGAACGTTGAGGTCAATAGCTGGGAAAACACTGAGATACAGAATACCGAACGACAGAATAAGAGATCTCTGTAACATACAAGATATAGTACGGTAGGGAAGACAGAGACGACGAGAGTGGAATTAGCATGTGACGAGAATGGACAGCGAGAGAATAGCTCGTATAGCCAACAGGCAAGAGACCAACAGAAAGGCCCTTTAAAAGGTGGCGAGATAGCTGACAGTCAACATCACAGCTACGAATACAAGCTCAAAATCGGTTAAGAACAGGCCAAGAGGCTTAATATAAGAACAAGAAGAAGAAGATATAGTCCATGCTGTGAGGTCGCTGCCGTATTAAAAATTTTCTGATCCGTTTTGTTGCGGATTCCTGTTAAAAAATGTCCCCTTTAAACAAATTAGAAGGGTGCCGGTCAAAATTTTTAGGCAGAAATTTGTTTTGACATTTTTTTAAGCAAAAGATCACATTTTTTTACTCCGGAAAATATTTTTTTAGGTTTTTTGGGTCATTAAATAAAAAAGGCACAAGTGACTCCTCCATTTCTTCTCAATAGTTTCCCTTTCTTTTCTCTTATTCCTTCTCCAAATTAATAACATTCAGTGTGATACAGTGGAATTGCGATGGATTGTATCCTCGCCTAGACATCCTCATCACCATCTTTAACAAACATGAATCTCCTAATAGTCTTATAAATTTTAGAAATTATACAAAAAAATCATATGATTTAATTCTGTTTACCGATTCTTCTAAAACTACCACTGGTGTTGGCTATGCCGTCACCACTAAACATGAACTTATAAGCTCATCTCGATTACCCTTAACATTTAGCGTTTATACAGGTGAACTATATAGTATTCTGTTAGCTTTTAAATGCATACTCCCCCGAAATTCCTCTCTAATAATGTCGTCACCACTAAACATGAACTTATAAGCTCATCTCGATTACCCTTAACATTTAGCGTTTATACAGGTGAACTATATAGTATTCTGTTAGCTTTTAAATGCATACTCTCTCTAATAATGTGGCAAACATGGAAGATCCCTATATAAAATTAAGAGGCTCTGCAAATCCATATTAGGGGTTGAAAATGACAGATGTCTGTATCATTCAAATGCGTTTCCTTTAAAATAAAACTTAACTTGTTTCAGTATTTTCACAAAAGAAAAAGATAACGCATCTCGACTGAAGATTGAAGAATTAGCAGGATGAGTGGAAAGTAAACTCACTCACCTCTAAAGGTGTAAGGCCTACGTTTATTCTAATAAAACCCAAACTCTCAAGAAACTGGAAGGGTGTGCAGTGTGCAGTCTTAAAGGAGTTCAAAACCTTAAAGGCTAGTGACAACACTGGTACGCTACTCAAGGTGTCAGAAGAAACCAATAGCTCGAATATTGCGCACATTTCCAATCAGGTATACCCTCTACAATCATTTATTTCAGCTTATTTGCTCTCAAAAGTGCTCGTTTAATTTTTCGCTGAGAAAAGAACCCCAACTCTAACAACGTGGAGATTTGTACTAGGGCTATTTTAGTGGTAAGGTGAACAAGAAGCCCATTAAGAAGCAGATGAAACTAACCTAGCTAACTGGCGTTTGAATAAAGCTAGTTTTTGTAGAGGATCAGTCAACTACGTCCGGCGAGCAATGGGCTAAGGAATACTACATTTGCAGAGCCAGACTATTTTCAGCGGCCCGTTCTGTAATCTTAGCAGACTTCCATTGGATATCACAGCGCCAAATGTATGTAACTTCATTGCATTGTGCATATTGACTCACATCGTAACCGGTTTCATCATGATGCAAAGTTGTAATCTGCAGGACTTTCCTATACAAGTTTTTCTTGTAAATTAAAATTAAAAGCGCTGTTTTTCTTTTCACTGATTATACTTATACTTATAGAATCGTCCTCGTATGCAGCTTATACATTTGAATATTAAGTAGGCATATGCCAACATAAATATTCGAAATACATAGTTATATAATAGGTGTTTTGAAAAGATAACCTCAATTTAAATAGTTTATGGTGATTCAAATGTTAACTGTCACAAAAAGGCAATGTCTGATAATAAGTTATCACCAAGTCGATTGTAAAACATTTTATTAGGTTCCCGTTGAAATTTATTAATCTCATTTTTGATAACGTCAGCTGGTGTTTCTATTTTAGTTTATTTATTTGACATTGTATGTATGCATCTGGGCTTTGGTTTATGATGGTAATATAACTTTTTACTGTCACTTCACTACTATAATTTTTACAAGTCATAAATTTTTAACTTTAATTCCTAAAATATAGTATTTAAGTAGCTTATGATCCCATTTATCCTTGTTGAAAATACAATTGAAATTATTTATCGGTTAGAATGTTTTTGTGCTAATCTCCAAGAGTTCAATTTGGTAGTTGGCCACTGTGGTCAATAATATTCTCGGTCGCACATTGCTATAAAAGGGCTTGAATATTTACTTCAGAAGTAATATATTTACTTATAAAGTTCAGAAGTAGCCCCCTAAAATCTTAGACATAAATCCGCTAGAGCAATGGTCCACATAAATTTAAATAGACAGTGAGACGTCTCATAACTGCTGCTACAACCATTGATATATTAAGCGTAGACTCGGCATACTCGCCAAAAAAGCGTAACGCGGAAACAGCATGGAAACAGTCGATCGGTGGTCTATCTATCTCTTTTAACCAAACGATCCGCGCATGTGACTGACAAAGATGACTAGACCACTCAATCCTATGTCGACGTTACACCCCGATGCATTGAGTGGCATATCCCTAGCCAAGTCTATCCTTTTACATGTCTCTGGCTACAACTCAGTTGTTCAAATGAAAAGGTACGAAACATCGTGTAACAACATAACTGCAAACATAGTTGCGTATGTGTATGGGATAACGTAGTAGAACATCGAGAGATGAAAATGTAGCCTTCGGCTTCGATCGGGGCATGCCCGGGCGCCCGCATGCGCAAGAGAGAGTACTTATAGGTTCTTATAAGAGCGCCGTCTACATATCCAGATCGTCTCCATACTCTTACTTGACGAGAATCTGGATGAAATCCAAAGCTAGATTCGTCGGAGAATAAAACTGTAGTCCAATCATTTGCCTCCCAGTTTTGATAATCATCATCATCAGTAGCTCGACAACCCTTTTTGGGTCCTGGCTTGTTCTAAGATTTTCCGCCATTTGTTCTGTTCCTTGCTTTGTTCTTCCAGTGGGTAATCTCAAGTGTTTTCAGATCTTGTTCCACTTGTTCCATGTATCTAAGTTTGGGTCTTCCCTTTGACCTTCTTCCTACTGGTGCTTGCTTCATTATATGTTTCGGTGTTTAGTTTTGATAATCCCAACACTCTAATATTACAGCGCGATTGCCTCTGGAGAGGTGGATATCTCAATGGCCTTCTATTGTGGAGATTGCCTTCATGGAGACGATTTCTTAGTTCTTACAGTATTAAGGTCTACGGCCTATGGTATCTGTTGGGCCCGTTGCAAGTCGCTAACCAATTCAGGTGCTGTAATTGTTGGCTGTCTTCTAGCGGTTAACACTAAAAATCGGTCTAGAGCTGCAGTTGTAGCACGCTCAAGTCCTAGAAGACGTTCGATTGGACTTCCATTGTTCCAAAAACGCCGCCCCAATTGACTTTGGGAGACTCACATGTGCTCAATTATATTAGTTTGCCGCGTGTCACATTGAAGAAGGCCTTATTTATCTCATCCAAAGTTAAATGACGTCTTCTTCTAAAGGTGCCTATCTTGTAGAGATGTTGGCCCATTGACCCATCTTATTATATTCACAGCAGCTCGAAATAGATCAGTTGACGTTAGACCAGTCCAGTTCCTAAGATCGGCCAGCCAGGATATGCGTCTACGTCCAGGGCCTCTCCTGTCCTCAATCTTGCCTTGTAGAATCAACTGTAGAAGTCGTTATTTATTATTACTAGCCCAGTAAATGAACGGGAAATTCGGCGATACCGTGTAATTTTCAGGGGCAACTCTGAATTGCATAAAAATTTGGATTTAGGTTCTACTTACCCTCCACTTCAAAGTTGAAATTGTGCCGTTTTTACTTGGGCTTTTACTTGGGGGGTGACAGTCACCCCTTCTCGAGGGTGAAAAAACATACGTTCAAGATAAGACCGGAAATGAATAAATTGAGTGATTTTAAGCAACTTTTTTTCTATAGAGTTTTTTACTTAAGTCAATACTTTTCGAGTTATTTGCCATTGAAAATGTTGATTTTTCGACAAAAAAACTACGTTTTCAGACGGTTTTTGGCAAATAACTAAAAAGTAAATATTTTATCGAAAAAAAAATTTCCTTAGTAAAAGTGTAGCTTATAAAAAACCCAAATAAATGGTGTATCAGTAAAGTCTATCATTCAAATAAAAACAAAGTTGTAGCTCATGAAAAATACGTTCTTATTCGTCTAATTCCAAATCGAATATTTCAAGGTGAAATCACCGAAAAATTAAGCACTTTTCGGGGAAAACCCATTTAAACTTTTTTAAAGTGTTTATAAAAAGCTTTGTTTTAATTGTTAACAAAAGTTTTAGCATTATTTGTAAAAAATCATGAAAATCTTGCCGTGTTTAGTAGGGTGGAGCGAAATATTTTTTTTCATAATTCCCTAAAGCCTATGTGTGGAAAAGTTGCCTTTTACTACCAGTATTCACCAAAAAAAATCTCAAGTCAATCAACTTAAAACTTCTACTGCCCAAACCGCTTTGAAAATTGGAATTTTCCCTATATTTAAAAATATATATAGAATATCTTATTATTGTCACTAATATCTTATGAATAATTATTACTGGATAATTACGTCAAGAAGGTATTACAAAACATTCCTAGAACCAAATAGCAACTCAATATAATGACCTTGAAACAATACTACATGCTCTTTGACACCGCATTGCGCCGGTTTAGCGCCAACGAGGCTAACAGGATTCCACGAACTCCGTCGCAATAAATCGGTTGTGGTCGTAGACCTACGTATCGTCTGCCCCCGCTGATTTATGTTGTTGAAATATTTTAGTTGTTTGGCAGCATTAGAGCAGTTAACGTATGTAAAACTGTGTTTGGTGTACCAAAACCATTTAAGAACAATGTGTTGCCGACCTACGCGGATATTATTAAATGTTACTTATATCGTCGACAAGAAATTGTTGTACAACAAAGTAAACAAAGACCTAGTTTCGCTGATGATGTCTTTTCCCGTTTAATAAAAGACTTGAAAAACTTGTGACAGAAAAATTCCATTTGTGTTGTATCAGACCAACAAATAATATTACATAAAATTCGAGAATACCACGGTAAATATCGTAACATAATGAAACGGCTAAAAAAGGACGGTAAACTTAATAATTCAAAACAGGTTGTTTTATTTAGAGAATTGGCCGAGAAGAAACTCTTTGATATATCTTTATGCAAATGTAAAGACTTTTTAAGCTGTTCTTGTACATTAAAAGTGCCTGTACTTGAACGTGAATTTCTAACCGACCAAAGAACTTCGTGTAAAATGGTAATCGGTAGAAAACTACAAAAGTACTCGAAAAGAGATGGAAGCGTAAAAGTAAAACCGAGGAAAGGAGAATCAGGCATGATGAATATGATGATCAATTAACAAAGAATCTTTAATTGGCAGAGCATACCAGTCAGTGTCATCTAATCTAGAAGAAGAGACTTCAAACAACAGTTCATCAGAAGAAAATGTCATTAAATTAGAAGACAGGGTCGATACTCCTTCAACTTCTCAGATGAGAATAAAACTACCAAGTGTAGCACAGGCATGTGACAGAACGGGTGTTTCTGATAGGACGGCAGCAATTATTCTTGTTAGTGCAGCGTTAAAAGATATAGGAATAATTACTACAGAAGATTCATCAAAAATTGTTGACCGCAGCAAAATTCGTAGAGAAAGGGCAAAAGCTCGATTTGAGCTCAAGAGAAAAGATAAAGAAGACGGTTCTGAATTGGTATATGGAATATATTTTCATGGAAGAAAAGACCAAACGTTAGTTCAAACTAGTGAAGAAGGAAGTTTGTCCAAGAAAACGAAGATTAAGGAGCATATAGTCCTAGCTTCAGAACCACGATCCAAATATATTGGTCATTTGACTCCTGCATCTGGCAATTCGCAAAGTATAAAGAAGAGCATTCTAGAATTTTTGGAGCATAATTTTGACGTTTCAAATTTGCAGGCTATAGGTTCTGATGGTACAGCAGTAAATACTGGTAATAAGAATGGAATTATTAGACAGCTTGAGCTTTCGCTGAACGGTGAACAGCCGTTCGCTGTTCAGCCGAAAACAGTGAGAGAATTAGGCCTTAGAAGATTATTGAAGTGTAGGAAAACAGCAAACCAACAAGAAATACGGGAATTCAAATTGTCATCTTTAAATTTTTATTCTGAAGACTACATCGATATGATTGACTGGCAGTCGACAACAATAACAGAACCTCCCCTGGTAAAATGTATTTCCAATGAAGAACTAGAAGAAATGATTTTAGATGTTCCAGCTGAAATTGAAATTCTAAAATATCCATGCCACACGCAAGCAGTGGAAAGGTGCATCAAATTAGTAACAGAAGCGTCAGTTGCTGTATGTGGAAATACAGCAAGGGATGGATTTTAAGGGCACGAATTGCTTCTAGAGCTAGTTTGCCAGTATTCGAGACAAAAAGTCAATATCTTCAAGTTTTTAATGAAAATTAATCACAAAATTACAAATAAGGGGTGGGAGGGCGGTGGAACTCGATATGCAGCTACCTCCACGCAGTGAGTTCTGGGTTATTTTCATCAAAAATTACGAATTTTTTATGGAAATAAGCGAAGAGCTGCATTACGGCTTTAAAAATATTTATCTTTAATTTTTTACATTTCACGGTCAAATGGGCAGTAGAAGATGGCAATATTTTAAGCCACTTTTTTTTTTCTAGAATAGACCATTATACTAGGCAACTTTTCCACATATAGGTCAATTGATTTAAGGATATTTTTTTTTCGAGCCAGTTTTCACTCCACCCTAGTGTTTAGCTCCCCAAATGAAATTAATCGCTACCGCTTTACAAACAATTTACTTACCTATCTATTTTTTATATGATCTGTTAGTCTCACCGGTTTAAAGAGTTTATTTTTGAAAGGGTTATAATTGAGAAAACTTGAATGGGTCACTAATCACGAATGTATGCTTTTGAACAGCCATATCTTAACCAATTTTTGTCTTACGGAGAAACAAAATGAAACTAGCATATTTATAATAGTAAAACCTACATTTTTTTACTCTTTAAGATTTTTCTTATCACTAATACTTTCTAAGTTATTTTGAAAAAATGAAATTTTTCAAAAATTTTTAGAAAATTATTTTTTACTATAACACCAAATGTTTTCAAAAATAAGCACTTCAAACCAATCAAACTTACAGATCATATAAACAATACACATAAAGTTAAAATAGATGGTAAAGCCAAATGATTAATTTCATTTAGGGTGCTAAATAGAGGAGGTTTTCAAGATTATTTTTTACCAAAATAGGGGCTAACTTTTTTTTTTCACTGTAACTCGTTTATTTTTGATGCTGTAAACTTTTGTACAAAGCAAATAATAAGCTTTTTTCGATACTTTAAAAATGTTAATAAGGTTTTCCCGAAAAACGCTTCTTTCTTCGGTGATTTCGCGTTGAATTATTCGATTTGGAATTAGACGAATAAGAACGTATTTTTCATGAGCTACAACTTTGCTTCTACTCAATTTGTAGACTTTACTGGTATATTATTGTTTCATTTTTTCGACAAAATACTTACTTTTTGAGTTATTTGGGAAAAATCAACATTTTAAATCGCGAATAACTCGAAAAGTATTGACTTACGTAAAAAACTTTATAACAATTCGGAGTTGCCCCTGTAAATTACACTCCAAAACGGTCATTTATTGGGCTATACGCATAACGTGGCAAATTTTCTGTTTTATACGGTGTTAATTATTTCTTTGTCTTTTCTTAGCCTCTGGATGGAGAATAGTTATGTTAGTTGTGTGGTGTATATGAGACCCTCAACTTACGTCGATAGCACCACATTTCAAACGCCTCTAATCGTTTTATGGTATTTTCTCTAAGACTCCAGCTTTCTATTCCGTAGAGGAGGACACTAAAGACGTAACATCTTATGCGTATATTGATACTTAAAGATAAGTTGCAGATAATCTTCCTAGGACTGTTAAAACAGATTCTGGCTTTTTCAATGCGAGTTTTTATTTCGTAGCTATGATCCCAAGTATCCTTAATATTGTAGAGCCCAGATGCAATATTATGACGTCGGTTCATGATAAAAAATAATATTTTCACTGCACTAAGTAAAAAAGAACTTTCTAGCATGAACAAAATCGAAACTACCTACAGTCGGAAAAATGAAAGATTACCCATGAACGACCACATCGATCACTTATTTTGTATTTGCTGTCTTTTTCAATAAATAAAAAACGTTTGTTATATAAAAAGACAGCAAATACAAAATAAGTGATTGATGTGGTCATGTTTCCGACTGTATGTATTTACTGCAATATCAAACCTATAGCTTTTTCCTCTACTGTAAAAAGCTTTGTCAAATATTCGTTATTGCTTTTGGCGTTATGTCTTATTCACAAAAATCTACAGGATCAGCAACTGTACAAATTCAATCGAAATTAAACCATCACGTGAGTTTATTTTTATTAATTTTATTGTTATAAAAATATCCCTAGACTTTTCCAAAGTGTGTATTGTATACCTATACATAAATATATTTTTTGCACTATTAACTAGATATCATTATGGTATTTGCAAAATAAAGTAGTTAATTTCAAATATGTCAGGCGCTTAAGAATAATTATTTTTATAAGTTTCAATATCGAATACTACATACAGATTTATTATATCTATAGCATTGAAAAGTAATATAATTAAATGTTAAGGTTACTCAAGGTTAGTAAATAACACAAACATTACGTACTTTTAAAGGTCGTTTCTCTTTCTAATGCGGCTTTTACATAAAATAAAACAATAGATATTAAAAAACAAGTATACTATATTTATGTTATGGTCAAACTATAAAGGTGTACGCATATATTTACATGAAAAAGATATCGTGCAAAGCTAAGGTTATGTTGGATTTATTAAAACGCATTTCAAAATTGGAAGCTATATAAAAATATGTACAAACATAAATTAAAAACATCTACCAACTCACAAATTGCGAAAAAAGAATGTGTGTGTACTTTGTACGCACGTAAGAAGTTATACTTCTATTATATGATTTCAACGAAATAAATATACTTTCAACAGTTATTTGTATTTTATTTAAAGTTTAAACTAATTTTTACTTACTACTTTCCAAAAATTTTTATTAAAACAATACCAAAAATAAAAAGAATAGAAAACACACGGATTCGAACCGGGGACCTCTCGATCTCCGGTCACACGCTCTACCACTGAGCTATACTCCCTTTGCTTTGACAGGCTACAAGATTTCTCATACATACTGACAAATTTAATAGACCAAGTGAAGTATACAAAAATACTTTAAATATACTTAGTATTATTATAAAATATCTTATTCCCGAGGAAGACAAATCCAAAGACACAAAAATTATAATAATTATATTTACTAAAAACACTAATAATATATATTCTTTTCACGCACACCTTATTTGCGCTACATAACTTAAAATATGTAGCGACTAATACCATACTGTCGGTGTGCGCATGCGCCAGAGAATGTAAAAATTCACCCTCGTGCCTAAAGAAGTATAACTTCAAAAACTATAAATGTCATTTTCTCTGCAACCCAATTCATGTTAAAGCCATAGCGCTGGATCCCGCGTACCAAAAAAAAGTTTTAAGTTTGCAAGCTGAAAATTTTTACCCTTTCATTAAACTCTCGTACAAAAATCAGACTGCTATTTACAACCAATATAATTCCTGTCATTTGACATGTTCTACGTATCGGACTTATTAAAATGCCCTACATATTTGTCGAACAAACATTTTTTCATATATTATATAAAGTTTGCTATTGAATAAACTTAAAAACTACCTGATAGTTTTCACAATCATAAACTTGTCAGGATGACACGTTCCACAATTAAAACTTCCCCTGTTCCAGTGTTCCCATACATCAAAGTTTGTCCGACTAGACACCGTTAAGCTATTAACAAATTTTTAGCTTGATATTAAACAACTTTTTTTGGTACGCGGGATCCAGGCCTACCAAGCATTACTTAATTTTATTAATTTGTATTAATATTTAGAACTTTTTGTTAACGTCTTTACATACTTCATACTAAATTGCCAATCATATTTTACCTTTTTTTTTCATACAATGTTGTTAAAGAGTTTAAATATCTGGGAGCAACAATCACCAATGATAACAAAATAGAACGAGAAGTTGAAACGAGAATAATAGCGGGAAGCAGATCTTTCTTTGCCATGCAACATCTAATGAAGTCAAGTCCACTAGGTACATATTGTTATGATTTGCTTTCTATTACTTTTATTTTAATTAGTATTTATTTAATTAATTATTGAATTGACGCAAATCATACAAAAAAAAATTAAGAAAAAAAACTCAGGGTGCCTTTTTGTCATAAAAATTAACTAAATTATCTTAGGTTATACTTATCCTTTCTCGTGGCTTCAGTATCTCTTAGTTGATCCTTGTCGGGATAAAATAGGAAAAGGAAATAAATAGAAAATTCATAAATAAGCACATACAAATACCTTTATTATCAAAAGCAATGCTCTGAAAATCTATCAATTAAATCCTGTGGGCATAATTGTCCAGCTGAAACTTTTACCATATAATTAATCTAATTTAAACAAATATTTATCGCTTTGTTCCTGATACCATTTATAAAATTAACTAAACAAACAAATTTAGGTATTTGCAAAACTACTTATACTTCCTATTAAATTATTGAAATGTTGGAACCTTAATTCATATGCTTTTACGCAAATATTTTAACTTCTGATTATAAAGAACATCTATCACATAAGTTATTGACTGACCTTTTTGATTCACACACAATGATGTCTCCTCTCGACCCAAACAGCTCTTCCTTGTTGATTATGTTAGGCTACCAATCAAAGCCCTCTCCGTTCTCAGCATCAATCCAGCAGCATACCAGCAACTATTTCTCCAAAACACAAGCCAGGCCGCTTTTGACCAGTACTCGTTCAATAAACTCCAAAACTCTCTCCTCTCTTTCTCTCAATAATAATCTCCTGAGACCCAAGTATCTTTTTTACTTGGTTTCACAAATAATTTTAATAACGATAAATCTTGTAACTTACTCTCTTGGACTTTACAGAATCAAAGAGGTTTTTCTTCTCAATTTGATTTGTCTCTCGTTCCACTTTTCATCTACTCTCCACTATCAAACAACCACTAGTACTTGCTTCTGAACTATACGCGAAAACTTTCGACTGCCTTTCTCGGATGCCGACCACACAATGATTTTTCTTTTCCAAAACTGTCTCAACATTCAAACTTCCCTTTCCCCATTCCAAATTGCCAAGCCAATCAGAAACATTTCTCTTTTTCATTCGAAAAAAGGAGGCATTCTTTCAAACAATACTTCTACGCATCCTAATCACTTTCCGGAAATTATACAAATACTCTTGTGCTTAAAACAAACAGACTTAAAATTCCAAATCTCTCTACCTTTATTTTTCTAAAAACTAATAATTACAGCTACCTGTGGATCTTACCTTTCCCGTAACAAACAATCTTTTTAAATTATAATCCGAAATAAATTGTCATTTCACTTCACTGTATTTACAAATGTCTTTAAGTCTTCAGGAAAAAACTCATTAAGGAGAAACCCACTGCGCAAAAGCTAGCTTGTACTAAATAGTTACAAATCAATATACAGGGTGTATCAAATTTATGTGCCCGCGTTATAATTAAAATTAAAATTTTTACTCTATCTTTGATTGATAAAGTGATACATAATAATATATATAGGTGCAAATATCCAGATATATAAGGTTATACCCCCCAGTGGTGGCGGTAAAAATATCAGTAGGTTGGTTAATTCTCACAATGATAAAAATTAAAACAAAACGTAGTTTGACCATAAAATTACCACGACCCTGATCGTACCCTCGGTTGGCCAGTTGACAGATCTTGAAGCGTCTCTTTTTTCTTTGATGCGTGTCACTTTCCCGATACTTTGTTACAAAATACGAGACGATCCACAGGACAATAAATTTTAGCATTTGGTATTATCTTAATGGTCATAAATATAAAAAATTTTGACAGAAATTTCTCTATTTCACGTTAGGTTAAATCCCGTCTTCAGCTTTTATCTTTTTCTGTTACATTTTTCTATTTCACTCAGAATGTAGCGCCACGTTCCGTGAGTTTTCCTCTTAAGAGCATAATACGACCAGTAGTCGCGTATGGAAGTGAAACATGGACGCTGACAAAAAGAGAAGTAAATAAATTGCTGGTGTGGGAACGTAACATTCTTCGAGTGATATATGGCCCTTGCAGAAACAGCGTGACAAACGAATGGATGCGCAGATACAATAACGAGTTAAAGCCTCTCTTAGGAAAGGAAAATCTAGTCAGATATATAAAGCTAATAGATTAAAATGGGCAGAGCAAGTGATACACAGTAACGACAACCGCCTTATAACAATGTATTTTGGAAAAGACAAGATGGGAGACCGTTTATAGGATGGCCCAGAAAAAGGTGCAAAGATGTAGTCAGAGAAGATCTGGAGAAAATAGGAGTGAGCCAATGGAAAATAGTGACAGAGGAACGACAAACATGGAAGGCAATAGTAAAGACATCAAAGAGTCACGAAGAGTTGTAACTCAATGATGATCATTATGGTTATTGTATATCTAAGGCACTCTGAAGTCGTCCGTGCTAAATGCTGTTGTGCTCCAGCTTCAACTATATTGGCGGACCAATACGAAGTTGGGATTATCTTCTTCTTCTTCTTCCTCTTTATAAGCAATTCTGCTTGTTCATTGGCAGATTGATATCTCCATGGAAGGTTGCCACTTTAGTTTTTGCACGGTCGGCCGATACTTCTTCTACCGATTGGTTATTTATCTCTTGCTATTTTGACGACAAGTGCCTTCCCCGTTCTGCTAATGTGGTTATTCCATTCTTTTTTTCTGTTTAGTGTCCATTTGTTTATACACTGTACACATTTTATTCTAATGTCTTCACTCCTTTTTCCATCTCTCAGCGTATTTCCTGTAACTCTTCTCAGTACTCTCATCTCTGCAGTTTCCAGTAGTCTTTGTGCTGTGACTGTATCGGGTTTTGTTTCTGATGCATGTGTCATTATTGGTCTTATACTGGCTTTATACATTCTTGACTTCATCTCAGGGTTAATATGTCGGTGTCGCCATATAGTGTTATTATTAAGGCATCCTGCCAGTCTATTTGATTTTTGTACCTGATTTCCCACTTCTTTGTCCACGTCTCCGTAGGTGGACAATGTAATTCAAATTGGTTCTTTACTGATTGGTTCTTTAATAGGATCTTTAAAAGTAATTCTACGGATTACTGTTGGTTTAATTTCCTGAGATGAAATTGTTATGTTGAATTCTTTTGCTCTTATCTTAAATGTGTGGACTAATCTTTGCAGACTATCTTCACCTTGGGATATCAATATTACATCGTGAGCGTAACATAGTGTTTTTACAAATTGAAGAGTCTCAGATGCAGAATCCACCATTAAAATGGTAAATAGTTATTTAAATCTGAGACTTTTCATGTTGAAAGTTCTTTCTGGTACATATCCTTAATCTGCGACTTTAACAATTTATAAGACCGCAGACGACGAATATAGAAAACAAAAAGGATTCCTTGCAATCACATTTCGTTTTCATTCGTCTCGGAAAAGGACAGAAGAGGAATTTTCTAGTACTCAAATCTGAGTAAAGATAGAAAAGTAAATGATGGTTTTGCTTGTTTTTTGATTCAGAGGGATGCACAATCGCCGGACAGCTGTTTCCACCATTTCAGGCTTTTTCAACAGCGCTAGCGTGCACTCCTCTGAATCGAAAAACCGCTCAACCATCAATTTAAGGGGAATTTGAAAGATCATTTGTGTTTTTACTTCTTTGTTTCCCATTCTGTATCCTCGTCCTTTGTTGACGCTTTTAATGGTTTCATCCATGATTAAATTCAAGAGCATAGGGCTCAATGAGTCTCCCTGTCTTATTCCGCTGCTTATGTCTATAGGTTCTGTAAGTTGTCCATCTATCTGACTTCCATTTTGCTGTTTTGGAAGATGTTTCAATAGTTTTTATGACATTTAGGGGAACTTTTAATATACAGAACATAGATTACATCTTTGAGTATTACTCTGTCAAATGCTTTCTTCAAGTCGGTCAGACATAGAAATGCTGGTCTTGTATACTCTAGTGATTTCACAGCAATTTGCTTTATGACGAATATTGCATCTGTACACGATCTTCCATTACGAAGACCTTGTTGTTCATCTGCTAAACTTATCATCTGATTAATAATATGGTTAATAATAATTTCCTCTATGCAAAAGAAATAGTTCTATGATGTGTTCTGCGATTTCATTAAATATGTAAGTTTTTCTTTCACCGTATTCCCCTGTTGGTCTTAATCTGTAGTTTTTTTTATTTTCTTTGTTACTTTCAATCTCAGTCCTTTCGTGTTTCTATTGTTGTGGATGGTCTAACACTTAAATAAAATTAGAATAAAACGCAAACAACTGTTAGTCCGTTCTTTAACGGTAAAATATTGCAAAACCTCTAAATTTTAAAGAACCGTTTGGATTCACATGAAATTTGGCATACACATAGCTAACAAGTCAAAGAAAAAAAGTGATATTGTGCCGATATGTGCTTATGACCTGGGGTGGTTTTCACCCCCTCTTGGGGGTGAAAAAATATTCGTCCAAAGAAAGTTAGGAAATGGATAAACTGGCTAATTTTAAGTAACTTTTATTCTATCGAGTTTTTTCACTAAGTCAATACTTTTCGAGTTATTTGGCAGTGAATATGTTCATTTTTTCAACAAAATAACCACGCTTTTAGACGGTTTTTCGCAAATAACTTAAATAGTAAGTATTTTGTCGAAAAAATATTCTTGGCAAAAATATAGCCTGTAAAGAATTTAAAAAAATGGTGTATATGTCACGTCTCTACACCTAGTAGAAGAAGAGTTATAGCTAATCAAAAATAGGTTCATATTCGTCAAATTCCAAATGGAATACTTTAACGTGAAATAACCAAAAATGAAGCACATTTCGGGGAAAACTCATTACAACTTATTTAAAGTGTTGAAAAAAGCTTCATTTTTGTTTTATAAAAAAAATTCTAGCATCAAAATTATACAAGTTACGCTCAAAAAAAAGTTAGTCCCTTTTGGTTTTGGTAAAAATATCGAGAAAATCACCCCCTAATTAGTATCTTAAATGAAATTAATCGTTACGATTTCACAAATTTCTTAACTCATGTATATATTGTTTTTATTATCTGTAAGTTTTATCGGTTCAAAGTCCTTATTATTGAAAGGGTTGTAGTTAAAATGGGTTGAACGAGTCACTGATAACGAATGTATGCAAATTTAGAAACACCAAATCTTAATCAGTTTTTGTCTAACAGAAAAACAAAAAAATACATGATATTCAGAAAAGCAAATCTGACTTTTTTTGTTTTTCGAGATTTTTGGTATCTCTAACAATTTTTAAGTTATTTTGAAAAAAAGCATATTTTTCAAAATTTAAATTTTTAAAAATTTTATTTTGAAACCAAATTTTTTCAAAAATAAGCATTTTAAATCGATGAAACTTACAGATCATATAAACACAACATAAGTAAAATAATTTGTGGAGCGGTAACGATTACTTTCATTTAAGTTGCTAATTAGGGGGGGTCTTCCCGATTTTTTTTTGCAAAAACAAAAGGGATCAACTTTATTTTGAGCGTAACTTGCTTAAATTTAATGCTAGAAACTTTTTGCAAAAATAGAAATAAAGCTTTTTTTAAACACTTTCAAAAAGTTATAATGAGTTTTTCCCAAAAAGTGCTTAATTTTTTGGATATTTCACGTCGAAATATTCTATTTGAAATTTGGTGAATATGAATCTATTTTTCATTGGCTATAACTCTGGTTCTACGAGATCCAGAGACCTATCACGTACACCATTTTTTTTACTTTTTTATATGCTATATTTTTGCTAAGAACGTTTTTTCGACAAAATACTTACTTTTTGAGTTATTTGCGAAAAACCGTCTAAAAATGTGGTTATTTTGTTGAAAAATGAACATATTCACTCGCAAATAACTCAAAAAATGTTGACTTCGCGAAAAAGCTCTATAGAACAAAAGTTACTTAAAATTAGTCAGTTTACCCATTTCCGGACTTATTTTGGAGATATATTTTTTCACCCCCAAGAGGGGGTGAAAGTCACCCCCAGGGCAGAAGCACACATCGGCACGATATCACTTTTTTTCTTTGACGTGTAAGCTATACGTATGCCAAATTTCATGTCAATCCAAGCGGTTCTTTAAAATTTAGAGCAAAAACCGTGAAAGAATGGACTATGTCAATAATATATTTATTTATTTTTGGTAAAAAGGCGTGCTTTGTTTATATCTCGTAAGGGTTTGTTATTCTTTTGCCCAGCGAGGGTTTATGACTGACCGACGCCTGCTGGGTTTTGTGAACCGACTGGAGGCTGTGTATTGACTGAACTAGACCACAAAGACTAATCTGTCATGTGGTTATACCATATGGCCAGACAGGCGATAAATTATTAGATCTGGTGTTTTAAAAGCTGAGAAGGCATTGTACCTTAATAGGGATATAATTTGTTTCTTAAAACTTAACAGGCGCTTCTATGCATATGGTTTGTATATTAAATGTGAATTTTAAATGGGACGTATTATTTCATTTTGAAAAATTTATTAAAAATTAAAATTAAAATTAGTATTTAAAAAGTAGTAATTAAAAACGTGTCGCCACAGTCTATAATATTTGTTGTTCTTCTTTCTTTCATAAACTCCAATGTTTCTTTTTTCAGTTTCGTTTTTGTCTATTTTTTTCCACAGATCTCTCTTGTAGTTGATGTTTTGGCATTCATTAATTTTCGCTATATTTGATTTATATCTTTCATGTTAAATACTGATGTAGGTCCTAGTTTCTTTTTTAGATAATTTTCTTCTATCTAGTTTTGTATTTACTTCTATTAGACCGGGCAGTATCGTCGCCCCCGCTAGCGAAATTATTCCGATTCGATTTTTTTGCACAAACTTACTCAAAAAGAGGTCATTATAACATATCCACAGGGTGCCGGGCGGTGCCGTGGTCGAAAAATTGTTTAAACAATTTTTTTTAAATGAATGAAGTAAACAAATTCACAAAAATAATTTTTTCATTTCGAGAAAATTTTTTTTAGATAAATTGGCTTATTCTGAGCAAAAAAGGTCTCTTGCCATTTTTTTCTAAAATTGATTATTGTCGAGATATATGCGATTAAAAATTTGAAAAATGCGAAAATGGCCATTTTCAAGGCTTAATAACTCGATTAAACATTATTATTATGAAATTCAAAAAGTCACCAAATCAAGTTTCAAATTCCTTCTTCAAGGTCCTGAAGAGATTTTTGTGATTGTTTTATTAGAAAGCTGTTATTTTTAATTATTAACAATTAGCGCTATAGTCCAGGATTTATCGTCGCTTACTTACTCAAAACGAGGTCCTTATAACATATCCACAGGGTGCCGGGCGGTGACGTGGTCGAAAAATTTTTTTAAACAAATTCACGAAAATAATTTGTGCCGGGCGGTGACGTGGTCGAAAAATTGTTTAAACAATTTTTTTTAAACAAATTCACGAAAATAATTTTTTCACTTCAAACAAATTTTTTTTAGATAATTTGGGACATTCTGAGCAACAAATGTCTCTTGTGATTTTTTTCTAAAATTGATTGTTGTCGAATTATACGCGATTTATAATTTGAAAAATGCGAAAATGGCCATATAACTCGACAACAATCAATTTTAGAGAAAAATCACAAGAGACGTTTTTTGCTCAGAATAACCCAAATTATCTAAAAAAAATCGTTCGCAATAAAAAAATATTTTTGTGAATTTGTTTAAAAAAAATTGTTTAAACAATTTTTCGACCACGGCACCGCCCGGCACCCTGTGGATATGTTATAAGGAACTCGTTTTGAGTAAGTTTCTGCAAAAAAAATGGAATCGGAATAATTTCACTAACAGGGGCGACGATGCATCCTGGACTATAGCGCTAATTGTTAATAATTAAAAATAACAGCTTTCTAATAAAATAATGACAAAAATCTCTTCAGGACCTTGAAGAAGGGATTTAAAACTTGATTTGGTGACTTTTTGAATTTCATAATAATTATGATTAATCGAGTTATTAAGCCTTGAAAATGGCCATTTTCGCATTTTTCAAATTTTTAATCGCATATAACTCGACAACAATCGATTTTAGAAAAAGATGACACAAGACCTTTTTGCTCAGAATAAGCCAATTTAGCTAAAAAAATTTTGTTCGAAATGAAAAAATTATTTTTGTGAATTTGTTTAAAAAAAATTGTTTAAACAATTTTTCGACCACGGCACCGCCCGGCACCCTGTGGATATGTTATAAGGACTTCTTTTTGAGTAAGTTTGTGCAAAAAAATCGAATCGGAATAATTTCGCTAGCGGGGGCGACGATACTGCCCGGTCTATATTATATTTCATGTATTATCTGTGTATTTACAATAATAAATTTATATATTCATATATTTTTGTAGTATCATTATGTTAACATGTTCCCTTTTTTATGTAAATGATAGCAAGTGGAGAAACAATTACTATATTGGAAAGGAATTACACAATTTACTTATTACACGTCGTTTGAAAGTTATTTGTAATATTTACCGTTGTTGTTTGTGCTGATTATTCACAGACAATAAAAGTTACTAATGACTAATGCGTATTTTTTTAACATGACTTACTGTGAAAATCATAATAGTTCAACTTTGTTTAGATACAGAAAATACGTTAAAAATAACATTGCTATTTTACACTACTTAAGCGATTTCACGTTGGTGTAGGTATCGACATAAACCATGAATAATGTCGACACCTGGATTAACCATGGTTAACATTTATTCAAGGTTAATGCTGACACCTAAACCGAACCCATCCTTAGATGAATCCAGTAACGTCTTCCTTGACTGAAGAGTAAACCAACCAAATGTTCCTTTAATTTAAGCAAAATAATTCTACTTGATGCTAGGTCCGGATTGAAAGGGGGAGGGGCACAACAGTCTCTCAGCAATGGTTTAGTAGTTTAGTCTCTAGTTTGATGTGAGACATGAGGCCGAGCGTTGTTATGGGGAAGCCACATATTTATGGCAGTTATGGACATTCGTCCTCGTTTTATGTTTTGACAAGACAACGACGAAGAATATCTTGTTTGTCGACTTCATTTTTCCATGATATTCGCCTCGTCCTTTTCTTCTTGTTCCTCTTGGGCTCCATTCTGCAACCTTGTTTATAGATGTATTCTCTGCTCTACGTACGTGGCCGTATTTCTTGCTTTTTCAGTCTTCTTTTCTCTATATCCTGAAGGGCATATTTTTCCACTTTCATTCTTGTCCCTATCTCTTCATTTGATATCCGGTCTCTTCTGGTCAAGCCTCAGCGCCTTTTACAGTATTCTATTTCGATCGCCAGAATGCTTCTTTGGTTTTTTGTTTATGATCCAAACTGCTGCATGTCATGATACTTCGTACTATTGTTTGATAAGTACATCATTTTATTTGTTTTTCTTTGATGGTTATATTCCACATTACACGATGGAGTTGTCTTATAGAAGATCTTGTTTGTCCCACTCTATTTTTTATCTCTGCTGCCGTTGTTGCCTTTTTCGACATTATAAAACATAAATATTTAAAATTCTTCGTTCTTTTTATTTCTACGTGTCTTCGATCTCCAAATATTTGACGTCTTCTTCCGATATTGTTAAGTATTCCGTTTTCTTCATATTTATTTCCAGACCCACCTTTCTGTATTTCTCTTTTAGCTTTTTTACCATGTAACCGGAACTGGAAAAATACCCCAAAGCTGGTTAAAGTCGACCTTCGTAACTTTACCCAAAAAAGTAAATGCCAAAACATGACGTGAAGACTACAGAGCAATTAGCCTAATGAGCCACTTACTCAAAACGTTTCTGAAAGTGATACACGGCAGAATATATATAAAAATTGCGAAGAACAGGTATCATGGACGCAGTTTAGATTCCGCGATGCTTAGGCACCCGAGAGGCTCTATTCGCTGTCCAAGTGCTTATGCAAAGATGCAGGGATGTTGACTGTGACGTGTATCGTCTATCGTATTGTTTTATCGACTACAAAAAGGCGTTTGATAGAGTAAAACATGATAAACTCATAAACATATTGAAAGAAGCGGGAGTAGATGATAGAGACTTGAGAATCATATATAATTTGTATTACAACCAAACTGTCAATATTAAAGTGGATGACCAATTGATAGAGGCAGTCTCCATAAATAGAGGAGTGAGGCAATGATGCATCCTGTCCCCGGTGCTGTTTAATATACTCTGAATGTATCTTCGAGCAAGCGCTGGGAGAACTACAGGAAGGCGTATTAGTCAATGGAGTGCGTCTGAACAACATTAGATATGCCGCCGATGCTGTAGTTTTTGCAGACAGTCTAGATGGTTTGCACAGAATAATGCCGCGCATATCAGATACAAGTAGAGAATACGGACTTGATCTCAATACGAAAAATACAAAGTACATGGTAGTCAGTAAGCGCGAAATATTAAATACACAGCTTTTGGTTAAGCAACAACTAATTGACAGGGTCGACAGCTACACATACCTTGGTACCAACATAAACAGCCAGTGGGACCACTCAAGTGAAATAAAACAACGCATAGGAAAAGCGAGATCAGCGTTCATAATGATGAAGTCTCTTTTCAGAAGCCACGATTTACCTCTTGCTACTAAAATCTCTATCATCAGATGCTATGCATTTTCTATGGTATTATACGGAGTAGAGGCCTGGACACTTTCCGAGGCTTCTTTGAGAAAACTCGAGACATTCGAGATGTGGTGTTACAGGCGCATTTTGAGAATTTCGTGGATGGATCGTGTGACTAATGTTGAGGTTCTACGTAGAATAGGCAAGGAATGCGAGATTATTAACACAATCAAAGAGCGCAAACTAGAATATCTTGGCCATGTTATGAGGAATGAACAGAGATATGGCTTGTTGCAACTCATTCTTCAAGGCAAGGTATTTGGAAAGAGAGGACCAGGGAGAAGAAGAATATCTTGGCATCAAAACCTGAGAAAGTGGTTTAATACATCGACAACCGGACTATTCAGAATGGCAGCAAGCAAAGTTAGGATAGCCATGCTGATCGCCAACATCCGGAACGGATAGTCACCTTAAGAAGAAGAAGACCATGTAACCGATATTTTCCTCATCTTGAGCCATCACCATCTGGTCTTATGCGAAGCACAATGTGGAGAGATAATCGCCCCTTATTGGTATTCCCATACCCCTACATTTTGACTTCCAAGCTGTTAATCCGTGTTCTAAAAGTACACTGGGGTGCAAAATTAACCGGACACCTTAAAAATGGGTCATTTTTGACGTCTCGAATTTCCTAAACCTGTTGTTCGATTTAAGTGATTGTTTTAATATAATATAGCCTTATTCTTTAGCAATATCGCTGTGATAGTATTGTTGCTGAACAGTTAATTTTCATTGTATACCGGGTGTATCAATCAAACTGTGTCTTTTTCTCAAAGTTCCCATCACCCGGTGGAATATTCTAGCATTTATAAAATACTGAAATTAAAATCCAACTATAGGCTCATGTTTTCTCAACATTTTGTTTTTTGATTAATTCGCTTATGTTGGATAATAAAAAAGTTAGGTACTTTAACAACTAGCCATGTTTTTCATCAACTCAGGGTGTTTTTAAATAAGTATGGCGAACTTTAAGGGGTAATTCTGTATGAAAAAATAATGACAGTTTGCTTTATAAACGGTATGTCTGCAAATGTTTCGTTTCCGAGATAGGGGGTGTTGAAAGTTTTCTTACAAACTCACGATTTATTTATTGCTTTAAAACCGGTTGAGGTGTGCAACTGAAACTTGGTGAGTTTTAAGAAGTAGATTGCACATTTTTTGAAATACAATTAAGAATTTAGTATTCACCATTGGCGCGCATACGGGTAATATGAGGGCTTATATTACCCGTATGCGCGCCAATGGTGAATATTAAATTCTTACTTGTATGTCAAAAAATGTAAAATAACTACGTCTTAACACTCACCAAATTTCATTTGTATATCTCAACTGATTTTTAAGCAATAAATAAATCGTCAGTTTGTAAGAAAAATTTCAACACCCTCTATCTCAGAAATGAAGCATTTGCGGACATAGGTTTATAAAGCAAACTGTCATTATTTTTTCATGTAGAATTATCCCTTAAAGTTTGTCGCACTTATTTAGAAACACTCTGTATTGATAGAGAACATGGCTAGTTGTCAAATTTCCTAACTTTTTTATGGTCCTACTTAAGCGAATGAATCAAAAAACAGAATGTTGAGAAAACATAAGGCTATAGTTGGATTTTAATTTCAGTATTTTATATTTGCTAGAATATTCCACAGGGTGATGCGAACGTTGAGAAAAAAACACAGTTTGATTGATACACCCGGTATATAATGAAAATTTAACTGTTTAGCCACAATATTATTACAGCGATATTGATAAAGAATAAGGCTATAACATATTAAAAAATCACTTAAATTGGACAACAGGTTTAAGAAATTCGAGACATCAATAATGACCCATTTTTAAGGTGTCCGGTTAATGTTGCACCCCAGTGTATATTAAATATAGTTGGTGACGTTGGGCACCCCTATAGTTTTGATATTTTGAAGCTGGTAACTATCTTGCCTCCGATTTTTATAATATACTCCATTTCCCCTATATTATACACAAGTTGATTGCTTGTGTTAGGTTAGCTAGTATACAGGGTGTCCCGAAAAGATTGGTCATAAATTATACCACACATTCTGGGGTCAAAAATAGTTCGATTGAACCTAACTTACCTTAGTACAAATGTGCTCACAAAAAAAGTTACAGCCCTTTGAAGTTACAAAATGAAAATCGATTTTTTTCAATATATCGAAAACTATTAGAGATTTTTTACTGAGAATGGACATGTATCATTCTTATGGTAGGACCATCTTAAAACAAAATGATAGTGAAATTTGTCCACCCCATAAAAAATTTATGGGGATTTTGTTCCCTTAAACCCCCCCAAACTTTTGTGTACGTTCCAATTAATTCATTGTTGTGGTACCATTAGTTAAACACAACGTTTTTAAAACTTTTTTGCCTCTTAGTATTTTTTCGATAGGCCAGTTTTTATCGAGATGCGGCTTCTTTTTCAATATATTTACGTAAAAATTTTATGGGGGTTTTGTTCCTTTAAACCCCCCAAATGTTTGTGTACGTTCCAATTAAACTATTATTGTGGTACCATTAGTTAAACACAGTGTTTTTAAAACTTTTGCCTCTTAGTCTTTTGTTCATAAGTCACCTTTTATCGAGATGTAGCTTCTTTTTCAAAATATACCTAAAAATGTAAATTATAAATAAATTTTCAGATTATTATCAGGTCTCTAGAACCGTACTTAACCATATACAAATATGTGGTGGATTCGACAAATATTCAAAATATCTCGATAAACACTGGCTTATCGAAAAAGTACTAAGAGACAAAAAAGTTTTAAAAATAATGTGTTTAACTAATGGTGCCACAATAATAATTAAATTGGAACGTACACAAAAGTTTGGGGGGGTTTAAGGGAACAAAACCCCCATAAAATTTTTATGGGGTGCACAAATTTTACTTAAATTTTTGTTTAAGATGTTGCTGCCGTAAAAATGCCGCATGTCCATTTTCAATAAAAAATCTCTGAGAGTTTTCGATATATGAAAAAAAATCGATTTTCAATTTGTAACTTCAAAGGGCTGTAACTTTTTTTGTGTGCACTATTGTATATAGGTAAGTGAGTTTCAATCAACCTATTTTTGACCCCAGAATCTGTGGTATAATTTATGACCAATCTTTTCGGGACACCCATATCCCCATTTTTGTCATTGCGTTGTATAGTTCTTTCCTTGGCTCTGTGTCGTATGCCTTCCTAAGGTCTACAAACCCCATGTATACTTCTCTGTTCTTAGTTATTTTCTTCTCTATTGTCTGTTGTATTGTATAGATATTGTCTAGACATGATTTCCCTGCTGTGATTAGCTTTTATTATTAACATTTTTGTTACTTAGTTTAATAGATACCCATAATTTTATTTGTAAATCAATGATTCCGTGCTGCACAACACATTCTACATTGGAGATTAGATAAGCGCTTCTGTTTGGCCTCACGTTCTACCAAAAAATAAAATCATTAAACATATTTGAACTTGGTAGAATTTAAATATATTTTTTATCTCTAACAGAGATAAGATAACATTAAAAAATAACAGTCATATGACTACAAGGTTTTGTTCAAAAAGAAGATCATGACTACATATATACATAAAATATTGCGTATTTAGATGAAAATATAAATGTATATAAATCATCCTTTCAGATGTATATTTGTTTAACATTTTGCTGCTTGCGTCTTTGTTTCACAGAAAGATGATCGCGTCGTATGTCTGAGATAAGTAATGTAATTTGTAAATAGCTGAACTACTTTTGCAGTTAATAGTAATTTTAGTATACAGATTGTTTAGTTTTAGATTAGATGTTGGTATACCCTATACATGGCAACACTGCTTCCCCGCTTCCCACCTAATGCTCATTATTCGCGCCGATTCATTCAGTACATTTGTCATTCTACAGTGACAATGCAACTCATTCTCATAAACAATGTTGCCGCTTTTAGCGCTTTCTTCAGTGAGTTATATTGAAACGAAAAAGGCGCGATAGACTACCCCAGTTAATCAAAATACCATCCGAAAATAATATTTCAACCAACCAAGATAGCCATCGCTCACCCTCAGCCTAGCTCAGTCTCTCAAGGTGTGTGTTCGTCTTGTCCTAATCTTAGATATGAACTCTGAAAATTTACAATGGAAGCAAACAAAACAGTATTTTAACCAATCATGTTTATTGCTCGATTAAGATATAATAAAAATTTGGCTTATTAAATGCATTAACAAATACACTCCTGGCCATAAAAATCGGGACACCTTAAAAATGGGTCATTTTTGATGTCTCGAATCTCCTAAACGTGTAGTCCGATTTTAGTGATTTTTTAAATATGTTATATCCTTATTCTCTAAGAATATGGATGTAGTAATAGTCTCGCTGTTCAGCAACACAATAGTGTTGCTGAACAAGTAAATGTCATTGTATACCGGTTGTAGCAATAATACTGTGTTTTCCTGAAAGTTTGTAACACCCTGTGGAATATTCTAGCATTTAAAAAATATTGAAATTAAAACTTAATTAATAGCCTTAGCCTTTCTTAACATTCTGCTTTTTGACGCATTCACTTATGTTAGATATGAAAAAGTTAGGTACTTTGACAACTAGCCATGCTCTTCATCAATACAGGGTGTTTCTAAATAAGTGTGATAAACTTTAAGGGGTAATTCTGCATGAAAAAATAATGACCGTTTGATTCATAAACATATATCTGCAAATGCTTCGTTTCTGAAATACTGGATGTTGAATTTTTTCTTACACACTGACGATTTATTTATTGCTCTAAACTGGTTGAGATATGCAAATGAAATTTGGTGGGTTTTAAGAGGCAGTTATTGCGCATTTTTTGACATACAATTATGTATTTCATATTCACCATTGGCTTAAAAAAATCACTAAAATCAGACAACAGGTTTAGGAGATTCGAGACATCAAAAATGACCCATTTTTAAGGTGTCCCGATTTTTTTGGCAAGGAGTGTATATTCAAATTCTTGCCAAAAACTAACAATTTGTAGATTATACTTATGGCCTTTGGTATTGGTTCGATGGTAACTTTTTGATCCCGAATGGTACTGCTGGTGGTTCTGCAACTGGCTCTGGTGTTGTAGTTGTTCAGAGCTACCAGGCCTACAGGTGGTGGTCGTTGCAGTCTAGATGATTTGGTTGCAGTCTAGATGTCATGTTCCTCGTTCTTGTATCGCCGGCGATTGAGGATTGCTGAAGCTCCCGGAGGGAGGACGTTGATCTTTTATCCCAAAAACTAGAAGATATAATACGTATAAGTGACAATCAAGAAGTTAATAACCAAATTGTACCTTTGCCAAATAGTATTCAAAAACTAGTAGATGGCAAGAGTAAATTAAATGGAATTAAGATGAGGGGAATAGTTAAGATTTGATTACTAATCGCATATCAATAGAGAGAATGAAATGTAGAAAGCAAACACATGGTTGAGCATTTGGAGGTTAGAAAAAAATATTATAAAAATTGTTAGATGTAGAAATGTAATTAATATGATAATATTCTTACCCCAAGAGGATATCAAAGTCTGAAAATAAATAGCTATTTTTGAAGCTTCTTTGGCTTTTATACCTAAATTAATTTTCCACCACTTTTGTGAATGAAATATGGGGGTTTTCACTGTCATTGAAACGACATGACAACGAAACTTAAACCGAATTTTGAAATAACGAACATGGAACGCAAGATCAGATCAGATGATACAATGTAGATAGAGTTGGCTATAGAACGGGCGCCAAACAAGTTTTTAACGGGAAACAAGTTAAAACGAATACAGAAGATAATGATTAATGAAATATTAAAGGAAATAAAGTAAAATAATTATTTAAAAATAAAATAGCAAAGATGTGACGTTTGTAATGTTACAATATAAAAGGGGTCTAGATGCAAAACCGGACATTTCCACTTTTTGGTCAAAATTAGTTGAATACACCTCTGTAATCTGTGATTAGAGATCTATATATTAACAATTTTATAAAGAGCAAAATTGGACAGTTCCTAGTAGTAATTCAGTGTGAAAGAATTGGTTTAGATGCAAAAGTGTACTTTTCCTCCAATTTGAGATAGGGAACAGTAAAATTGTAAATTGTTTTTTTTTTTTAGCTTACTTAGAATGACATAAAGTGGAAATGTCCGGTTTTGAATCTAGACCCCTCAATATCTAATCGCACACAAAGAGTTTTCATAACGGGTATATTTTAAATAATATAGTCTCTCCGTATACCGCTAGCAGTGTTTTGGGATTATATCTCTTGCACCTAAGGTATACAAGGAAGATAACAGGGCCAGTGATACGCTTCAACCGCCTATTTTTACTCTGGTTTTACCCAAAGATTCATTTTATTCAGGCTGAGTCGACCTGGGGCCAGTAGATATTTAAAAATTTCTAGATGTTCTCACTGGCTCTGGGATTTGATCCTCGGCCTTCTGCATGGAAGTCAGACACTCTACCACCTGAGCTATCCGGCCCTATATTTTAATCAACTTTTATTAAATTTATCGCCTAGGAAAAGGTAACAGCTACAAATAAGGAACAAGACTTATATCATTTCCCTGCAGTTCTCTCTGCAGCAGTTCATAAAATTTAGCTAGTATTTTAATAAAAACTAAAAACAAACAAGTCCAACCTGTAAATCTGATTATAAAAAACTGCAGCACGTGTAGACTATATAGAACAACCAGTTATTAATATATTCATACAATTTAAAGTATAGATAATGACACTTTTATAAAAAAGAACTTTTTATAATAAAACGTGTTCATTTTTTATAGGACCCAATATAAAATTATAAACTATTTTGTTGTTTCAATTTCTGTCATAAAAGAGTTTTGTAATCGACTATTTTAGAGACATATATTTTCTCTAGCGGATTTAAACTCATATAAACCAAAGAAAATATTTAAAATGGTATATAATAATATATTTATATACAGCGTGTCTACTTAAATTGGAAAGATAATATCTCATTATATAATCATTATCTCAATAATTCTCATATTATGAGAAACTTTTTTATTATTAATTTTACGAAAAAAGTTATTCTTCATAAAAAGTTCTGCATGCTCTAAAACCTAAGATTCAGTCATCAGATATCAAATTTTATCAATATTATACGAGGTATGTCAAAAAATATGAATTTCGTTCAAGGGTCTCAAGTACCTTTATTTCTCTGACTATCGAAAAGTCTTATTATGAAAAGTTGTTTGGAATTAAAAAATAAAACCAAATATGCAATTACATGCTTCTAATTAAAAAAAAATATTTTACAAATTTTTCTCAAATTTATGAATACCCAGCAACGTTTTTATTTATTACAAATATGATAACTCTTTTATTATTCATTTTACGAAAAATAGTTATTCTTCATAAAAAGCTCAGCATGGTCTAGAATCTAAGATACAACCATGATATATCAACTTTTATTAATTTTATACGAGGTGTGTCAAAAATATGAATTTCGCTCGTCAGTATAGTACCTTTATATTTCACAATATTTTAATTAGAAGGATGTAATTGCATATTGAAACATAGTTTTTAATTCTAAACAACTTTTTGTAATAACAATTTTCAATATTGTGAAAAATAAAGGTATGTACTATACTAATAATTCATATTTTTTGACACACCTCGTATAAAATTAATAAAATGTGATATCTGATGATTGCATCTTACGTCTTAGGACGTACAGAGCTTTTTATAAAAAATACCTTTTTTCGTAAAAGTAATAATAAAAGAGTTATCATAATAATATGTGCACTAAAGAAAAACGAAGTTGGTATCCATAAATTTGAGAAAAATTTGGAAAATTTTTTTTATTAGAAGCATGTACATAATTTCATATTTGATCTTAGTTTTTACTTCCAGACAACTTTTCATAATAAGAATTTTCGATATTGAGAGAAATAAAGGTATTTTACTCTTGAACGAAATTCACATTTTTTGACATACCTCGTATAATATTGATAAAATTTGATATCTGATGATTGAATCATAGGTTCTAGAGTATGCAGAACTTTTTATGAAAAATAAATTTTTTTCCTAAAATTAATAATAAAAAAGTTTCCCATATGTTTCCAACTTAAGTAGACACGCTGTATATAATTATTAACTTATAAAATATTAACTGTAAGTATATATTAACTTTTAATTATTTATTTAAAAAATTAAAAAAAGATACGCCACAGCCGGGTTTCGAACTCGGGACCTCTCGATCTGCAGTCTAATGTTCTACCACTGAGCCACCATCAATTTGTAATTATCGATTTGTTGACGTACTTTAAAATGGAATCTAAATGTCATTGCATTAGCCACATTTTTAAAATAGTTTGAAATTTAAAAAATCGATTTATCAATAATGAAAAAGTGGAACGAACAGGTCAACCGAATGGAACCAGATACATTAGCGAACATCTGTAAAAACAACAAGCCGTATAGCAGAAGACCCGTTGGAAGGCCGCCGAAATGATGGAAATTCAACAACAACTGAAACAGAATAAGAGGCAGACAAACAGGAGTAATCCTAGTCGCATGAAGAATACGAAGTAGAAGATTTATCCATATAATAGCAGTTAAATATTGCATTGTTAGCAAGTTCTGAGCTATTCTGAAAATTTCAGGTACTTAGGTAGCCTAGAACTCTATTTAAAATGGATTACAAAATTTGCTGAGATAGTGACAAAGACGAAGCCAAGTATATAAAAACGTTTTAAAATAGTGTGTAATGTGTGTATAACTAATAATTATTAATAAGATTACAAATGCGTCTAACGAGATTACATGTAATAATAAAACACTGAAAACTTTTGTGGTCAATACTTCCACAAAATTTATTACAAGGTAATGCCACTACAGCTGTTTCGGCAGAGTACCTTTTTCAAGTGATGTATTTTACTACGTATATGTACTTAACTGAATAGGTTTGTATCTGCACTTTAAAGTATCTAACTGAATAGGTTGAGGAGTGTAGAGCTGTTTTTCTCATGTTGGTCATTCAGAATTATATCTGTATTTTTTAAATGATTGATTTCCGTAAATTCTAGTACAGAGAGCTTAAGTCCTTTATTTTGAATATGAAGAATTTGAAACTGTTCATTAAAAGAATGATTATGATCTTTTTTTCTATTATTGAAAACCCTTTTGTGTTCTGCTATTCGTTTGTCACAGGTTACGCCAGTTTGACCAATGTAAGTTTTTGGACAGTCGCCACATGTCAGTTTGTATATGTTATAGTCAAAGCCCGAATTTCAGGCACTCCTGGGTTTGACTAGGCAATCCTCAGGTCTGACTGACGGTCTTAGTCAAAGCCCGAAATAAATTACAGTTTCGGCCTTTGACTAGTCAAACCTAGGAGAGACTAAGTTGGTCAGGCAAAGGTCGAAATTTAATTTTATGAAATCGGGCTTTGACTAGTCAAACCCCGATCTAGCTTAAAATGTGATAATCTATTAGATTAGATTTAATGAAACGTCATTTTTTAAATTATAATGTTTATTATTTTTATATTGTAATTAAAATTAAAAAATTAGTGTTTATTCTCACATGTTGAGACATTATGACATTTAGAGTTGCACAATACGTTAGTTCTTTACACTTGCATAATTTTGAAGAGCTTTTCTTATTGCAGTAGCATTTTATAAAGCCTTGTAATCCAAATTTAGAATCTTTTGTACTAATTGCTCTTAGAGACAGCTTAACGTCTGAAACATCTTCGAAATTAAGAATCTTTGCATTCTATTATTTGATTTCTTGAAAAAAGTGTGTTTATTGTTCCGTATTTCGTACCAACTCTATATAAACCGTCAATTTTTTTATCTTGTACGATACCCAAAATATTTCGGGTATCTCCTTTGGCTGTATCAAAGCTAGGGATCGATATTGTTACAGTTTTTCCGATCGCAATTGGAGGAATTGTTTTTTCACTTTATTGTTCCATAGCATTAGCCTGGGTATAAAGACCTTCAGTCGCCTTTCCTTTATTTATTTTAATCTTTTCTGTGTGTGCACAACGCATCTATGTAAGTTTTCTTTCAAAACCTTTATAGTATGCACGTATGTGCGTCAGAGCTCTCTTTTTGGCAAATACAACAAACCACATCTAAGGAAGTAATATGAATTGTTTGACAATTTTCTTCCTCTCCTAGTGACGACGGTCCAGGGGTTTCGTTAGTATTATGGTGATCCTTAGTTTTTTCTCCGATTGCAATATCCTCTTTCACAGTTGACGATAAAACAATTGACGGTTTATATAGAGTTGGTACGAAATAAGGAAAAATAAACACACTTTTTTCAAGAAATCAAATAAGAGAACGCAAAGAGAATTTACTTAATTTCGAAGATGTTCCAGATGTTAAGCTGTCTCTAAGAAACATTATTATAAAAGATTCTAAGTTTAGAGGACAATGCTTTATAAAATGCTGCTGCAATAAGAAATGCTCTTCAAAATTATATTATATAAGTGTAAAAGGTCTAACGTATTGTGCAAATCTAAATGCCATAATGCCTCAACATGTGAGAATAAACACTATTTTTTTAATTTTAAGTACAACAATATAAAAATAATATACATTAAAATTAAAGAATGACGTTTTATTACACCTACTATAACAAATTTCGACATTTTAATAGCTGATCGGGGTTTGACTAGTCAAACCCCGATTTCATAAAATTAAATTTCGACCTTTGCCTGATCAACTTAGTCTCTCCTAGGTTTGACTAGTCAAAGGCCGAAACTGTAATTTATTTCGGGCTTTGACTAAGACCATCAGTCAGACCTGAGGATTGCCTAGTCAAACCTAGGTTTGCCTGAAATTCGGGCTTTGACTATAACATATACACCACTCTGTAATTGGTTTTTCTTTTGGCTTTTATTGTTCTTAATATATTTGTTTAAGTTGTTGTTTGTTCTGAAAGTTGGTGTTATTCCTTTCTTTTTTATGTGTTTGGCTATTTTTGTTGATATCTTGCCTGTATATGTGATAGAACAGAAGGTACTGGTTTTTTCTGTGGGGTTGAGAACAATAATTCTGGGAAGACTCTTAAGTGCAGACACATAGTAAAATACATCACTTGATAAATGCACTTTGCCGAAACAGCTGTAGTAATAAATTTTGTGGAGGTATTGAAAACAAAAGTTTTGAGTGTGATATGGTTAGATAAAATGAATTTCCATCAAGTAACCGTCGAATCCATCAGTTAATTAAAAGAAGCCAATACAGGGCTATATTGATTTCTATTTATGAATGTCTTCATAATAGGAAGATTCTGGAAATGGTTGTTCACAAAGTGTTCTTTGTTTTAAATAATGATACACATTACGCAATTTTTGAGTTATTTGGATACGACAGTGTTAACATGAATTTATTTATTAAATTTCTCACTTAAAATATTCTTCCAACTTCTGCAGATCTGTTAAACATTGATATAACTATTGAAATTTTTACCAATCTTGTTCGTAAGCCTCGCAAAAACTAAAAACAGATTAATTCGCAAAATTGAAATAAAATATCGTTAAGTCTGGGCAAAGTTAAAAAACTCATATCATGAAATTATTTATACCACTAAATTTATTGCCAGGAAAATCAATAAAACCCCGTTTTTTAAATTGGGTAAAGGAAAAAACATAAAATCGTTTTGGTAATTTTTTATGTTTTATTTTACTACACTATCCACAAAATATAAATCATCGACACGGTGGACCCATTATTTAATGCGTACCTATATTTAGAAGTACTAGCCGTATACCTACACTCAGGAATAAAAATAGAAAATTACACGCAACTTTTATAGTCAGGGATCCCAGGCCTATTTTCACCATTTACTACTAACAAGCTAATTTTTCGTGAGTAGCTTTATTTTGACGGGACGCAACTTTTTTCCTTACAACAATTTCCTTATGTGGTAGATAACAAAGATAGCAGAGATAGTCCAGTTGAGTTAGACCAGTAGTTCCCAACCTTTTACGTCTGGCGACCTACCTTCTGATGTTTTTTCATATTCGCGACCCATCCCTCACCCATGATGATATAATATATGTATGTACGTTATTCAGCTACTGTAAGAGCCACGCCGCGACCCACCTGAAATCCGCCCGCGACCTACTAGTGGGTCGCGACCCACCGGTTGGGAAACGCCGGGTTAGACTAGAGCTTCACGATACGATACAATATCGATACTTTTTAAGTATTGAGTATTGTATTGGTTATGCCAATGAAGTATCGTATCGAGTATCGATATCGGCAATACTTTCTTTTAAAACTATCGTATTGATATTGATTTCGATACGATATCGATACAATACTCGATAAAATATCGACATAAAAAGAATTATACATCTGAGCTGTGTAAGCTCTTTGTGCCCACTTTTGCATGCTTAGCAATGGACATTATTCTAAAAATATGACGAATATTTCTTATAACTTATAGATTTTTATAAAAAATCAATATGGATGAATGCTTAATGCTTCTTTGAAAGTCGACTAATACTTACTAATTCTGTAGGTATTGTTTAAAAACTGCTTTTGAAAAGATAGGGAAATCCCGGAGATTCGGAATAAATCACAATTCAATATTTTTGTTGAAAATTATTTTTGCGTCATCATCGCTAACTTCCATAATATTGCCACAAATGCCACATGATATAAACAGTCTAATCACACAGTCATTTACTCACTCTCAAAAGTTTCAAGTTCAGGCACTTAAGTGTAAAATATTACAACAGCTGATGCTTGGGTTGCAGATCACTTATAGTTTTATATATTCTCCTTTTCATGAACATTTTTCAGTGCGTCACAAATTATAGAAAAAAAGGTAAGTCCGTGATAATACATATTTATGACATTTATTCTAACGTGACATTTTAGTTAAATCTGACAGTTGTCAAATTTTATTTTCAATTTGGAATAAAACCAAATCAATTGTGTCTATTGCATTTATAAAATGGTATTTTCTTTCATTTGTATAGTCTTATAAATTGTACAGATTATATTGATAATATTATTATTTTATTTAATAAATAATTCTTTTTTGATTATGGCGCCATCTATCGACAACTAGAATAATCACCGAACTAGAATAATTACCGAAGTATTCCCAGACGTGCCTTTTTTTCTGTCACATACAATTTAATGCGTTAGAGAGAAATCGAAAAACTGTGACGCACTGAAAGATGATCATGAGAAAAAGAATACATAAATAATTACTTATGATCTAAATATTCCACAAAATATTATCCAAACAACTGTGGCGTTTTATTTTTTTCTCGATATCGATATTGTCAATAATATCGAGGCAAGCGTATCGACAATACAAGAGTATTGTATTGATTTCCGATAATGAGTATCGTATCGACATTAATATTGCTAAGGTATGTATTGTATCGGTATCGTATTGGTTTTCGATACGATATCAATACAGTATCGATATTTTTATCGAATATCGTGAAACTCTAGGTTAGACGAATAACAGCCTAATCTTTAGGGAGGGTCAATAGTAGTGTAAATTTAAAATCTCGACTGAATTCCGGCGTTGCGTTAGCCGTTATTTTGATTTTAAACGGGAACCGTTTTTGCACAATATCTCCGTCATTTTCAACTCCTCGACAAAAAGTATGAGCACTAAAATTGTTGCAAATGTGAGTTTCTATAATTTATTTCATTACAATTTTTTTTCTGCGGTCGATATTTTTAGAGTTACGGGGGAAAATAATGACAGTTAGAGCATAATTTTTGAATTATTTCTTTAATTATTGATTCTTGTCAGACTAGCGATACATACCTGTTTTTTTGTAGGACATTGTTATTTGGATGAAAAATACACTAACCTATCAAATGATACCTTTGTCCTACTGCGTCTCGTCAAAATAAAGCTACTCCAGAAAAATTAGCTTGTGAAAAAATTTTCAAGATAGAACAGCTGGTACTTTATTTGGAGAAAATATCAAAGATTTTCTGAGTAAAACATCCGAGTTTTACTTAACTTCCACTAAAATGCGTCTTCTTTATTTGCCATCTCCACTACGGAGGTTATAACAACTATCAGTGATATTATGAGGTTAAACGTGGCTGTCTTGAAAATTAGATGGTCATCTATTCGCTACTTGCATGAATGACGCGACACCTAGCGCCGTCACATGACATTTTTGGCGACCACAATTTGACGTTAAGCATATGATCCAGTGTAACGATATGATGCCACGGCAAGCGATGAGCTGGTCTACCAGAGACGACTGTAGGAGTTTCCGTGTTGGCGCATTCCTTCTTCACAGCACCGCTGGGGGAACGAAGGAGTAGTGGCATCGAGAGCATATTTAAGACGAGCGAGGAGAATGAGAAAATCAGTTGTTGCTAACGAGTTGAATTAGCAATAGCTCGATTGGCAGAGATGCACCGTATCTGAGGTGGAACTGTGCCTAGGCGGACGCCACCGTAGTGACGTGGCGTCCACCGTAACCGTTAACGCAGTAGGCGGTAGTAGCGAGGAACGAGTGACTGCGAGTCGCTGTTCAACCGTGTCGCATTGAAGTAAAATGCGGTGTCTCCGTGTCGGGATATATTCGGGATTTAACGTAGCGAGATTGTTATTGTATATATTGTATTGTTTATCGTATCATTTTAATATGACTATTATATTCGGATGGCAGTGGGAAGTATAATATTGCTTTTCATTTGCAGAAGATAGAAATATATTTTATTTTATTCATTTTAAACTGTATATAATTATCTTAAATATATTTACTTTATTTTTTTAACCTGTGTTTTACTGAGTCTGTCGTCTTGAAAGAGCTACCCGTTACACCAGTGACGGGTAGTTCTTTTAGGACAACAGACTCAGTAAAACACATTGAGGATATTTATTTAAAGTTCAAAATTAAAAATGACAAAATAAAATATAATTCTATCTTCGCCCCGTTCCGGAGAAAGCTCCCTAGGCGGACGTCTGCAAAAGAAAAATAAAATTGTATTTATTACTATCATGAATAACATAATAACAATATTAGAATAACACAATACATAACACAGTATATACAATAGCAATCACGATACACTGAATCAATGTATCTACATAATTACACACTCATACTCGTAGCTCATCACACTTCAATCCAGTGTGATTACAATCAAGCATCGACGCACCGGCCAGCTTCGGGTTGGAGATGGCAGCTACTACTCACTGCGGTTACAGTTCCGGCGGAACGCCTCTTCACTACCGAACACTTTTACCTCGGCAGGTTCCGATTCATTCCATCGCATAACTGCCGCTGGCTTGAGTTCCTTTCAATTCAGTACATTGATTGGACACTGGAATGGAAACTTGATGGAAACTTTGTGGCGCGAAATAAAAAAAAATATTGAGGAAACATCCTGCCAGTCCGTCAACGAATTGAAGAGAAACTTGTAAGAAATATGGGATTCACTTACACCAAAATTTTGCCAGAACTTTGTAAAATCTAATTTTTTTTTGTTAATATTATATATTCGTTTTTTAAAATGTGTTGTTATTCTGTTTAATTAATCGTTTTCATTAATTTAAAAAAATATTTTCTATAATTATGGAAATCCAAATGTTGTCCTATGACTTAAGACTTTTAAGTTTTTGCTGAACTTTTGTTTTTGTTCTCTAAAATTGGATTTTCCCTTCAATCTACGTAAACTGAAATTATTGTGAGGGGCTCGTATCACTGAGTTAAACTGTATAGCGAAAAACTAAATAATTTGGAAATTTTTGTAAGATTAAAGAAGTTAATACAATATGAAGTTTAAAATACAAGTGTTCAATTACAAATTTTGGTATTTCGAAAAGTTTCAACGAAAATAGTTGGAATGGTGCGACGAATCAGGCCGAATGAATGTCACATCAGCTTTTATTATTGTTTTCACAAAATTTTGAAAAAATGTGATAACTTTGAATTATGCACGCCCGTCTGTCTGTCCGTCTGTGAACACAACTCCTCCGTCATTATACCAGGTAGATGATATATGGAGACAGACTCCTCCGTCATTATACCAAGGATGGTACTAAAGGTGAGAAATTTGACCTACCCTGTCTGTCCGTCCGACCGCGAATATAACTCCTCCGTCATTATACCAGGTAGAATGACAAATGTGGTGTCAAATGAAAGCTTGTAATCCAAGGATGGTACTAAAGGTGAAAAATTTGACCTAGGCTGTCTGTCCGTCTGTCCGTCCGTAGTATACCAGGTAGAATGACAAATGAGATGTCGAATGAAAGCTTATAATCCAAGGATGGTACTAAAGGTGAGAAATATGACCTAGGACTTTCGGTTTGAGAAAGCAACCAGAAGTACTTTTTTCAAGTCACCGGAATAGTATAAGTGATAATTCGACGCGCCCGATTACTTTGGGTGAAAACCTAGAACTTACGAAGTCCAATTACTTGTATTTCTTGTTACTTGATAAATAATGTTACTAATAAAAATTATAAATATATAACAAACAAAACAAATAATATATTAACCATGTAATAACATACATCGGTGTTTTTCACAAGGTTCTGCTTAATCTTCCATGTTTTTTAAAAGGTCTAGAGAAACATATGTTTATTATTGATTTATGACGAACTATACCTAAAAATAAACAATATTATCGCAAGGCAATATTGATTTTGCATTTGAATGTTATCGAACTACGATTATGTATTATATAATATTATGGCTGGGTAAGCTTTGAGTGTTATAAATAAATTATTATTTATTATATTTAGTACTGATATAAACTAGATAGGCAAATATTTATGTTTTAAATGGCATGTTGAAAATAGTCAATATTAGTTTGCTTTTCCATGGATGATTGGAAAATATTTTGACAAACAACATACAGTATAATCTGTATAATTATTAAATAAATAAATCAATGATTTTAATCACTACGTTCTCAAATGAATACTGAAATACTAAAATATTCGCCAAAATGAAGTCTACTGAAATCGAATTTTGTATTTTATTATTTTTGATAATTGACATTGTATAATGTGCATAAATATTTTGTTGTTGGGGTATGTATTCAATTTCATTTTTTGTTTTATTGTTCTTTATGTTCTCTTTTTACCAAAGTTTGCTGCTTTTGGTATTTGGAACCATCCCCTCAGGTTTCACAGCCAGCATTTTTTATTTCCACCTAACTTTATCTTGTCTTCCACTATAAGATGCTATATTATGTCGGCTGAAATACATAGCCTAAAGGTGCATATTAACATGCTCGTAGCGCTTAGTTTCCGAAAAATATGATTTGATCGTTTTAAATATGAATAATTCACACTGTCTGGAGTTTCCGTTCAGTAAAATCATATTTTTGGGAAACGAAACGCTAAGTGCTGGAAATGCTACGTGTATGACAATATGCAGCGACTTTTAGTATGACGCTTTCCTTCTTTTCATAGTTGTTGTTAACAATTCCATCTTCTTCTTCTTAACGTGCCCTATCAAGTCCCCTTGACGTTGTCGATTAACATGGCGAAACTATCTCTGTCTCGAGCTATTCTAAATAGTTGTTCTGCTTTCTTTATTCCTGTCCACTCCCGGATATGATTCAACCAAGAGGCCTGCTTTCTACCAATTCCTCTGCGTCCTTCGATTTTACCCATCATAATAATAAAGTTGAAGAATATTATACCGATCTCCCCTTACTGCGTGTCCAAAATAGGCCATCTTTTTATATTTGATGTACGTCTGTGCAGCCACATTTCAAAGGCCTCCAAACGATTAGTGGTGGATATTTTTAATGTCCATGCTTCGACACCATACAAGATGACTGACCAAATGTAACATTTAATCATGCGCTTTCGAAGTTGAAGTTGCAAGTTATCATTACAGAAAAATGACCTCATTTTTAAAAATGACGTGCGGGCTATCTCGATTCTACATTTTATCTCTTTATCTTGATCTAGTTGTTCAGTAATACGGCAACCAAGATATTTCAAACTGGGTACTCTTTGAATTATATGACCATCAACATATAACCGTGAATCTTGATGGGCCAAACGGCTAAGTATTTTGTTAACTGTATGTAACCATGTATTTTCAATTAACTTTTCATACATTACTTTAATATTTTGTCTGTACTGTCCACACTCCAATATGAGGTGCTGTAGATCTCCCATTCAGGCGCAATATGGGTTATCACTGATACCTATGCTGTGTTTGTATGCTGGGGTTAGTGCGTGATTTGACCTCATTATGTTTATTGTTTTTAAAAATAGCCTATTTGATTCTTGTTTAAACCATCTCTCATTGGGAATTAGTGGTTGGCAATTTCTAAAATTTATTCCCGTTGTACTTTGGTTATATACACCTTATCTAAACCCTGAACTTACTATTTGTTAGGTAGATCGTCCATTGCCTTGCTGTATCCAAGTTGGTCATTTTATGAATAAGCCCTTCGTATCACACTTTGTCAAATGCCTTACTGACATCTAGGAGTACAGTAGCAGTGTAGCTAAGAATTTCTTACAAAAATACGATAAAAATAAAATCAGATAAACTAGCAACTGTCCTAATTTTTAGCTCTATGTGAAAAATTTGACGTTTACAACTATACTAAATTACTAGTTCAGAGAAATAAGGAAAAAAATATTCTGTTGGTTACACAACCCCCTCCGGGCCGAAGCCAAATTTTTTGAGTAGTATGTAGTATGTTTACTGCAGCCGATTTTGATGATATACATAGTTATAAACAAATGAGGATCAAAAAACGGTAAATTTTCGCTTTTTTCATCTATTACCAAAAAGTTAAGCATTTTAAACAAATTTGAGAGTAAGAAACTCATAAATCGTATAAAAACCTTCAATATGTCGTTTGCTGAATATGTCTATCCTTATTGGTTGCAGAGAAAATTGCAAAATAAATCATAAATTTTGAGTTTTTATAAATATTCATAATTTATGTAAAAATTAACTTAGAACCTTCTTATTACACGGAATGCTTATGGAGACTTCTTGTGCTTAAATAATACCCTAAATTTTAAAGCAATTGATCAATTAGTTTAAAAATTATTTAATTTGTTTATCCCAAATTAATTTTCTTTGCCACACTATAAGTCAGAAAATGATGAAGTAATACTTTGGATAGTTTATGAAAGAAGAAGATTTACACTATTAATTGAATTTAAAAAAAAAATGACAAAAAATAATTCTAAATATTGCAAATTTATTTTGCAAGACCATGTGAATTAAACAAGAGGGGGGGGGGGGGCTAACTTCGCCCCTAATTGTCCTAGGACAATTGTTTTTCTTTTTAAATGTGTATAAAAATTCAGTTTTTCTAAATATGAAAAAATAATTTGTCTACGGGTAACGGTTAAAAAGTTATTCTAATTATTTATAAATAAGCAAAAAATCGACATGTTTTTGCAAAATAATTTTACACTGTTTAAAATTACTTTTTGTGATTCTTTTTAATTAAGTTAATAGTATAAATGTTCTTCTTTCATAAACTGCCCGAAGTGTTACTGTAACCTCATAATTTTCTGACTTATAGTGTTGCAAAAAAATGAAATTCGGATAAACAAATTAAATAACTTTTAAACTATTTGACCAATTGCTTTGAAATTTAAAATATAATTTAAGCACAAGAAGTCTCAGCATTCCGTGTAATAAGAAGGCTCTAACTTAATTTTTACATAAGTTGTGAACGTTTATAAAATCTCAAAATTTATGACTTATTTTACAATTTTCTAAGCAACAAATAAGTTGAAATAATAGACATATTCAGCGAACGCCATATTGAAGCTTTTTATATGATTTATGAGTTTCTTATTCTCAAATTTGTTTAGAATGCTTTGCTTTTTAGTAATAGACGAAAAAAGCGAAAATTACAGTTTTTTTTATCTTCATTTGTTTATAACATATAGGTTATTAATATAGATGTCCATACTACTCAAAAAATTTTGTTTCGGCATGGAGGGGGATGTGTCACGAGAAAAATCTTATTTCTCTGGACTATACCCACCTTTTAATCGTCACTTCTCATAATATACATATGTTTCTTGGACATCGAAAAACGAGAACCTTTCGTCAAAATCTAATAAACTTTCAGCTGTTCGTCGACGACATCACAAAAACAATTGCAAGCGCGTCCATCCGTAGCAACCTTGATCCAAAAATTGAAATGGGTCACTGCCTCTCACTTGCGACGAATATTACAACGTAAATGTGAATCTTCAAAGTTCTCGGAGTGTGAAGAAAAATAAAAGATAAAAAGAAGTATTCAAGTTGGACTGAAGAATACAGTGCGAACGAAAAAATGATGAGCCAAGAAGTGCTCCAGGTAGGTGATGTGTTTGTGGCTTGATTGTAATTTGCTGAATAGAAATTTGCATATTTAAATTATATATTTCATTTTTAATATGTTATTTTGACAGTCCAATTTTAGAATATTTTAATCTGATTTTAGCTGGTACAAAAAATCTTTTGTGTGTGTTTTGTGTTTTTTGGCACTGGTTTTCACTACAAACTGGCCAGTCAATTCATAATTGTTTTTTAGACTATAACTTTATAGAACTCAGGGGAGTAATGTGTAGTGTGTGTGTGTTGAGTAAGTGTCTTGTTACTTTGCAAAGTCGACGTCATTGTCTTTGCAAAGAGACGCTAATTGTATCCGAACGTCTGCGGTCCCTCCGGTGAATACCGATCCCACAAGGACAGAAACTATTTTCATTTACTAATTTATAATAAACGAAAAATGTCTGACCCTGATGAGATTCGAACTCACGACCTTTTCGGATTTTTCGATCCATAGGCAGGCGCTGTTACCACTGAGCCACGGAGGGGGTTAAAAAATCTTTTAACAACTAACTTAAAAGTTCAACTTTTGCAGACTCCTACACTTCTTGTTTCCATAGTTTTCCATTATGTGCAATTTGTATTTTAAGTAAGATTCAAAAGATTTTCTTACCCGAGAAAGGTAGACAACTTAGTTTAAAACTAGAACTTCATAATGGTAGGGGAGCAAAGTATGCTAAATGTGCAGTCACTCGAGCGTTATGGGGACCTATTGGGTTGTGAAGAGTAGATCCTAAAACCAAAAAAAGTTAAGTAAAGTTTTCCATTTTAGTGGGGACTTTCCATTTTTAATTTAATTTTCCATTTCCAACAATCGTTTTTTTTTAGATTATAGCGCCATCTATCCATAATTCGAAAAAATGTCTCGAATAAAAGTTACTTATTTTTACGAAGGAATCCAATCTGCAATAAAAAATGGGGGCTCCCATTTAAGATTTTAACGTAACCCTTTCACTCCACCTCTGTGGGGGGTCGTGCTTGGTGCCATTCGATAGATTTTTCAAAAATATTGAATAAGTGTATTTTTCAGTTTTTCGATTTGATGTTCATTTCGCGAAATATCGCGGGATTCGTATTTAAAATTTTAAATTTACCCTCCACTCCTCTCCGTGGGAAGTCATGTTTGGTATCATTCATAGATTTTTGAAAAGAAAAACGTTGAGCACGTATTTTTTAGTTTTTCGATCTGTCATTTATTTCGCGAAATATTCGCTTTTTTCTTGTGAAACTTTGGGACTCGACCATTTCCTTACGGCCCCCTCAAATCGTCAGATTTTTGAAATATACACTGATTTGCGTGTACTTAACTTACCTTATCTTAATCTGACAATTTCGAGTTTTTCTAAGGATAGATTTATTTTAAGATATATTTCGCCCGCCCCCCTTAACGAACTTCCCTGCATTTAGAGCCAATATATGGTAGAGGTACATTTTCAGGGTACAAGATGTAATAATCTGATGCGCTCGAGTAACTGCAAAAATCCCCGCTTGGGCTCCCCTACCATAAGATTTGCAGTCATAATTGAGATCTAGTTAGCACTGTTGCACACTCTCAATTTTGTTTTAATTCAAATTTTAACAGTCTGCTTCAGTTTACTCGAGATAATCAATCTTCTTCTTCCAGTGCCATATCCTATTTGGGCATTGTCGATCATTCTGGCCCACATAAGTTTGTTTACAGTGATTATAAACAGTTACAATTATGTAGTAAGTGTCGATAACGATTAAAGTAAATTGTTCTATTTATTGACTAAAGCATCAGCAGTTTATTCATCTAAACCGCTATCATTTTGTACTCTGCACCGAGCATAGCGTGAAACCATATGAAAATAGACAGTTTCGTTTGATTCAATTCGAATCTCTTATCATCCTTTGACACGTGTTTCTAGGTTTATTCGTTATCAAAGAGGCTTTGCAAGAAGATTGAACTGAATCAAAACGCACCGACTGGTTGGTAAATATATTTCGATATTCTACCAACGTATGCCTTTAGCTACCTCTAACGAGGAAAGATGTAGTTAGTGTCGATAACGATAAAAGTAAACTGTGAGCCTGAGGCATATCCATCCATACCATCGAGCGATGCTAGGAATCTATTCTACTAAAGCATCAGCAGTTTACCCATCTAAACCCCTATAATTTTGTACTCTGCACCGAGTCTAGCCTGAAACTCGGTGCAGAGTACCGAGTCTAGCCTGAAACTCGGTGCAGAGTACAAAATGATATCGGTTTAGATGGGTAAACTGATGATGCTTTAATGGAATAGATTCCTAGCATCACCCAATGGATATGCCTCAGGTTCACGGTTTACTTTAATCGTTATCGACACTCACTACATCTTTCTTCGTTAGAGAATTGGTAGAATATTTAAATATATTTACCAACCAATCTTTTGTTTTAGTTCAGTCTTCTTAAAAAGCTTCTTTGATTATGGGTAAACCTAAAATCGCATCTCAGAGGATGGTAAGATACTCGAATTCAATCAAAACCAAACCGTCTATTTTTATTTAGTTATAATTATGTTTTTTCTCTCTCAGATTTTTCAGCCAAACGATTCGTTGTTTTCCCAGCTCTCTGTTTCCTTCTAATTTTCCCTGCTTGGTAACTTGTATTTCCTTACAATTTGAAAGTTTACTGTACAGATCCGGTTTTGTAAAACATGTTCGTGCGTAACTCAATGCCTCCCCGAAATACGCATCATCCTTCGGTAACTACACATTCCGAATGCTTTTTTTCCTACTGCATGTTTCTGTAAGGGTCCATTCCTCTGCTCCATATAGAATCGTTAACAGTTAATTATTCGAAGTTTAACCATTATGTCAGATTGCAAAGAACAGCTTTCATTCAATAAAACATATTTCTGGCTTTCTCAATAATTCTAACACGAATTTCTCTAAAGTGATACAAATCCTCATTTAAGTTGCACCAAATATATATAAAGTTTTCGACTGTTTTAGTAGTTTCGAAGAAGTGGAAGCTGCTGTTAAAGGATTGGATATATTCTATCATGTATAATGTATCCAAAGATCTTCAACATATGTCCCATCAAACGTATATGTAGTATTCACATTTTCTTTGTAGATATTTTCTTTGGTAGTGGTATGAATATAGAGAGCAACCAATCATCGGGAAACATTCCTGTTTGGTAAATCGTAAAGCAGGTTTTGTATAAGTTTGATATAGTCATCTATAGTTTGGGAATTTTCCGTGTATTTTATGAGGACCCGGACCTTTATTATATTTTATGTGTCCCATTTATTTATATTATATTCCAAGGTGAGATGGAAGTTACATAAATTTGATTTAAGGTTGAGGTTTTTGTAGAGCGATACAAATAGTTTAGAAAATGTGACTTGTGAGAAATGTGTACATTGAAGTTGCCGACAATACTTTAAACTGGAAAGAGGATTGTGAAGTACAACTACTGCTCCGATACTATTTCTGGATCATTTCTTCCTTGGTAGATGCTCGTTATTATCGGTTTGGTCCTCTATTACTTTATCTGGTAGTTGCATTTATTGGCTTTGATCTTGATATTCTGCGTTTATTATATTTGAGAAATATCTGGCTTATCTCTATAATTTTAAGTCCACCCAATAGATTTCTCTCTTGACCTTTATAAGTTCTTTATATTCTTCAATATAGCTCAGGTTCTGCTCCAGCAATCTTTTTCCTTCGATAGGTCCTCTTCGCTTCCTGCCTTTTTCAGCATATTATTGTGCTTCTTGAATGTTTATTTTTATGATAATTCTTCATATTCGTCGTCTTCCCACATTTCGCTTTCCTCGAATTTTTACCTTGCATAATAAGTTGTAATAATGAATATTTTTATACGACTGCTCTCTGTATTCTGATATCTTGGGTATCCTGGTTGTCAACTCTTACCTTGCCAATTTGATTCCAATATAGATTAGATATAATTTTTATATTAGAACTGTCAATATTTCTGCAAAATGTGTGTCACTAATTTCATTATTCAAGAGTTTTAACAATTCTGTTGTGCATTATTTTCAAAAATATTTTAAGTGAGTGACTCAAAGCTATTGTTGGCAACTCTTCACCTTGGGAGTTTGATTCCAATATAGATTAGATATAATTTTCATATCATGAATGTCAATATTTTTGCAAAATGTGTGTCACTAATTTCGTATTCAAGAGTTTTAGCAATTTTGCTATGTATATCAAAGCTGTTTGAATATCTAGAAATGATTGGAATCGATGATAAAGATCTGAGACTTTTACAACATCTATATTGGAATCAAGAAGCTTCTATTCTGGTAGACGGCAAAGAAACAGACAAAATTTGCATTCAAAGAGGTGTCAGACAGGGTTGTGTGTTATCCCCAATTACTCAGAAATAATTTTTAACGAAGCCTTGGAAGGGCAATGTGGAGTTCGAATCGGGGGAGAAACTATTAACAACATCAGAGATGCAGATGACACCGCGATCATGGCTGAAAGTATCGAAGATATTAATTCCTTATAGATCTAGTCACTAGAGAATGCTCTAATAACGGACTTACCATAAATACAACAAAGACTAAGTTACTTGTGGTTAGTAAACAAGACGTCGGCCCTATGCAACTAAATGTCAGTAATGAACCGATAACAAAAGTTAACCATTTTAAATACCTAGGATGTTGGATAAACGAGACACTAAATCCGGATGAAGAAATTAAAAGTCGTATAGAAATGGCAAGAGGGGCATTTATGAAACTTAGATCTATTCTGAGCAATTCTCAGCTGAATTTACAACTAAGAATCAAGTTTCTAAAATGTTATGTGTATCTTGTATTACCAAATATATGGAAGTGAAACCTGGATCATGAAGGTTAACATGATGAACAAATTAGAAGCCTTCGAGATGTGGTCATATCGTAGAATGCTCAGAATATCTTGGGTTCAACGCATTTCAAACAGAGAAGTCTTAAACAGAGTAGGACAAGGCGAATGTGACTTAATGTAGATGATAAAAAAGAGAAAACTTTAATATCTGGGGCATATAATGAGAGGCAGCAGATACAGGATACTGCAGTTAATACTCAACGGAAAGATCGACGGAAAAAGAGGAATTGGTAGGAAAAAATATTCATGGCTCCGAAACCTTTGTCAATGGACTAGTTTATCAGCAGATGAATTATTACATGCCGCGCAAGATCAAGAACTATATCGTCAAATTGTCATGGAAGCTACCCACGCCTAAAACTTGGGCACGGTACTTAAAGAAGAAGAAATTAAAGCTGATGCTCTGAGATCTGAGCAGGTTCTTGCACTTGATTTTTTTGGGAATTGTTACACACGGTCTGGGGATTGTGGCAGTCTGATAAATATATTAGATTAAAGACTTCAACTATTACAGCAATAACATCTTCATCAGTGAGTTTTAATAATTCGATGGGCACATCATCTGGTCCCCTTCTTTGTGTCATCATTATCATCATCATTCAGTTTATACTTGTCCACTGCTGGACATAGCCCTCTCGTAGTTCACCCTGAGCCACAAATCCCTGTCCTGAGCCGCTTACATCCAATTTTGGCATATCCGCTTCAGGTCATTTGTTCATGTTGTTGGTGGTCGTCTTCTACTCCGAAACGTCTGGGTCTCCACTCGAGAATTATGTTTTGTCAATCTACCGTACTTCGTTCTAGCAACGTGCCCTGCCCAGTTCTTTCAGTTTCAGTTTTTTTGTGTATTATTTGGTAAATGAGTTGAGAAAATGTTCAATTAAATTTGATAAGTACCTACGTTCCTTTGATAAGGTTGTTCTAGACATTTTTCCCAAATATATAATTATACAGGGTGAGTCACTACTAACCGGACGGAATATTACAGCGAAACTGTAAAAGATTTGAAAAAAAATTAAATTGAGTAGTTTGTAAGTTGATAAAAGCTACATTTTAAAATTATTTTGAAATATACAGGGTGTCCCAATAAATGGCGGCGTATCAAAGTTATATTTTTTCTTATGGAACACCCTGTATTTTATTGCATTTTTTAATTGTCCGCAAAAAATAAGGTATAGTTTCATAAGGCTTCCCTATACCTATGTACAGAGTGTTCTGAGTTATGTTGACTTTTCTTAAAATGTAAAGTTTTAAAAGAAGGCTTATTCTCAAGTTATTTAAGAAATTATAAAAACATTACTTTTACATCTAAATAGTTGGATATTGGTTGAATGTATTCCATGATTAATTATTACACATTTGTCTACAGGGTGTTCAAAATTTACAGTTTAATTATTGGAGTATTCAATGTGTCATATGATGCTTATTTTAAATGGAACACCATGTATATTAATAAATAATTATACTAACCAAATTTACCTCTTTCGAATGGTATATGAATGTTCTATACCTAGGTGTAATAGTTTTTGCGTAATTTACAATTATGTATTTAAATTCTTAATCTGTTAATCGATTTTAAAACAAAAGATGAAGTTAATTAATGTCATTGTATGACATTGTCAGTTTATGACAGTACGGTCTGGTAATTATCAAAACTATAAACATCCGTGTATGATATTCAATTCTTTTTACTTAAAAATGGCTTTGGAAGAGCCAATTACATACATTCAAATTTAATAATTAAATTGTTCCTAAAAATGAATAATCACACTATCTATGAAAGAGTAGACATGCTACTTTGCATTGGGGAATATTTTTAAAAATTTTTCTTAGCTTCTAAAGTGTACGCTTAAAAGTATCCTGATAGAAGACACCCAAAAAAGGACGTTTTTGAGAAATTTCTCGATAGATTCCGTGCTGCTGGTAATGTTGCATAGGTAGGAAAAGTTAAATAAAAATAAACCATTTATTTTTGATGACGTCAACGAACTTGATGTCCTGCTTTCTGTTACGGAAAACCCAAATACTAGTACCTACGTGAAAAATGTCGAGTCAATTGGAGATCAGTCAAACAAGTGTATGTAGAATACATAAGAAAAACCACTATCGTCCGTATAAAACACCAGCATTAGACAGAACAGGAACGTTTAACTTTTCGTTTATAGACTTTAGAATTTGGAGAAGATCCTGATTTTTTTTAAGAATGTATTGTGTACAGACGAATCTACCTACTTTTAATAATAATCGTCTAGTTAATAGACATAGCTTTCATTTTATTATGATACAGTAAACAAACATTTTACTGTTGATCGCCAACACCGATGAAGTGTTAATGTTTGGGGCAGTATTCTGAGCCAGTACGTTATGGACCCATATTTTTTTGACGAAAATCTGAATGGAGCAACTTTTTTAAATTTCTTAAAACAAGTTTTTTGAATCCTTCTTAAAACCTTCCACTTAGCGTGCGAACAAACATGTGGCTCCAATTGGACGGAGCTCCTGCTTATTTTTGACGTAATGTTAAGAACAACATCAATATAAAATTTAGAAATAAATGGATAGATAGATTCGGTCCATATATTTGGCCACCTGCTAGGTCACCAGGATTGACCAAGATGAATTTTTTTAAATAAGATTATATTAAAAATATTGTAAATGCTGCACTTCCTAAGCCAGGAACCTGTGTTTAGTACAATCTTTGATTACTATACATGGTGTTCTAATAAAATACCCATCATATTATGCTACATTGAATAATCTAATAATGAAACTGTAAATTTTGAACACCCTGTAAATAAATGTGTAATAATCAATCATGGAATGCATTATTTATAAGATAATTACCAGACCGTATTGTCATAAAATGACAATGTCATACAATGACATTAATTAACTTCATCTTTTGTTTTAAAATCGATTTACAGAGTAAGAATTTAAATATGTAATTGTAAATTACGCAAAAACTATGAGACCTAGGTATAGGACATCCATATACCATTCGAAAGAGGTAAATTTGTTAAGTATAATTATTTATTAATATACATGGTGTTCCATTTAAAATACGCATCATATGACACATTGAATACCCCACTAATGAAGCTATAAATTTTGAACACCCTGTAGACAAATGTGTAATAATTAATCATGGAATAGATTCAACCAATATCCAACTATTTATATGTAAAAGTAATGTTTTTATAATTTCTTAAATAACTGGAGAATAAGTCTTCTTTTAAAACTTTACATTTTAAGAAAAGAATAACTCAGAACACTCTGTACATAGGTATAGGGAGGTCTTATGAAACTATACCTTATTTTTTGAGGAAAATTAAAAAATGCAATAAAATACAGGGTATTCCATAAAAAAATATAACTTTGATACGCCGCCATTTACTGGAACACCCTGTATATTTCAAAATAATTTTAAAATGTAGCTTTTACCAACTTACAAACTATTAATTTAAATTTTTTTTTAAATATTTTACCATTTCGCTGTAATCTTCCGTCCCGTTAGTGGTGACTCGCCCTGTATATGGACTGTAATTGCTTATATTCCTATTGAAATTACAATCAAGTTATTGTTACAAACAAGTCACACATTCTACTCTACTATCCAGGTTGTCCACGAAAAGGACCCCTGGGTCGAAGAAACCACCATCAGCCTTCGCGAACACGATAACTCCTGGCCCAATATCGACGAGGATGTCCCTTCCATTTTGGACAAAAAGGGCCGAAGGAAGTCTTGGCATGCCATCAAGTTTGAGAGGAAACGGAGAAAGGGTGTCATCGATGGATCACCCGACGGTTCCCCAGTCGAAATCAGACAGAAAAGACCATCGTGGTGGAACATTTTTACGAATCAGCCGTGGCCTAGGTAAGTGATATTTTCATTTTTGTTCTAGGACCACTGCATTTGTATAAATTTTGTTTTTGATGAAGGTATTGAAAATTAAAAATCTAATCTTTTAGATGAATTTTTTTGTTATGTGTATACTTTAATATTCAAATAATTAGAAATAAGACATTAGAAATAAGACAGGGGCTGATTTTATATGAAAAGTTGAAAAGGGTTAAAGCAGATTAATCAATCAATTGAATTGTGTGTATGCATATAATGTCTTTTTCTTCCTAGTACTAGGCTGGTTTGGCTGTTTTCTGGCACTTGTTTGGTTTAAAAACTATATAAAAACTGTGTTGTTTCACACTGAAAGTCTATACATACCTGAAGAATACGCGTATTTGCATGGCAAGTCAAGCTCTGTCTCAAGTGCTTTGAGCTTGAGGTAGTGCCTGCAGGACCGTATTGGTACTTAATTGAAGCATACACACATGTAAAAATACAAAAATAGACGGTTTCGTTTTGATTTAAATCTGTCTTCTGCCATTCCCCGATAGCGCTATTTCTAGGTCTACCTGTTATCAAGGAGGCTATGCAAGAAGACAAATTTACATCAAAACTTCCGTAGTTCTAGGTATACAATACAACTATTTATACCGGAGTAAGGTTAGAACGCCCTCTAACGGGTACATTTACTTCACATACACACATGGTTAAACAGAATAAAAAAGAATGTGTGTGTACTTTGTACGCACGTAAGAAGTTATACTTCTACTACATATTATGTGATTTTTAAGACAATACCAAAAATTTAAAAAAATAGAATAAAACGCACACAAACACATTGAAAAATGCCACAAAGAAAAAATGATTTCTGAACGATAATAATTATTGGCAAAAATTTTAAATACGCATTTTCTGAAAAAAAAATTATATAACAAATATACTTACAATCATAAAATGCATAAAAAAATAAAAACTTGCATCGGGAATCGAACCCGTGAATTTCGGGGCGCTTTGATTCGTAATCGAAGCCTAGACTCACTCGTCCAATTCCACATTATTTGTCATGTGGAAAAATAGGGTAACTGAACGTTTTACTGTTTGACAGTTGTTTTGAATATAATTAAATTATGTAGTTTAAATTTTGTGGAAGAAAATATTAAAATATAACAAGACAGTAAGAAAACAATATATTAGATGAAGATTGGTAGAACTTTTGTTGGTAATCAAATTAAGTATGTAAATCAAAGCATTACATACCCTCTAGATAAATAAATCTACGCCAAAAAATCATAATTTAAAAATAAAAAATCGGACCTAATTTGGGATTTCTCTCTAAAATCCCCATTCTTGAGAAAATAAATGTACAGTAGAGCGTCGATTATCCGAACGTCGATCAACCGAACGACCGCTTATTCGAACTATCGACTCCCGCGTCCCGCACTCGAATACCGAGCAAGCGTTATTAATTGACGCTTAAAATATCTTCAATTTTCTTCAATATTGTATCCAAAAATAATTATGTTGTTGCAAAGACTGCACTTTTTTGTTTAGTTGCTAGTTGTCATTATCAAGATATAAATAAATATGTAGGTATATAAATATGGCTTTTATTCACTTGTGGATAAATATGTATGACTATAAATATGTATCAATATATTGTAGTTCGATTATCCGAACAAATCGGTTTTCCGAACACCTATGTCCCCCAATTAGTTCGAATAATCGACGCTCTACTGTATTTCAACCTAATCCAAATGCATAATTACAATATGATTATAATAAAAACTACTTACCAAATTAGAATGAGTTTTCCTTGTCCAAAATAGTCCGAAAGTCCAAAAATATAGGTATATGAAAACTATTTAAAAAGGCAGTATAACTATTAACTAACTTTTGTTTGTTGTTTCTTCTCACACAAAGTTTAAAACGCAACAGCCATAAATAATCTAACTACAGCTGTGCCACAGCCGCCATATTGAATAATTTTTGACATGTCATTTGAACATCCAATCAGAACAAAGTTATAATGCGCATGCGCCGGGATCATAGGTTTTAACATATAAAAATTCACCCTCATATCGCCGGTAAAGAAGTATAACTTCAAAAATGAATAATGATTAAAACTTAAAAAGGATATTAATTACTAATAAAATATAAAAGAAAAAATAATATGTGGAGGGACGGAACATTATGTATGTATATACAGTAGGGTATTTGCTGTTGTCAAACTAATTACTAATTGACACTATTGTTTTAACTATTTAGAATGGGAAATAAGTCACAATATTATTAAAAAATGATTTTTATTAACGTTTTAATTTGGGCGTCGAAACGTTAATAAAAATCATTTTTTAATAATATTGTGGCTTATTTCCCATTCTAAATAGTTAAAATTGTAAAAATGCCACAAGAAAATAGCTTCAGAACAACATTATGACACTATTGTGTCAATTTATTATCCAAATAAACAATAATGAAATGGAAATACAGTAGAACCCCGCAAATCCGAACTAATTGGGGGGACAGCCTGTTCGGATTCCGAAAAGTTTGGATTATCCGAAAGTTAGCCTTAACTAGTAGTTCAAAGCTTTCATTGTGGTTTTGAGTAGCCAAACGTTCTCGCAAGAGTGTGGACAATATTTTTGGACTCAAGTTGACTACGAGAGAACCAAAGTAAGTTAGTGTTTAACCTTTATAAACCTATATATTAAAGTATAATATTTATTTTTAAGAAATTTTAAATGTCAAAGTCCTAGTAATCCTACATTGTCCAATTTTCTGGCTTTACTCTGTATAATAAACATGTTTTTAAGTTTTTGTCTTGAAGTTTTAAATTTTCTTCACTTTCCGTTGGTTCGGATTTGCCGAAAGTTCGGATTCGCGGGGTTCGGATTTACGGGATTCTACTGTATACAGAGATTTATATACAGTGTTTGGAATAAATCTTACTCCCTACCCATTAACTTATTTATTTTTAGCACAAAAGCAAAACGCTCGGACACGTCGATTTTTAAAATAATCATAGTATATTATAGCATCAATGTTTCGAACTTTACGCGATACCTCTTTAGATAACAGTCATAACTTGATTTTTTTAAATAGGAAAGTACATCATGTGACACCTCATTTAAAAGCATTTGAAATAATGGTTACAAAAATGTATAATACTTTAATACTTTTTAAGAGCGTAGGCGGAAAAGTTCGGTCAATTCTGTCAACAAAATAACACTCGGTCACTTGGTTTATTCTGATTGATGGGTTATTAAAAAAAATTACTTGCAGGTAGATTAAATTTCACATTGTTTCTGATTCTTCGTAGTAAGTCTGCCCCCTGTCTTCACTTAGTTTAAAAAGGTTCTTAACTTCTGTTGTATGGTTTCAGCTTAGTCTACTTGTATTTGTCATTTTATTTAAGTTTTTCATTTCGTCGGATTTGTGTGTTAGTGAAGGTACCGACATAAAAGCTGTTTTCTTTTCATGGGCTGCTTCTAGTTCGTTGTTATAGCTTAATGAATATCTTCTTCGGTTTACTTGTTTTAAAGTAACGCTTCCAAAGCGGATGTGGTCTTGTCTGTATATTAGTACTGCCTACTATTGGAAATAGTAGACAGTAGTAATAGCGAAAATAAGAATCTTATTTCCAGTTCCAGTAGTAGGCAGCGGCATGTCTGTTTAGTGATGAGCGAGACTGGTCTTGGTCTTGCGGTCTTGGTCTTGGTCTTGCTGCAAGACCAAGACCAAGACCAAGACCAAGACTGCCTTTTGATTGCAAGACCAAGACCAAGACCAAGCTTGCAAGAACAAGACCAAGACCAAGACCGAACCTTGCAAGACTACGCAAGACCAAGACCAACCTGCAAGACTCTTGTACTTTTTTGAGAAAAATTGGTTTTTATTATTTAACTTTATTTTTTTAGTTCAATAATATATACTGACATTGTATAAACAATATCGAATTTTTAAAACACATAATATTTTGGTTATATTTTTAAGTCGTTTTGATTAGGTCAAACGGTTTGCATTTTCTCAACCTTCAAAGTGTCCAGAAGGCAAGTTTTCAAACGGCGACAGTTAAAGGACAATTGAAATTACTTGTAAGACAAAAAAATATAATTTATAGATAGGGTAATCCATTTATAAAAAATGCCATTAAAAACGGTTTTTATGTACCAGTAGTTTTCGCTTATTTGTCTAATAAAAATACTGACACTTATTTCAATTCTTTTCGCATAATCGAGGGAAAATGTAGGTCGTTAAATTTAAAATTACATAATACAAAAAATATCATAATAGATTTTGAAAAGGGATTCACAATGCTGTGAAAGCATTGTGGCCTGAATAAAAAATAACTGGTTGTCGATTGTAATGTGTCAAACTTGGTATCGCAAAATCCAAAGCTTAGGTTCAGTTTCTGAATATAATGACAAAAATTCCGATACTGGGAAATTTTTAAAATTATTTTTTGGATTAATTTTTTACAATCAACGAAAGTTGGAAGTTGAATATTTGTGAAAATCCCGGATGACAAACGCGTAAAGAATTTTACTGATTTCATAGTTGAAAACTATTTAGAAGAATCTACGTTTTCCCCAGAAAGTGCCTACAAATAGTATGTGCCGCACTTGAAATGCATGCGCATCATTTCAGTTTGTTTTAAATTCTAGTTTTTACTACCCACATCCGAATATTTTCAACTTTTTAAATGTCATAATGGGTATTCAATCCAAAAATATGTGAAAATAAAAAGTGCGAATAACTCATGTTACGAGAGCAATGTAGTTTATAACAGAATTAAGCGTTTATAACTCCCCATTAGGTTTAGTTATTATGTTATAGTATTAGGTCTATAAATAGGTATGGTAAATATGTATGTATTTACTAAAAAGTATGTTTTAGTTAGTTTATAAAAAAAGTTATTTATATTAAATAATAATTAAATAGAGTAAAAAATATTTGATTTTTGTGTTCTCTTAAAAAAATTTAATTTATGTTCTTAAATTTGACCCTCGTAGAATAAATACTACAGTGTTCGAGTAAAAGGAGCAGATCATTATCTCTTAACAACTATAAACCGTTTATCCCTTTTCGTAAAATCCGTGAATTGAAGGTCCCCGACCATGTGCGGCACCTTTAAGAAGCTCTTTTTCTTTAACATTTTATTAAAATACAGGGGCAATAAACAATAATCCAGACTCAAGACGTGGTCTGAAGGCAGGCGGCAGGTTAGGTCGCCTTATTATTATGAAGGCTATATTAGGTATTGGTCGACAGTATGCAAAACACAACGTGACACAACCGAAGGCCGGCAATTGCAACAAGGGTTGTAAATGCAGGTTTTTCCTACTGATAAATATTACCATTATAAAAATATACTCTAATCTTTTTATATAAAGAGAAATAATTAGGTCATTAGGTGAATGTATAATGTTAAAATTGGTATCCGTTTGAAACTACATTCTACATTCTGTTAAAATTTTAAAGCAAAAAATATAGTTTCATTCTTCACATCTTTATTTATTTCAATGTACATTTTATTCGAAATTGTTTGGTGCAAATTATTACTACCAAACAAGCAAGACCAGCAAGACTCTTGCAGCAAGACCAAGACCAAGAACAAGACCGGCTAGTGCAAGACCAAGACCAAGACCAAGACTGCCTTTTAGCTGCAAGACCAAGACCAAGACCAAGCTTGCAAGAACAAGACCAAGACCAAGATTAGCCTGGTCTTGGTCTTGTTCTTGTTTTGCTCATCACTATGTCTGTTAGGCGTTTTAGAGGTATCTAGGGATAGCGGTTATTGACAAAACACCGGTTTTCGGTTATACCGGTTTTTCTTACTTATGGTTTAACTGGCGGTTATAACCGGTCAAAAAGAACCGGTTATTCCAAAAACCGGTTTACGGTTTTTTAATCAATAGCCAATACGTATTAGGTTGCAATGTTACATTTACATAGCATTCTATTTTTCGATACTCCGTTCGAATCGATATCAACATTATCAATAGTATCGATATCGATACTATTGAAATAATATATCGATACCAAGATAATCAATCGATATATAAAATATATTGTAGGGCATATCTCAATTCATTTCTCATAATGTGTCTGATTGAAGTTTTCGAGATTTGATAGTGGTCTCGGTTGTTTTTCATTCTTCTGAGGACCTCCTCCTACGTAAACTCGTCAGTCCACGAGATCTTAAGTATTCCAATATGGGAACGTATCAAATATTTCCAATGCTCTGCACGTATCTTCCGTTTAACATCCACGATTAAGCACCGTAAACAAGGACAGAAAAGACGTAGCATTGCCGCATTCTAACTTTTATGCCAAAAGCGAGGTTGTGGGTTTTGAAGGAAGCCCTCATCCAGTTGAAGGTGGATCAGGCTTTTCTGGTGAGCGCTCTTATATGTTTCTGGTTGTTGGTCCATTTTTCATTCGTGATGGTGTCGAGGTAGCTGTAGTCCATCACCCGCTTCATTGGTTTTTGGTTGACGTGGATTTGACCTTCCGTTATCTTCTTCTTGCTAATTGTCATGAGCTTTGTGCTCTCTATTTACAGCAATACACAATTTTGGCACACCAAGGAAAAGACGATCCATCAAATCATTAGTCAACTCCATCTTTATCATCCAGCCAATATTAGCTTTGAAGAATATGTACTAGCTGTCTAGCTTATAGATTGCTTAATATCAGCTTATATAGCTTTTCTGTAAATACATGAGATTGGATTATATGGACCCTATAATATATAAAAACCTCCCCATTTCTTCTCTGAATTAATAATTTTTTTTCAGAGGTAATTTATCCGGTTTTTCACCGGTTATTACTTTTAAAAGAAAAAATCGGTTATAACCGGAACAAAAAACAACCGGAAAAACCGATTATTGCGGAGTAAAAAAACCGGTTTTAGGTTATAACCGGTAGGTTTTTCCCATCCCTAGAGGTATCGATAAATATTCGCAAATAGTTAGGAGTTAAGGTAATGAGGGATACTTTTCCTGAATGGATGTTAGTGAAGTTTGTACTTGATTTGGGATACATTGCCAGTAATAAGTCAATAATCGTCTACGAAGAAAAGTTGATTATACGCAAATACCTCAATATTGCGTATATTCTGCAATTTACGCAACAGCAACAAACCAAGAAAAGACTTAGGGTAAATTGTAATGTAAAGGCTCTATCTTTGGTTCCTCAATATGTCCTTCCATCGGCTACTTCTCATTCTTAAATTCTGTTTTTTTCAAATGCATATTTAATTATTTTAATGGATTAATAATAACGATATCTCTACTAGCAGTTTTGCAATGGTTTAATTATGCATAATGGTACTTCAACACTGATTTAATTTTTGATAACATTTTTTATTTGTTCTTTAAAACAAACGAATTATCTTATCGCAATTATCGATACATTAAAAAGTTAATTAGAAATGATTTCGGCTATTAATAGCCTAAGGCTCTTTTAATTATATATTTGCAATAAATTCCTTATCGAAAAAGTTTAATTATTTGTTTAATAACATAAACATTATTATTGTTTTGTAGAAATTTGGTTTGGGACAGGACTGTTCTTCTTAATGTGCTGCTTCTTTCGTCTGTTGGTCAGATTATAAAGGATAACCTGACCTAATTTCTACTATTTAGAAAAGGGTCTTATTTTTGTCCTTTTTCTAATTTATAATAAAGATGAACTAAAATCTTTACTCTGACTCTGGTTGAAACTATCTCTAAACAGAAAAAGATTCAGCTTTTTACAGTATTTTTAAAAACGTTAACCTTTAGGCTAAGACCACACGGGCGATAATTTACGGCGCCGTAAGAGCAGTAAACCTGACGAGGCATTGGTTGACTAACTCCTATTTCATCTACAATTGGTGGAGGAGTTAGTCAACCAATGGGTTTACTGCTCTTACGGCGCCGTAAATTATTGCCCGTGTGGCCTTTCGCTTATAGCTGCGAAACCTGGCAACTCGCTAATAGAACTGGAAAAGTTCTGGAAATAGATTTTTGACGCAGATAATGTTGCAGATGTTATAGATCTTCTGCAACATGGAATAATTGTCGTGCATTTGATATCCGAGTTCATTCACGAATGGTTTTTAACCAAGAAACTTGTTTTCTTTCTAATGATCAGTAGTCGTTTGTAATGATCAGTAGTCGTAGTATTTGTAGCAATTTCTCCTAACTAAATGTTCTAGAAAAAACATTTTCCGGTGTTTAACAACATTTAGCAGTTCTCTATCTTTGTTGACCCTCCTTCATACTTCATCATTAGTTTTTGTTGTTTTTCAAGGTATCTCGAGCATCCTTCTATGAATCCACATTTTCAATGCTTCAATTCTGTTCATGGTCGATTCTTTCAGTGTCCACACTTCTGCACCATACAAAAGTACTATGCAAAAGTACTATGTAAGTATATATAGTACATAACTATAGGTATAATAATTTATTGATTTATTGAACAAAAAATTATGACATAATTATCACGTAATTTTACTACAATACTAATATTTTGAAAAGCCACCTTTGGCTTAAAAAGCGTAAACACTCTCTGCTATATCTTTTAAATGATCATTAATTATGGTTCTAATGAAAAAATCTCTCTGTCAAGTGAACCGTGTTTGTTATTACTTCCTTAGCCGATGTCCATTTTTAGACACTCCCATACATTTTCGATGGGGTTAATGTCTGATGAGTTGCCATGCCATGGTAATAGAGGAATTTCTTACCCTATCAAAAAACTTTTAAAGCTTTTAACAGTATGGCAAGGTGCTTTATCCTGCATAAAGACCTTGCGACCATTACCGTTTGTGGAACCAATCTTGTTTGCAAGGCTCTTTTATACTGATCCTGTAGCATGGTTTTTTCCATCACATATAAAAGTCCCATTTCTTTATTCATTACACACCAGATCATTACTGAGGTGGTATGGTGAACACATATCTTCTCATATTTTTTTGGCGTCTTGGTCTTAAAACGAATATAAAAATTATAAATTAAAAAATATGAAAACAAAATGATTTGTATTACCTTACTTTTTGTCGTCATCATTATCATCCGAATTGCTGTTGGTGTTGAATAATACCGGGTATGGTCACATCGCTGGGGGACACCTCTTCTGACCTTGACTCAACTATAACTTTTATTTGTGCTGTCTGATTCCGGTATCGGTTGAGAAGTATCTTTAGATTACTTGGCCAATATATTTTCTAATAGTTTTCCAACCGTTCTTGATAATTTCATATTTCATTACATTATAGTGAAAACACAACACCCAACTCATTTAAGTCTACCACATATTGCGTCACGTTGACAATATTCAGAATATAGCCATCGACACAAGAATATTTGACAACCTACGCCTAGATAAGCTATAAATAAAATGTCTATCCTTTATTAATGCATCAAATTAGAAAAAATATGTTGCACCGGGTCGTTTAACCAAGGTAAGGCCTATATTTTATTCGAGCTTAAAGGATATAAAATTAACATTTAAATCTATGTTAATTTATATGAATAAATTATTTCTTTCCTTAGTTTACATTCTTACTACACTCATGGACAAAAATATCTCATATTTTGAAATTATCATATGAAGTGAGATTTTTTGTTCTGCAATTCTTCACCCTCCTATAGTTATAAATTTTCTAATATTTGCTATATGGGGGCCAATAGAATCTTTTAAATTAAATATCATCAGGATAAGTAGGTAATTCACTATTTTAGCGACATGAAGCTGTGGAAGACAATAATAAAGTAAACGAGATTCTAATTACAGTACAGGGTGATAATGTAAATCCGATTTCTTCAAGACATGTGCACATAATTGGTAAACGTTCAAATAAGGCTCGTCCAATCAAAGTGACCTTTTCCACACCCGCACAGGCTAAGTCCTTTTTGCGTGCCAAGAATAAATTAGCCACATCTACTTTCTCTACCATTTCAATCTCTGATGATAAAACACCTCGGCAGAGAGAATACATGAATAAACTTCGGACAGAACTGAAACGGCGAACAGATCATGGAGAACAGAATTTGACGATTAAGTATGTAAGGGGCAGACCTACTCTAGTAAGTAAAACTGATGTCTCTTTAAACTAAACGTGTCCAGCAGTTCCAAATCAAGTAAATCCCAACACGTTGAACTTACATGTTACTACCAAAATGTACGTGGTCTAAATAGCAAAGTTGCATTATTTAATGCTAACATTAGTGATTGTGAATTCGACATCATAGCATTAAGTGAAACGTGGTTGCACGGTGATGTTTCGAGCATGGAACTCTTTCCGAATAATTATGTAGTATATAGAAAGGACCGAAAATTCCATGTGGTAAATAAGGTGAAGGGTGGTGGTGTAGTGCTTGCGGTAAAAGACTTCATAAAATCCGAAATATTGGATATTACGGCTTTCGATGCTCAATTTCCATTAATTGATCTAATCATTGTCAAGTGCCAGATTGGTTACAAACATTTTTATACAGTTGTTGTTTATTTACCGGATAGGTTAAGTTTAGTTGACTTTGAATATTTTTTCGATTGCTTAGGGCAACTTGATTATTTATATAATAACTCCATATTACTAGGCGATTTTAATGTTCCAAAGTTCATTGATAATGATATGTCTGATTTCCAAACTTCTGTAGTTTTAAGTTTTACGGGCTCTACTGGACTTAGACAATTTAACAATGTTGTTAATCATTTGGGTAGACTGCTAGATTTAGTCTTATCGCATTTCAGTTGTGAAGTGAAGCATGATGACTCACCTTTGCTCTATGAAGACTCTCATCACCCAGCTCTTCAAATTACATTTACGGATATATTTGTGAAAGAGCCTATATTTAGGTATGGTTCTGAGCAAATAACTTATAACTTTAAAAAAGCAAATTTTCCTGCTTTATATCGAGAACTGTACGAAACGGATTGGAATTTTCTGGATACTACTAGTGACGTTAACGTAATTTTAAGTAATTTTTATGATAAAATGTTTTCTTTGTTTAATACGTATATTCCAGTTTATAAAAATTTTAGTCATAAATATCCACCCTGGTTTGATGCTGACATCATTCAGAACATCAAATTAAAAGCAAAGTTTCGAAAAAAATTTAAAAGATTCAAAAATCATTGTGATTTGCTTGAGTTTCAACGGTTAAGACACCTTGTCAAATCAAAAATCAGTTTGGCATACAATGTGTATGTCGATAACATCCAAATATCTCTATCCATCAATCCCAAGAAGTTTTGGTCGTATGTTAATGCGAAAAATAATAGTTCAAGAATTCCTGGTGTAATGAAATATAATGGCATTACTACCTCCGAACCACAAAATATTGTGAATGTTTTTGCAGAATTTTTCAATAGTGTTTTTCTGTCATCTGATATTAATTTTAAAGCTAACTCTTCATCAGTTAACACAGATTACTTAAATTTTTATCCTATTGTAGAATCTGAGATAATTTCTGCTAGTAAGAAATTGAAAGACAAAATGACGTGTGGACCTGACAATATACCATCTTTTCTGGTTAAGGATTGCATAGGTGCCTTAACTGTGCCACTATTAAAAATTTTTAATTTATGTCTTCTGAATAAAGAATATCCAAGTCTCTGGAAGGAGTCAAAAGTGTGCCCAGTATTCAAAACTGGTGAAAGGGATCAGGTAGAAAACTATAGACCAATTTCCATAATTTGCAATCTGTCGAAGGTTTTTGAAATAATTTTGTATAATCGTATTTATTCAAGAACTCGTAATCAGCTGTCTCAATACCAACATGGTTTTGTCTCCAGTCGGTCCACTGTAACAAACTTATTAGTGGTCACACAATATATTTCAGAGGCCCTAGATAATAGAAGTCAAGTTGACGTCGTCTATACCGATTTTTCGAAGGCGTTCGATAGAATTCACCACGGAGTATTGCTTTCTAAATTATACCACTTTGGTCTTTCTGAGGATGCTGTTACTTTTATGAGGTCTTACTTGTCAAATAGAACGCAGTTTGTTTCTTACAATGGTTACAAATCGGCAAAGTACCTTGCTTCTTCAGGGGTTCCACAAGGTTCTAATCTAGGTCCATTATTGTTCTTGTTATTTATTAACGATCTGTGTGAATATATTTCTGCACCATGTTTATGTTATGCTGATGACTTAAAGATTTATTCATTGATAAGCGACCGTAACGATTGTCATTTTCTGCAGAGTCAACTGAATCTCGTACATGAATGGTGTAAGGAAAATCATCTGAATCTTAATGCCAATAAGTGCAAGGTGGTTAGTTATTCTAGGAAACAGTCTACTATATACCATCCTTACATTATTGATGGCAATGAACTGGAACGTTTGACTAAAATTAAAGACCTTGGAGTTATATTTGATCACAAACTCACTTTTGTTGAACATGTTAATATAAAGGTTAGAGAAGCACTTAAATCTTATGGATTTATAATTAGAAATAGTCGAAATCTCACTAATACTAAGGCCATTAAATTACTGTTTTACACTTTTGTACGCTGTAAACTGGAATATGCCTCTATCATTTGGTCACCGTTTTATGATGTACACATCCAAATTATAGAACGGGTTCAGCGTAAATTTTTAAAATTTTTGTCTTATAAAATTAATGGTATATATCCTACGAGGGGTATCAGCAATAATGAGTTATGTAGAGGTTTGGACGTAATTTCATTAGAATCTAGACGAATTAATGCCTCCCTGGTATTCCTGTACACGCTACTACATAATCTCATTGACAGCCCTGATATCCTTCGACAAATAAATTTTAACGTTCCGTCTTATCCAGTAAGAAATTCAATTACGTTCAGAAATACACAAGCTAGAACTAACCTTATGTTAAATTCTCCTCTATTCGTCATGTGCAGCTATTATAATGCCTTAAGTATTTACTGCGATATATTTAACTGCAGTTTAAAGCAACTGATTTCTATGGCCAAGATCTACCTAGGTGATTAATAATTTATTTATTTAGGTTCAAATTTAGTTTTGTAAAATTTTTGTTATATTATCAATACCTATGAATTACTAATATTTTATTTAATTTTTTATTTGTGTAATATTTTGTCCTGTAAATGGATTCTGTTGGACAATAAACGCTATTATTATGAAGACGTGCGTTATTGTGCATTAGCACGAATCTTCCATATTCGATATAGTTGGCAAATGGCAAAACATGATTTTCTAAAATGTTTTCAACGTACGTAATGTCAGCTGTGATTCTCCCAATCACCTCCACACAAGTTCGGTATGTCCCTTTCAAGCAGTGCCGCTCCATAGCACTATGCCGCCACTACCAAAACTAACGCTCTGTATGAGGTTCTAACTGGCATAAAAAATGAATACATTTAAATTACATTGAACATTTTGAAAGGCGACATTTTGCGCCTATACCCTTAAAATATCGCATTTGGTAAAGCAATGCTATTCCTATGATACTGTGAGGGGGAGGGCTAAGAACTGCAACACAAATAATTTCACTTTACACATTTTTATTATTATTATTTTTGTCCATGAGTGTACTACGGTAGAACTTGTTTCCTTAGTTTGCATTGTTTACAGCTTAAAACTACATTTTGACATTTGAAACATTTTTTAGGATAAAATATTATATTCTAGAAGTAAGCGTTAAATCGTGAATTATACGTTATTCAATATTAGATTGTGCTAGAGGTTCCAAACCAAGGCCAAAAAACAAAATCAAATAAAAATATTATATTATAAAATATTATATTCTAATTTCATTAGATTTACAGAAAAACGAAAGATCTGATAACCAATATACTGGCTGTATACCATAAATCACAAAAAAATAAAAACCTTATCTTGTAAAAGGTATATTTAAAATCCCTAAAAAGGGGCTGTACCACAACCAAACGTTTTCGGAATCAATATTCCATCATCAGTGTTATCACCTAAAATAAGTATAACTCTATAAGTAAAACAAACGTGAGGTTAAATTTTGACAAAGGTAAAAAAGTAAATGGATAGTTATACTTTATACTTTTATAGTTTAGGTGACAACTGACCGGACAGTTGTCACCTAAACTCTGCGATGTAAGGTTATACCTACAATATCCCAACCAATATGGTTGATGTCATGTGATGCCAGGGGTTAATCTGGAAATATTTTTAACATCCTTTAAAATCAGATAATCTAATGTAAACCCAACTGTTTAATATCAATTTAAGGGTTTTTACCCGTACATTTTGGTGGCTTAAAGCATGTAAACCTGTAAGTATAACTATCTATTCACTTTTTTACCTTTGTCAAAATTTAACCTCACGTTTGTTTTACTTATAGAGTTATACTTATTTTAGGTGATAACACTGATGATGGAATATTGATTCCAAAAACGTTTTGTTGTGGTACAGCCCCTTTTTAGTAATTTGAAATATACCTTTTACAAGATAAGGTTTTTATTTTTTTTTTTTTTTCAATGTAAATACCACCATAATATCGGCCGCATCAAAAGACTCTTGCAAACCATAATCTTTAAAAATCTCGAAAGCCGTTTACAAGATAATTGAGCCATTCCATACTTAAAACTCACGCTGTAGAGAGAAACGCTTGAGAATGGGGAGAAAAAACACAAGCATTGTTTTAAAAGTATACAAAAAGGGCTTCATTTTTGTTTCTGAAAAAGTTGTATGTGCTTTTGCACAGACTCTGCATTTTAAGTCGTTACATTTTTACACGCCAAAATGACTTTTATTTCATTATGTGGCGGATGGTGGCACTATTTTTTCCTCCAGATTTAAGTAATAAAGAATACAAAAAAATTGGTCCCAAGCGTGTGCCCTCAAATGCAGAATCAATGTTTTTGGCATCAAAAAAGTGGACAGTTTCTGTAGAATTGGACATTATATTTTTTTATATGATGAGATCCAGCTTATATCGCTGTCGAATAAAAAGATTTATTACGCTGTAGAGAAAATAGTCATCGCATAACTGCAATTAGTATTCTACCCTACAATTTTCATTGAAGCAAAAAAAGATAATTAGATCTATTTTGTCATAATTAGATCTTTTGTCGAACTAAAAGTGAGTGAATGGTTCGCAAGGTTACATTATATAAATAATAATAGTTTCGTAGTATTTATACGATATACAGTGATTATTTTGATGCTACTGGTTACCTAGGCTAGAGCAAGGTGCTTTTCAAGGATTACTGAATCAATGGGTTAACAAATTAAAGATGTCTTAGTGTCATTAAATACAGATGAGTTTAATGTTATGGATGAATTTTGATAATTTGTTTTTGTATAACGACTATGAAATATTAGGCATGAGTATGAATTATGTTTGGGTAATGGAGTGAGAGAAGAAGACTACAGTTTATCGTAAATGTTGTTTAGGATGGTTTTGAAGGCGACGTTAAATAATACTTAATGGTACCAAATTAGTATCATTATTCGTTGATGATAAGGTTGGGAAAGGTTAGGTTATGTCTCTTAAACCATAAAGCTAAGATTAATATTATTAAAAAAAAAATAATTAATAAAACGGGATAATTCCCGAAAGTTGGCGGTATACCATCCAGTTAAATGACTTAACGTGAAGTAAAACACTCCCTGATGTAGTTGGTATAATATTTTAATGAACAATTAAATTTTTTTAAAAAATCCAAAAGGATTACGTTCAAAACGTTTTCGGAATTATCAGTCTCTCATCAGTGAAAATCCTGTGGTTGCAAAATAGCCACAATGCCAAACACTGGTTAGGTGAAATGCTTTAACTTTTGAACTAATTCAGACAACCAATTAAAATAAAATATTTTCAAAATATAAAAATAAAAATAAAAATATTATTAAAATATTTTCAATTTGCCAATAACCATTACAATCACAATAATAGGCAACCAACATTACTCTTGTTATTTTTACAACATTAATATACACCTTATCTTGGTACCTACATAAGTTGTGCACATAGAACTAATTTTTCTTCTCTTTTCTTTCAAACTAAATCAAATTTTCGTCTTCTTTCTCAAAATTTATCACCAATGACGTCATTGACTCTACTATGACTAGTATTTTATCAACCTAATACCAACAACAGTTCTTTCTGTAACAGAGAGTAGAGAGTTGCCTTTTAGACTTTTACAATAAAATCTAATTTATTATAATTTAAATTTCACTTTTATACAGTTACTAATATATATTCCAAATTTTAAACAACACTAATAATTTGAAATTCATAACCAAAAACCGACTACCTGTCTTGTCATGTCACTTCGGTCTGATAATTGGATTGTCATCTCCTTCACTTTTGTTGGTCTGTGTCCATTGAACTGGCAAGAACCACAAGTTCTTATCGAGCGGGGAACCATGTTGCCCTTTGAGCACTCCTAACACATTTCATCTTGTAACATCGACTTGGAGTCGCTATAAATACCATATAATTATTATGTAAACCATAATTCTCGATGTAACCTTTTTCAAAAAGTTGCTAGTTTCTTGTACATAGAGAACGTAAGTATTGCCACATTTTTCTTTAACCTAGTCACAATTTTAACCTTTTGCATTCATTCTAACGTGGAAATACTTCGTTCTAGGCACTGAGGATGATCTGATCCAGATTGAAAACGTTTTGCAAATCCTTTTGGAGGACTTTTAATGTTTTTTAATAAAACTTTTTTTATACCATTATACAAACGAAGTTTTTACTTCTGTATGGTTTTTTTAACTATGGTATACAGCCAGCTACTGGGATTTTCCCATTGATTTTTTTTTATTTGTTAACAATTTTTTGACTGGATTATATCTATATGCTACTTTCAACAACTTTCCTAATACATTAAATGTAATACAAATTTTGTATAAAAATCTAAATTTCGGCTTATTACAACCAACTCTTATGACTACTCTGCCTATTTTGTTAACAATAATGTGAAATTTATGAATCTGTAATTTTCAATCTTTTATTTATAATAACCAGTGACGAGCGCGCTAATAACCGGCAAAATAACGCAAAATATGGAAACCATAATACATTGTGAAATAAAAAGATATTAAACTAGTAGAGGTGTAAACTTATCGATAGGAACCTATAAATTTACATTACATTACATAGTTTGCCACCTTTGAACGTCTGTGACAGGAGAATCCTATAAAATTCTCCTGTCACAATGACAGTTGTCATACTCCTCCGATAATCCTGAAATTTTCCTGTCACATGCGTCTAAAGGTGGGAAACCATGTAATACAATGTTAATTTATACATTTATATCGATAATTTCCACCTCTCTTAGTTTCATCTCTTTTTATTTCACAATGTATTATGTTTTTCATCTTTTGCGTTATTTTGCCGGTTGTTTTTGTGTAAATTTGATGGCCTTGGCTGAGCCAATTAGCCAGACATTTTGTTATTTTAAAAACAAACAAAGGGCCTAGCCGGGTAAGATGGTGAAAAGTGCCCCCAACTCAATTTAAATTCCATATAGGCCACTTTTTAGCACATATAGAAGAACTCACTTTCTGAAATTTTTAGCCCCCTAGGTAGTCACGTGACCCCCCTAGAGCCTAATTAGGCTTTTTATGTTTTTATTTTTTATCTCAGCCGCATCAAGAGCTAAAAATTTATTTATAAAAGTTGTAAGTTTCAAAGAGATCTATATGAAAATTTTTTTTTAAATTTTTTGGTGGGAGATTCGAATTTTTAGAACAATTTTAAACTTTTAAATAACTCTGAAAAAAAAACTAAGACATTCGTTTTTACGAAAATCAATTATAATGTGTATTTTTGCACAATATTTCACCCTGAATTTTTTCAGATTTTTAAAATAGGTGAAACGTACCTTTAAAAATAAAAAACCGCATTTTTTCGGTTTTTTTTTCGTTTTTTGATACAATTTTATACATCTTTTTCAAAAAAGGTAACACCGTCACTAGAATAGGTAAAAAACTGAAAAATATTTGAGATTTGCTTAATAAAAAAATTTTGTAACGCCATCCATTTTCAAGATACAGGGCGTTGAAAAAAACAAAATTTTACACATTTTTTACGATTTTGCCGAAACTACTGGCAAAGTTGTAATAAAACTTGGCGGGTTTTAAGAGATTGTGCATGTTTTGACATACAATTAAGGATTTACTATAGGATTTATTACTATAGGATTACTTAAGGATTTATTAAGGAGTGTCTTTGTTTTTTTTTGTCAGAATTATTTAAAAGTTTAAAATTGTTCTAAAAATTCGAATTTCCCGCCAAAAAATAAAAAAAAATTTTTTGATATAGATCTTTTTGAAACTTACAACTTTTTTAAATAAAGTTTTTGGCTAGCTCTTGATGCGGCTGAGATAAAAATAAAAACCTAAAAGCCTTATTAAGCTCTAGGGGGGTCACGTGACCCCCTAGGGGGCTAAAAATTTCAGAAAGTGAGTTCCTCTATATGTGCTAAAAAGTGGCCTATATGGAATTTAAATCGAGTTGGGGGCACTTTTCACCATCTTACTCGGCTAGGCCCTTTGTTTTTTCAGGAATTTTTTCTGTATTTCTAACTCTAAATACATAACAAACTAACATATTACAATTATTATCTAAATAATACACTGTTTTGGTTGTAAATATTTTTTTGTACATATTTATTTTTTTTGTAGTTTTTTGATACCTTTAATTTGTTTTTTTATTATTATTTTTTATTAATTGTTTTTTTACTACGCTAAGACATAAACCCGATTCAACATCTCGGAGGTTTACATCTTCTTAGTTTTTTCCTTTTTTTTTTGCTTGTTTGCTTTTTTTCTCTTTTTTTCTTTTCTCGTTTTTTTTCCTGTTATTTTCTCTTTTCAATTATAATATTATACAATAATTACTTAAGTTATTAGCACGATCATCCCTATATAGGATTTGTATATGGATTTAAGTTTAAGAAATTATCATTCTCTTTGTAATTTTTAACAAACAAGTACAATCAGGAAGAGCAGCTAGTACATAATTCTATTTGGAGGAACACGTACAGCGGACATGAAATGAATTTGAATTATTTTGTAGTCGTATACTAACGAGTTAATAAAAGGACGGAAGAATTATTGACATACATTTTCATTTATGAATACACTGTCTTGCCTTTATATATTAATAGAAGGAAGTGTGTATTTCCCTTAACTTAAAAAGCCTATAGTTTATTTCAGTTAGGCGTGGAGGATACTTAAATTGAACCATGTACTGTATTGATTAATTTATTTTTGTGCCACCTAAAGAAAATTCGAGTGTTCATCCACGAATTTCCTGTTAGGGCGTCAAACCCTTGTGACCTATCAAATTGGATTTACTCACAGGATTTTGGTTGTAGCTTGTTGATTCTGTTGTTGGTCTATTGTGGGAATAGAATTTTTTTTTCTTCTTTTTTGGCCTTTGGGAACTGCGCCCATTTGGCGAACAACACTTCTTAATATCAAATCCAATCGAACAATCAAGGGTAGGGAATTAATAGAATTATACAAGTAAATTTAATGAAAAATTCGTCTTGGTAAAAGGTATATTAATTTAAAAAGCCCCTAGAAGGGCTACAAATATAAAAACAAAACGTTTTCGCTCTGTAACAAGATCATCATCAGTGTTACAAGAACATGCTGGAGAGAGAGAGAGAGAAAGAGAGAGAGAGAGAGAAAGAGAGAGAGAGAGAGAAACCCTTGTGACGACCGGTCAAACTTACTGCGCACTTCTCGTCAAACTCACTGCGCTTTTTTTTACTTCTTTTTTAACAATACAAACACTATATACTTAAAGTTTTAAAAATGTATAGTTCTCTCTCTCTCTCTCTCTCTCTCTCTCTCTCTCTCTCTTTCTCTCTAATGTTTCTATATTAGATTACATATTTGTTTTTCAAATTTGTTTTTAATGGCGTTTCATAGTTTACCATATTTTTTACCGTATGTTTGTCTTAAACGTTGATTAAAACCAACAACGCAGTTATTAATAAATTATCTTAATTCAGACTATAGCATGCGACTATAAGGTAATCAAGTCATCAAGTCATCATTTCGAATTTTCATAGATAACTTGAAGTGAACATTATCTCTAAAAATTATATTATCGATGTACTTAAAAGTGTACTTATCTTTTTTAAACTGGTGGACAATAAGTGAAGCCAATTTTTTCCAAGTTCAGTGCACGTGTTGTCTGCCAAGTGGACACAAAAAAATGTAATTGAAGTTTTGCTTGTTTTTCGTGATAATTATATGGACTTTTGTTTGAGTTGGTTATCTCCTGGCCGAAAAATAATTATTTTTATTATACACGTGTATTTTTAAATCATAAGACATAGTTTTTGAAATATATATTGGTTACTCTTCGAGTTTCCGGTTTAGAAAAATTATTTAAAAATGGTTCGATCATACATTGCATTGCCATTAGTTTCTCCTACAAGAAAGTCCAAGACACAAGATGAATTTTGGTGAGTATTAAAGCCTATTGTAACAAACCAGCCCCTTGTGCGGCGCCTATGTAAGGGATGTTGGAATTTGGGGATTGCCACCCACCGACATATGGCATACCTACATGGTCCAGTGTCCTAATTTTGTGTGGTCCGAATGTTTTGTTTATATTTTAAGGTTTTCAGATGTGAATAGAACACTCAGACAGTATATAAGCTTTTACTTTTATTGAGTTTACGATCGACTTTTGTATGGTAAACACGAAATACACAGCTCCATCCAATATCGTAATTTTCATTGTAAAAAACCGTAAACCCTCCGAGATTAATAATATAATTATTAGTAACATTGTATTATTAGTGGAGTCACTGAAGATGGATATGAGCTATTACCTCCGATTTCGTTGAACCTCCATCGATTTGCATGAAAATTGGTGAGTGGTTAGAGGATATCTCAAGGAACAAAGGTGACATGGTGCCAACTTGCGCTTTTACCCTGGGGGTTGATGCCACCCCTTCTCGTGGGTGAAAATTATTTTATTAAAAATAACCCCATAATTCGATAGAGGGACAAATTTCAAGCAAAATTTGTTATATAACGTTATTAAAATAAATCAAAACTTTTTGAGTTATTAAAGATCAAAGATTTTAATTTTTCTTGAGAAACGTGCATGTTTTTAACCAATTTTTCATCAATAACTCAAACAGTGTAAGTTTTTACAAAAAAGTTATTATTATCAAAATTGAAGCTAATAAAAATGAAATAAACCCCTTTTAAACTACAAAAATCTTTTAATGTTAACTAAAAGTGAGTTATAGGTAGTTGAATGTATATTTTTTCGGCGAGTAAAAAACTCATGTATTCAAGCTGAAATAACGGGAAATTGATGTATTTTATAACATAAACTTATTAAACATTTGTCAAAAAATGTCTATTAAATGAGCCCCCGAACATGTTGATAGCATAAAAATTTATGCTACAAAATTTTTTCAAAATTTATCTTTTAAAAATTTTTCCAAAAAATGTTATTGTTTTTTTTAATAACTCCGTTCGTGTTTACGATATCAGGTTCATCTAAAAAATGTTTGAAAAATAATTCCAAGTGCTATTTAAGCACGTTGAACCTAATATTTTAAACACCTTACTTTTTTAAAAATAAAAGGTTAAATGACCCCGGTTGTATGGTTCCCACAGCAAAATTTAAGATTTAAACGTTTCTATCTCGGTTATTTTTTACCCCATTTGAAATAGTAATACAGGTAAAATATGTTGCATAGAAAAAACTAAAATTTGGTTATATATAATTTTTTACGTATATTGAGTATTTTTGGAGTTATTATCAAAAGAATATGAGAACTATAATAATTTTAAAAATTATGATTTTTTTTAAATTATATCTTTTTTCTCAAAAATATGCATTGTAAACCGGTCAAAATTATCAAAAACATTACTTCTGCTAATATAAAGAAGTTCTTGTAAGGATTACTATAAATTTTAATTTTTGTGGAAATGGCGTATGTTTTATTTTTCACTTTTTCTTAAAAAATTCGAAACTGTTCTTTTATTTTCAATATAACTTGCTTAATTTTGACGCTATTACCTTGTTCTGAAGCTCATTTGATAGGTATTCCGAAGTACTTTGGCAAATGTTTTGCAGGAATATTTTATACATTGCATCATTTTCCCGTTATTTAAGCTTGATAACTTAGATTTGAGTACTCGTCGAAAAAAATACACATTCAGTTGCTAATAACTCACTTTGAACTAACATTAGTTTAGTTCTTTATGTGAGGAATGTATTAAATTTTTTATTATCTTCAATTTCAGTAATAATAACTTTTTCGTAAAAGATTTTAGTTTTTTATTTATACGTGAAAAACCGATTTAAAACATGCATTTTTTTTTACGAAAAAATAAAATCTTTGGTCTTTAATAACTCAAAAAGTGTTGATTTATTTTAATAACTTTATATAACAAATTTTGCTTATAATTTGTCCCTCTATCGACTTATGGTATTATTTTTAATAAAATAATTTTTACCCCCGAGGAAGGGTGGGAGTCACCCCCAGGGTAAAAGCGCAAGTTGGCATCATGTCACCTTTGTTCCTTGAGGTATCCTCTAATTACTCACCAATTTTCATGAAAATCCATGGAGGTTCAACGAAATCAGAGGTGAAAACCTTCAGTGACTGCACTATATAATATGTTTGGCTATCCAACGTATATTATATTATACTATTAATTAAAACTATGCCTACCAGCTTCATTATGAATTGAAATTCATAATTGGAAAATTTCAGTTTGGTGCATGATTCCTCAGACTAGAATTTCGGTACTTATTGATGTTTGAGGAAAACCTATCGCTAACGCAAACATTTATCGCAAAAATGATTAACACAAGTACTCAATATATTTATGGGCATGATCTCATCTTGCTAATTATCTTGGGTTTTAACTCTTTTTATTTTATCTATTAACCTTCTTGACTTGAAAATAATATTATCTGCCGTGGTACAAATTCCAATTAATGGTTAATTTGCGGGACTATCTTGAACAATGTGCACCCCTTCATTACTGGTTTACCTCGCCTTTGATATAGATATCGTTGTCTCTGCGTATTTTTCTTTTTTAGTCCAGTGTATCACTGTAACAATAAGGTATTACCTCTATCTACCCCATACCTAGGGGGTGGTATCCATCCCAACGGGAGGCTTGGTACCTTTATATTGAAATTAACCTCAAAAATTGTTAGAAAAGTATACACAGGTACTCTAATAGTCTTTCCAAAAAATTTCTTTTTTTCGATATATCAATCCTTTTAGGCTTTTAGATTTTTGAAAAATTTCTGAAAATTTAGATTTTTCATATGTTTCAAAGAGATTAAGCATACCATAAACCGAATGATCGACTTATTAAAAATGTCAGTTTCTTTTGTAACGAAATGTTTAAAAAAACGCAACCTATAATAACAGGAAAACAGTCAATTTTACTGTAAAAAGTCATAAAACATTTTTTTATTGGTACCCCATTTTGCTTATTTAAAGTACGCATCAGCGTGTTTAAATTCAACTTTTAAAAACGCGGGTGTTTTAAAGTTACCATCGTAACATCAACAATTTTAAATATTTAGGGGAGTGCAATTAGAACGAAAACATGCATTGTTTCGGAAAAATTTAAACAAGCTTATATTTTTCTAAAACTTTTTTTGTTAGTTTATATACATGTTAAAGTAAAAAGTTCTATAAAATTAACATGAAGTAAAACTCCCTAGTGTAGTTGGTATATTTAATAAAAATTATAAAAATTTTTAAAAATCCAAACGGATTACGTTCAAAACGTTTTCGGACTTATCAGTCCATCATCAGTGAACCTAAAAGTAAGTAATCTCACTTAGTAAAATTGAAAAGGGTGAAATTTTGAATGTTGAAAATTGAAAAGTGTGGTTACGATTACTTACTCTCTGTCCTTGCTAAATAGCCACAATGCCAAACACTGGTAGTTCTAACACAAGATGTATGTTCTAACTACATGGTGAAATCTGATCTACAATTTGGCTTACATTGGATGCCAACGGATTAGTACTAGGAACATGATGCTCTACTCCATTAATTAAGAGATTTTTTTTTTTTTTTTATATATAATTAGGTCTACATTGAACTACGTTTAGTCTGTCAATGATTTAGAAGGAAGTTGAAATACTTCAAATGTCAGTAACATTGACATCCAGGAAAGGGAATTTTTAAGGTATTAACCAAGGTCAAGATCCAATGTGGTTACGGAAATTTAAGTTTAAGACTGTGTTGGAATTTTTTTTTTTTAAATTCTTTAAATTCTAATATTAAAAATTAAAATTCCAACACAGTCTTAAACTTAAATTTCCGTAACCACATTGGATCTTGACCTTGGTTAATACCTTAAAAATTCCCTTTCCTGGATGTCAATGTTACTGACATTTGAAGTATTTCAACTTCCTTCTAAATCATTGACAGACTAAACGTAGTTCAATGTAGACCTAATTATATAAAAAAAAAAATCTCTTAATTAATGGAGTAGAGCATCATGTTCCTAGTACTAATCCGTTGGCATCCAATGTAAGCCAAATTGTAGATCAGATTTCACCATGTAGTTAGAACATACATCTTGACCAGTGTTTGGCATTGTGGCTATTTAGCAAGGACAGAGAGTAAGTAATCGTAACCACACTTTTCAATTTTCAACATTCAAAATTTCACCCTTTTCAATTTTACTAAGTGAGATTACTTACTTTTAGGTTCACTGATGATGGACTGATAAGTCCGAAAACGTTTTGAACGTAATCCGTTTGGATTTTTAAAAATTTTTATAATTTTTATTAAATATACCAACTACACTAGGGAGTTTTACTTCATGTTAATTTTATTTAACTAGATGGTATACAGCCAACCTTCGGGTATTATCCCGTTTTATTTTTTAAAAAGTTCTACTCGCATATTTGGCCGCTAATTGTTTATTAATTGTTTAAACAATAACAATTGGTTTGTATAAATAATTTTAAAAATATCGTTAAATTCATCATTTTACTTTGCTTAAATATGTTTTTATTTTGTTTTTGATTATGCTGAATCCGAATAAGGCATTGCAATTTAAAAATTCTTACACAGAAGCTCTTTTACAGTATGCCTGAGTAGCTAGGAACCACATGGAAAACTTTTTTATTATCAATTTTACGAAAAAAAGTTTTTCTTCATAAAATGCTCTGGATCGTCAAAAATCTAAAACTCAACCATCAGATATGAAATTTTATCAATTTTATACGAGTTATGTCAAAAATATGAATTTCGTTGAAGAGTAAAGTACCTTTATATTCCAGAATATCAAAAAATGCTATTATGTAAAGTTTTTTGAAATTAAAAACTATGTTTAAATATACAATTACATCATTTGAATCGAAAATAAATTTTTCAATTTTTTCTCAAATTACGAATACTCATCATCATTTTATTACAATTATGATACTTATTTTATTATCACTTTTACGAAAAAAAGTTATTCTTCATAAAACGCTCTCCCTGGTCTAAAATATAAGATACAACCATCAGATATCAAACTTTTTTAATTTTATACGAGGTATGTAAAAAATATGAATTTTTCTTAAGAGTCGAGTGCCTTTATTATTCACAATATTTTAATTAGAAGCACTAAAACAAATTGAGCACTAAAACAAATTTTTTAATTCCAAACAACATTTCTTAATAATAATTTTCGATATTGTGAAATGTAACGGTACTTTACTCTTGAGTGAAATTCATATTTTGACATACCTCGTATAAAATTAATTAAATTTGATATTTGATGATTGCATCTTAGATTATATTCGATGCAGAGTATTTTATAAAGAATAACTTTTTTTCGTAAAACATAAAAGTTATCAATAGGTAGGTTCCAAGTAAGGCAGACATACTGTATAAGAGCTAAAAAAAATTTTTTTGCTGAACATTTATTATTGTTGAAGTTTATTATTATAATGTGTTTTAGGTAAGTTTTACAGAAAAAAGTTTTGATCACTTTGTATAAACATTTTTTTAGTTGGTATTTTTCGGATTTTGTATTACATTTTTGTTATCATTCTTAATTTTCTCAAAAAGGAATAGTATATTTCATTTCTAAAGTAAAATAATTTAGTGCATTTTAAAGACTACATCCTAAGCTTGAAAAAAGCACTTATAAAACTGCAATGGAGCTGTTCAAACTTAGTAATACCGTCTTAAAGTGGTGGTAATTCTATAAAGTTACGAAGATTTCAAAAAGTACATTTTTTGAGACGTCATATCGCTTGAATCAAATTTTTGAGATTTTTTTGAATAAAACATCATTTAGTAAGATACTTGAAAGGTAAGTTGTGCAAAATTGAGGGTTTTATAAGAAAAATTGTATTAGTTACACATTGTTAAATCATTTTTAAACAAAATTCATGTAAGGCTCACTTTCCGCCCCCACCGTACTTATGCCCATACATTTTATGTCTTTATTATAACCATAAGATAGCTTAATTATTCTTCTTTCAAGTTCAATTTGTAAAATTTCATTCGATCCATTAGTTAAAGAATTACATTAAAATAACTCAACCGTGCACTTCGGCGTACGTTAGTTTACAGTGCGCCAATGTTTGTGAAAAGAGTGACTTTAGCGTTATAAATAAAAAATTATAGAAGATACAGATTTAATTTTAGAAAATTTTTATTGAATTTTTCAATGGTCAAGTCAGTTTTTTTCTAAAATTTATATTTTCGGAGTGGTTTAAAAAAACATCTAATTTCGTAGTTCATTTGTTTAATAAAAAATGAAGCACCCACTTCTCGAGTAGAACTTTTTGATATGTTGTTTATTAAACATTTCTTAATGAAATTTTAAAAAGTTCTATCTCGTTTGATTTTTCCGAGGTGAAAATCTATATGCACTCCCCTAATTGATCTGACAGCAAAAATAAAAACAACATTTTTTTATCTTTTATAAATTATAGTTTATCTACAAAAAGTTTTTTCGATAAAATGTAAAGTTTTTTAGTTATTAGTGACAAATCGATTGAAAACATAAGACAAATTGAAATTTTCTATGATCTAAAGTCTAAAAGGATTGATTTATCGAAAAAACTATAGAAATGTTTTTGCTAATTTTTCTATCGATTCTTGAGGTTATTTTCAATATAATGTTACCAACTCTCGGAACTCTCTGTTTGAGGTGCATTCCACCTCAACTTAAAAACACACTTTGGCATAGTTTATATTTTGAAATTAAGGTTAAATAGAGGTTTATTCCAAAATTTCATCAAAATCGAAGGGTCTTGTCTTGATAGAAATCGAACTGCACTACACTGCACTATTTTTGGATCGTTTAGCAATCTGTTTAAGATTAGTTTATCAATGATAGATTTAATCTGCTCTGTTTTTTTTGCTGTATGGCTTCTATATTTGCTGATTTTGAATATCTTTCTTTCGCTTTTTGAATGTAATAATTTAAATAATCAATAAATATTGATATAGCGCATGGAATCTTTGACGATTCTTTTCCTTTACTGCGAAAAAAATTGAAAACAAACACTTGATAATAGATATTTTACAAATCTAAATAATCTGAATACAATACATACTTAACTGCAAATTTGTTGTATAATAATGTTTATAATAGGACCCCTTGCATGGAATCATTTGAGATATATATCGGTTACATTAATAAACATTATGTTAAACAAGTCTTCAGAATCGTATTAAAAGTTTTAATACATAAAATGTTTAAAGCATGCTCCATTTTAACGAACTTTTTCTTTGAGTTCAAAATGAATCTCCTACGAATGAATTGTTGTGTCACACGTTTTTGAATAATTGATCAAACACCTCGTGTTCTGACAGATAAATCACCAATATATGACAGTTGACTTCCAACGTTTAATCATCACATCAATTTCGTGTGAAACTGTGGTCCAGTGCCAAATTGCGAGTAATATATCAATTAAATTTCTGCAACCAGTTCATTGGCATCCACCGTTGTTTACCTATTTTTATACACCAATAAAACTCGAAACAAAACCTCAATATCTAGGAAATAGAAAATTTAACCTACTTTCAGAAAAATTTATTTAATATTGATTTGACGTGGACTAAAAGACTAATAACAGTTTTAGATGATAGACTAATGGGAGCTGTTATTTTTTTAGGTTATGGTCAATAATATTTGTTTATTGTATTCTCAACATTAATATCACAAGAGAGTGAGAATAAATTGAAAATAATGCTACAATTTTTCGAAAACTTTATGCCTGGCAATGGACACGTTTGATAAAAAATCTGTAGCTTGATTTTCTTATGTATTCTTACTATCGTGTGATATTAGAGAGATTATTTTTTAATACTCACATACAAAATTTAAGTCTTTGTAAGTAAACATTCAGTGACATTTATTACAATTGTTAATGTTTTACAACTTGTCAAAGTGAACAGCATAAGCTGGTTTATCAAATATTCAGACGAAGATATCAATAAAATATTAAGAAAAGAAAATAATCGTTTTCGTTTTGATTCAATTCGAGTCTCTTGCCATCCTCTGACACCGTGTTTCGGGGTCTACCCCTTTTCAAAGAGGCTATGCAAGTAGACTGAATTGAATCGTAACGAAACAAATAAGAACTGCATATATTAAAATATTTGCAGCAGAGTGTGGTTAGACTGTCCTCTAACGGGGAATGACGAAATGAGTAAAAATAAATTTCGACCACGAGTCAGTATTCTGTTGACCGAGATACAACAGTACCAAGCGGCGCCGCTAGCGGTGCTGTTTAAGCAATTGCATATGTTTAAAAATAATAAACTTTTATTCTCTAACTTAAAATATATGAACAAAGAAAGTTTTTGCCAAAAAAAGTGTTATTTGAAAGGACAGATTATGTGTTTTTATTTTACAATAAACAAATTTATTTATTTATATCGAAATGTACTAAAAATTAAATTATCAATCACTATCAAAGGTCATTGGAATGCCGAATCAGAGCAAACTATCCGCTGTCTTGCGCGTAGCACCAAAATATAATATTTATTTAAAATTTATTTGCAAATTGCAAATGAAAGGAACAGTATTCTTGTATATGCAAAAAATAATTAAACTTGCTGTCTGCTTTATCTGTATCATTTTGAAAAAATGAATTTTTTTTGCGAAAGCTGGATTGCAAAATTTATTTTGCAAAATCTATTGAACCGATCTTAATGAAATTCACAGTATTGTTCTCTTATATCATAAGGTTTTTCTGGGTAAAATATGAAGGCCCTAAGTGTAGCATAAATGGTTGAAAAACGTAAAATGCGAATACTTGTTTTTTTATCGTTTTTTCGCAATTATTGCTATTTTGCAACAAGGGTGACAATTTTTAAAATTTTTAACGAATCCTATATTGTAGGAAATTTAATTATGCAACTTTTATGTCAGTACAACTTTTCTCGGAAATAAATACTTTTAAAGTTATAATCGAAAAACCAAGAAAAATATCGAATTTTTATAATATTAATTAATAGTTGTTATAGTAAAAATGGATTCACGTAAACTGTAAGTGGAACTAGTTTGACAAACCACATTACACAGAAGTTTTGTGTTCGACAACTAAATACAGTAATAAAATCTTATTATCAAAAGATCTAAGATTTAAGAAGGCAATTTTGTGGTGATTTAAAGTTATCGAATTTATTTAACTTATTAGTAGCTGTTGGAAATTGTGAAAGTGTGGAAGAAAACACAATGGGGGTGTCTGAGGTGTAAATATGTCTTAAATAATCTAGGGGATGTATCATTAAGAAAGCACAAACCCAAACTGAGGCGACTAATTCCTAAAGGCATCGCAGGCTACCCGGATCCCTAAGGGTCCAAAAACCAAAACCGTAATAGGATGATGACAGTAGGGGCTGGGGTGGGGGGGGTATGAAATGTCTGTGAGGAAATTAGTGAAAAAGGAACAAGAACGAGACCCAGATAGAAATTAGACTGTTGATTTGGTTTTGCTAAAGATGAGTATTATATGTTGGTGATGACAGATGGAGTAGGTATGGTGATAATGGTCAATATGTAGAAATATAGTGGTGGGTTGTATGCAGATGAAAATTTGTTTAAATGGATCTCTGCGGATGATGATATCAGTAATTTATGTGTATGTTATGAATGGATAAAAGTGGTGAGATGGCTGAAGATGACAAAAGAATTATTGTGACTAGTAACAGATAAATTATTATGAAGCAGTTGAAGTGAGGTGAAAAGTAATATTGTAAATGTATTAAGAAAAAAGTTGTCGATGGAGTGGTTGGAAGTCCCGATTGAACGAAACATAGCGGTTGACACAATTCGAACTTTTTTGTTTTTCTTTGATTATTTCTAGGTCCTCGTACAAGTCTAATTTTAAGAAATCTTTCTGTGGGATGTTGTGAAGTAGAGCGACATCATCTGGGATATTCAACGTATGGTTTTTTTGTTTGAGATGTTGTGAAAAGGTAGAGGTTTTCTCTCTTTTGGTGTGTTCAAGAGACCGAGAAGCAAGCAACCTTTTATACAGGATTTTACTGTTTTTTTTGTATTACATGGTATACAGCCAACTACAGGAAAACTTTTTCCTTGTGGATTTTTAACAATTATATCTTATTGGTAGAGAGTACTATATCAAGGGTGCAGGCTTTTTCCCGTGAGCATCACTAGATTATTACATCCTGTACGCATCGTCTTCGATAATGTCCGAAACATCTAAACAAATAATTACAAACCACGGCCTACAAACCCTGAAAATAGTGTATCATTACAATGTATCAGAGTTATTATTACCGACGAATAATTTTTATATAACAAATTGTTGCTATTGGTTGGTGTAATTAACAATCAAGAATAGTTTCTACTTGGTACGTTCTAATTCTATTACGAGTTCTTTACGGATGTGGAAGGAATTACTACACGTAATACAGTGATCTAATTTGTTAAGGTAAAACAAATAATTTTATAATAAATAGATAAACATGTATGTTTCATTATATTAGTACAAATAATCTAGTATTTAAATTTTAGTTAAATGAAAATCGTATTTACATTGCGCTGATTATTTTAAGCATAAATGTGAAAGTTGACCTAAATGTATACTTATATCGCACTACAACAGAAAAATACGTTTCCTCGTTCTATAGGAATGACAAACATCTATACAGTATGAAATAAAATCATGAATACGAGAACTATTCTGTACCATTATATTCCGACTATCCGGAGTCAAAAGGAAAATACAAAATGTCTCCGTTTCAATTTTAATATATTTGTTTATACTTTGATAACTATTTTCTTAAATAAACTTTTATCTGTATTGAGTGAGTATATAAAAACATTTTTATGATTACTGCAACGCTGTATTATGATTACTGCAACATTAAATACTGCAACATTAAATACTGCAACGCTGTATTCCTAGATATCTCTCAAGCGTTTGACAAAGTTTGGCACAGAGGTCTGCTTTACAAAGTAAAATTAGCACTATCTAGTAACTATTTCCTCCTAATCGAATCCTACTTATCAATAGATATTTCTCAGTAAAATTCAAAGACCAACAATCCAGCATCTGTCCTATTAACTCCGGGGTTCCGCAAGGTAGTGTTCTCGGGCCGCTGCTTTTCTCACTCTACACAGCCGATATACCAGAGTCTCATAATACTACGATCGCTTCTTTTGCTGATGACGTAGCAATAAGATCACATACAAGCCTCACAAGACCTGCAACACCATCTGGACATACTCAGTGAGTGGTACACAAAATGGCGAACAAAAGTAAATAAAACAAAATCATCTCAAATAACGTTTACAAACCGTCACAACACATGCCCACCTGTAAGAATGGAAAGTGTACGAATACCAACAGTAACAGACGCTAAATACCTTGGCCTCCATCTTGACCAACGTCTTACTTGGAAAAAACATATACAGACGAAAAGAAGACAACTAGACTTGAAATTTCGGCAAATGTATTGGCTCCTTGGACGCAGATCAAAACTCAACATCCAAAACAAAATTCTTCTGTACAAAACAATACTCAAACCTATTAGGTACTACGGACTACACCTCTGGGGCTGTGCAAAGTCAACATCACTCAATATCATCCAAAGATTTCAGTCTAAAGTTCTAAGATCAATAGTGGATGCACCATGGTATGTAACTAATCAAACACTTCACGAAGACTTAAATATAGCTTTCATCAGAGAAGAAATCCATCGAGCATCTGAATCACAGAACGAGCGTACCATTCACCATGACAATGAGTTAGTAAGGGAATTATTCCATAATGGCCCTGCCACAAGGAGACTAGATCGAACCTGGCCTCAGGACCTATTTTAAAACTTACACATAAATAGAATAAGATGAGACATCATTGGAAGTCTCGTCTTCATGCCCAAAAACATGGAACAAATTTACTTAATACTCTTTTATTGATGTAGATTGTAAATAAACATAATTACATAAAAAAATGATTAAATCTAGCAAAAACTAAAAGAAAATATATACCATAAACTAGATACTAGATAGCAGAAAATGCGACAGCAAGATATATAAGCTAGCTAAATATAAACCAAAGAAGGCAAAATATTCTAATCAGATTGATGCTGATTGATCAGATTGATTAATCAGATGCCAACAGAGGTTGGCAATCATCATGGCTATTCTGATATCTGAACAGAGGTTGGCAATCATCATGGCTATTCTGATCTTAGATGCTGCTGCTTTGAATAGTTTGATTGATGTGCATCCGTACCATTTCCTCAAGTTACGCAACCAAAGTATATTCTTATTATGTTTATGTTCTATCCTCATATTAAACTGTACCATAAAAAGAATCTAATAGAAAAAGTATTAAGTTTTTGCCACTGTAAAATAATTTTGTCATTAACGTCTAAACAGGCATTAATAAAATCCCATTGATTTGTAGATCTATTTTTCCCGTATTTATTTCTTTCGTTTCGTTATTTTGCGATTGTAAACGCACCTGAGGCACGCAACGTTTAGAAATGAATTACAATTTGCGCTTTATCAAGATTGTCCGTCGTTTGCAATTTGGGAATTGAATATTTTGCTCATACTCTGGGCAAATTAGGAAAAAACAAGAAAAAGTTGTGTAGAGTTTATTTTATTGCTGGACTCTAATCTTAAGATTTCGTATATTAGTAATATAGGCATTCAAAGTACGCATAGAGTGTGCTGTTTTTTTTTTATAAACAAACTGGATCTACGAAATCTTAGTTTTTTCAATGATTGCTCCGTAACTCAGAAGATTTAGATTTTAACTTTGGGCCAAAAAAACCGTAATTTAATTCTGCACAGAGATACTTTTTACCCGATTTCCCTCGACGAAATTTTTCCTCGGAAAATCCGGGTTTTCCCTACAAAATCATTCGGAAAATCCGGGTTTTCCCAACAAAATCTTTTATTTTCAACTGAAATTTTAGACTGTTCAGAATATATACAACAACATGGAAGCCCAGATAAAATTAGGCAACAGAATATCGGAACCATTCAGTCAATAAAGGCCTACGACAGGGGTGCTGCAATCACCGACACTTTTTAAAATCTATGTTGGTAAAGCTCTCCACCAGTGGAAATCGAAATGCAAAGGAATGGGCATACAGGTGGACGATGACACTTGCTTGTATACCCTCCAATTTGCCGATGATCAAGTAATATGTGCAAATGACAAAGAGGATCTCGAGTACATTACACGAAAATTAAATGAGGAATTGGAAAAATGGAATCTGATAATGAACATGGAAAAGACATTGTACCTCTGCGTAGTAGAGGAAACTAATCACCTACAACTGGAAAACAATAAAACAATAAAACGATGTGAAGATTATATATACCTGGGAATAAATTTTAACAAACAAGGAACAGATGACGCAGAGATAAACTGTAGAATAAATAAAACCAGAAAATTAATTAAATCTCTGAATGGAATATTATGGAGTACTGAAATAGGAAAACAAAGAAACTTGTGAATATATGACACAATGATAAAAAGCTGCTGTACGGATCTGAAATATGACGTCTTAAAGAATATCAAATAAGGAAAATAGAAGCCACAGAAATGGATGCATTAAGAAGAGCAGCTAGAAAAACGAAACTTGATAGGGTTCGAAACAACACAATAAAGGAAGAAATGGGTCTAAAAGAAACTGTGACTGACTGCATAAAGAGAAAACAGCTTACATGGTATGGACATGTTCAAAGAATGCCAGACGAAAGGCTACCAAAGAAAGTAGCTAAATGGATACCACCGGAACACAGGAAACGAGGAAGACTAAAGAAATCGTGGATGGAAGGAGTTAGAAGATCAATGAGCGAACGAGGAGAGGATAGGACGCGGTGGCAATTTTGCATCGGAATTTGCAATCTATATATATATTTTAGAGAAATAATTATTTATCGATAATTAAATAACTTGATAACATGAAGCTTTTGCGTAGTAGATTATATTAATATTTCCAGAAGACGGCGCAAATGGAACAAATATTTTAGCAGCAATTAAATTGTTAATTAAAAATTTACGGTCCCAATAATAACCAGAATAATTATGATACACTTATTTTCTTGGTTTACCATAGATCAATTTCTTCTTCTTCAAAAAAAAAGAATGTGTGTGTACTTTGTACGCACGTAAGAAGTTATACTTCTATTATAATATAATTTCAACGAAATAAATATACCTACTTAACAGTTACAATACAAAAAATTAACAATAATTACCAAAATTTAACCAAAACTTAACAATGCCAAATATTAAAAAAAAACGAAAAAAGTATGAATCGTCCAGGAATTGAACCCGCAACCTTGCGAAATCTCAATCTCTGGTCCAATGCTCTACCAACAAGACCATCAAGGCACATACTATTAACGTGTCAGATATACATATTTACACATCACGGTGACAAGTGAAATATAAAAATAGATGTTTTATTATTTTACGCCCAAGGAAGACAAATCCAAAGACACAAAATTATAATAAAAAACCTTTTAAACCACATTTTTCAAATTGCGCAAGTTGTATTATTAATATTAATGTTAATAAATGAAATATAAATATTTTGACGTTTCACAATTTGACAATATCATTTGATCTACTATTTTTAAAACACTTACCAGTGTAAGATTCTTTAGCTTTGAATAAGCGAGATCGTAGGTCGTCACGGTTGATTGTTGTTATCCACAGTTCTCTACGGCTTCGAGCTAATAGGTTTTTATCAGTAATTTTGCGGCACTCATACTAGTCACAGTTTGATGGGCTTTCACATTGACATGCAACAATCATCTCTTCTATGTTAATAAGTCCAAAAATATAATATGAAAACTATTTAAAAAGGCAGTATAACCATTAACTAACTTTTTGTTTGTTGTTTCTCTTCCTACAAATTTTAAAACGCAACAACCATACACCATACATAACCAAACCACAGTCCCACAGCTGTGATACAGCTGCCATATTGGATAATTTTTGTCATGTCAATTGAACATCCAATGTTCAAAGGTTTTAATCCTATTAAAATTCACCCTCATATGCGCGTAAAGAAGTATAACTTAAAAAAAAAAAGAAAAATGAAGAAAATTGTTCTCAGGGAAGCCGGGACAATACAATTTGTTCGCCGGCTTAGCATGCCTACTTTCTGTAGAATTTGCATACCGATATTACTAGTAATATACAATCTTAGAATTCGATTCCAGTAATAAAATAACTACCTACTAAATAACTTTTCCCAAAAATGGCCTATTTTTCGATAATCTGCCCAGACTATTTTGCTAAAAGATCAAGACCGCGATTTCACTAAAATATGTTTTGGAAATCAAGATCGCTATCAAATGGGTGTTTAATTGTAAATGTTAGGGGAAAATGAGTAGATTTAAATGATCGAAATCAGACAAAAGGTCTGCAATTTCCGCTGTTTAGTGTTTTAATAAATGCATAAAACGATACTGGTAATTAACAATTGTTAGAAAGAGGTAATTAAAAAACGATACACTACTAAATTAACGACTTCATTTTATGTTATTTAACTTAGTTTAGGTATATTTTTGCATTGCCATTTTGAACAATTTTTCACGAAATTAGACTAGGAGATACCATCAACATAAAAGAAATCCGAAAAAGAACTAAAGTATCAAAAGACCGATGGGTACAAGAATCCTGTTTAGGAATTGAGAAACTGTTTAAGAATTATCAGGCAAAAGCAGAATTTATAGGTAAAGTATATCGCAAAACTCTAATGGTAGCATTATAAGTGAGCGTTTAAAGTTACATAACAGAATTATTTAAAGATGGCCAAAGAATCTACGAAAAAATACCATCTAGCAGAGATACAGGTCCACCGATCCTAATCTCCTAATCCTAATGAGAGTGTTGCAATAATTATCACCTCCTTCGTTAACAAGATATACAGCTGCGGCAAATTACCAGACAATTGGTTAGAACCAATATGTATAACTATTCCCAAGAAATGGAATACCAGACAGTGTAGCGACTATCGACTTATCAGTTTAATGAGTCATATGCTCAAAATTTTTATGAAAATATTGCATTGTCACATTATATAATACATGTCACATCTTTTATGCACGCGAATACTCCTACAAAAGAGCATTCAGTTTAGAAATAGCTATTTGTATAACAAGGGAGGCCAGTGCTACTTTTCCTCCCGAGAATGAATTTTCCAGTAATCATTCAAGGAAGGAAAATGCACTTTACTCCCATGAGATACATATGAATTTTCCACTTTCCTCAAATACCAAGTCATTTTTTCATTTTTAAATAATTTATTTATGTAACTAATAGGTCTGGATCCCGCGTATGAAAAAAAGTTGATTAATAGCAAGCTGAAAATTTGTTAATAGCTTAAGGGTGTCTAGTCGGACAAACTTTGATATATGGGAACACTGGAACAGGGGAAGTTTTAATGGTGGAACAGGTTTAAAATTTGGAACGGTCAGACCACGACAACGTCACATGTATTTTGTCCGACAGAACTTCCAATTGATTTGTTACTCTTTCATTAAACTCTCATGCAAAAATCAGGCTGCTATTTATCACCAAATGGGAATTATAATGAGTGGAATACGTAGAATATGTCAAATGACAAGAATTATGACAGGTGATAAATAGCAGTCTGATTTTTGCATGAGAGTTTAATGAAAGGGTAACAAATCAATTGGAAGTTCTGTCGGACAAAATACATGTGACGTTTTCGTGGTCTGACCGTTCCAAATTTTTAACCTGTTCCATGATTAAAACTTCCCCTGTTCCAGTGTTCCCATATATCAAAGTTTGTCCGACTAGACACCCTTAAGCTATTAACAAATTTTCAGCTTGCTATTAATCAACTTTTTTTTCATACGCGGGATCCAGACCTATAACACAATTTATTAGAAAACTAAAACTAACAAGTAGGTACAGCAGAACAGTCAGCTGTCAAATATAAGTCAAATTATTAATGTAAACGTTGTTAAATCAAAATAACCATTTACTGTTTTTTCCATTCTGTTTAGTTAATAAGTTATTTCATCAATGACATACCATGACGTCACTTTTACTTTTACTCCTTAGGTAGGAAAAGTATGACTTTGCTCCCTACAATCAGGTCCGGAATAGTATACTTTCGGTAGAGGTAGGTGGAAAAAATATTTACGTATGCTGTATATTTTGACAACCCCTTTGATAGAGTACCACATACATTACTATTTCAATGCTTGTACTTAGTTGGTCTGGGCACGTACATCATTAGATTACTCAAAAATCTTTTTAGTACTAATCAGATCTACTACGCTTGTATTAAGGTGGATCAAGAAGTTTCAACTAAATTTTCTATTAAGTGTCAGACAGGGATGTGTTATGTCACCGGCATTGTTCAATGCTTCCACCGAACCAATTTTTGAGAAAGCGTAAAATAATCGTTGCAAAAGTGTTCAAATCTGTAGTGAAATTATTAATAACATCATATACGCAGATAACACCGCAATAATGGCAGACTGTCTAGAAGACCTTTAAACCTTGTTCAACGCTGTAAACAACGAATGTACTGCAAAGGGCTTAACAATCAACGCAAAGAAAACAAAATGGATGGTGGTCGGAAAAATTAATATCGAAGAGTCAGTACAGTACAAAATCCTGAAAAAAAATTTCGACCACAATAGAACTTGCACGAAAAAGCTTTATTAGCTGGCTCTTTGTATTGTGCAGTAGAGGTCTGTCATTGAACACACGTCTAACAGCTTGTACACATGAGGGCGGTTTGCCAACGTCGGTGTCGACGTCGCGGTTTACCTGAAAATCCCAAACGCCGAGGTTGTAGTTGCCAAGGAACAAATGGAATCGTACACATGCAACCGCTCCGTCGTCAAACTGCGGCGGTTGTAAAGCCTGGGTTTCCTCGAAAGCGGCACCGACAAACTACGACCGTAACACTGCGATGAATTACGTCAGATTACGGTGAAAAATTCAAGGTTCTTCACTGCGGCAATGGAATGTGCAAACTCAGCAAGCGGTGGTTTCCAACGCATCTTTGGAAACCACCGCTATTATTTTGCGTGGTACAGTTTTTTAAGACGTCATTCATCGCAGTGTTACGTTCGCAGTTTGTCGGTGCCGCTTTCGAGGAAACCGAGGCTTAAGTTTAACTAGAGGAGGAATGGGACCGCCAGTCAGCCGCTCTCATGTGTACGATACAACCGTCGGCTAACCGCGGCGTCAACCGCTGGCAAGCCGCCCTCATATGGTCAAGCGCTAAGAGTATTGAAGAGCTTTATCTGGACAACAAAAGTAAAATTTTAACACCAAGTTAAAGAAGTATAACTTCTTTAAATTAAATTATATTCTTAAAAAAATATAAACTAATTTCGAACTAAAATAGATTTATTAGCAATCTGATTTTTATTTTTAGTTTCCCATTGAGTTTCCCTCTATGGGAAACTTTTTTGTGGTTTTAAATACAAATAGTTTTAAATACAGTTCGATGAGTAAGTCAACTTCATAACCTTCGTAAAAACTATTTTGGAATTTATCAAAACCATTCAGGTTTTACGTTTCAACGTCATCAGTTAATAATCTATCAAAAAAAGTTGTATTAATTATTATTTACATGATTTATAGGAAGTCGAAGAATTACTGTATGTTTACATAAAAGGTCGGCAATCTAAGGCACACCTTATGTCTGTCTTGGTATGCAAGTACCTTAAAGGTATTATGAATGTTGCAATATTGTTGATAATTTAAATTGACGCTAATAATATATGCTTATAAAAACTGTGGTATTTATATTATATATTTTTTCTGAAACAGTTTCACAGTGTTTTACCGAGAATACCAGTTATATTTTAATGGAATTGAAATTATGTTAAACGGTACTTTTTATTGTAATATGTTGACAATTAAGTAATAATAGGAAAATAAAAAAAATAAATCTCATCTCAGAGAAACTAAATGAATTAGCTATTATTATTGACGTTCCTCAGAGAATCATCATCATAAGTGGCTCGACAATCCGTTGTGGATCTTGGCCTGCTCGCAAAGAAGTCGCCCCTCCTGTCAATTCCTGGCAACTTCCCTCCATCTTCTGGCCCTGAATCTTTAGGTCTTCTTCCACATCATCAATCCATTGTCTGTCTTCGTGGTCGTCCTCTACGTCTTCTGCCCTCTCGTTTTGAAAATGTTAATCTCTGTAAAAAACCATAAAATCCTTGATAAAAGGTATATTTGTTAAAATCCCTATACAGGGCTACATCACAGAACAGAACTAGTTTTCAATCGGTTGACCGATCATCATCAGTGTTTATCTAAAATGTGTATAACCTAATATAAAATAATGCAAAGTATTTAAAATTTTGACTACGATTTTAAAAGTTATAGGTTATACTCACGTGAATCCAACATGCTAACCACAAAGTAAAAAATATTTGGGTAAAAACCCTTTACAATTGATCCGTCATAGGAACATAGATGAATAATGTGAAATTAAACATGGATGTCTAAAATATCCAATGTATTATGCTCTAGGTACCATTGGGCTCGAATCTGACTTGTTCATTATGACTGTATGGTAGCGAGTTGCTCTGATAGCGGAAATTCTGTAGAATGACATGACAGAAATAACAGTTCCACAGGAAGTTAAAATTTCCCTGTTAGTTATGTGAAATCTATTGTTAAGCTTGTTAAATTACGAACAATAAAAACAGTCACTCCCACTGTGGTAAATAATATGTTAAAATGAAAATAAACTTGATCTGATAGTTAGAATTTTTGCAATGAAACTGATAGGCAAACCACATTATACGTTAGATCTAAAATTTGAGAAACGATATTAAGTGTATACACCTAGGGTTTAGAAAAGTAATTTTATGTTGATTTTAAGTTATCGATTTTATTCGAATGGTTGTTAGAGTATGTGTAAGTTCAATAAAAGATCACAATGGGGGTGGCAGAGGTGTAAAATTGTCTCATAATCTGGAATCGGATGTATAAGGTAAACTCATACTCAAGCGACTAATTCCCAAGGGCCCTGCAGGCTACTCAGAACTCATAAGGGTTCGACAAAACAAAACGTCATTTGATATAGTTAACCATAGGGGAGAGGGTGAAATGTAAGAGGTTTATGAGATTAATAATGAAAATGTGACATGAACGGGACCCAGAAAGAGTTGTGAGACTATTAAATTTGGTTATAGTATGAATAGATGGGGTGAAAATAGTCATAGATAGAATATGGATGAAAATTTAGAGATGGAAATGTATGTGGATGATAATAGTAGATGATAGTTTGTATGTGTATCATTGGATAGATGATAGTGGTTAATGGATAGAGATGAAAAAAGAAAGAAAATCATTGTGGATTGTGCCAAATCAACTGTAAATATGACTGTAGGAAAGTGAAGGAAGTAATAAAGGGGTGGGAAGTAATATTGTGATTAAGAAAGGAGTTAAGAAAAGAGTTGTCGATGAAGTGGATGGAAGTCCCGGTTGAACGAAACGTGACGGTTGACACAGTTCGGACTTTCTTGTTTTACTTTGACTATTTCTAGGTCCTCGTACAAGTCCAACTTTAAGAAGTCTTTCTGTGGGATGTTGTGCAGAAGAGAGACGTCATCTGGATATTCAGAGTATGATTTTTCTCTTTAAGATGTGAGAAGGTAGAGGTGTTCTCTCTTTTGGTGTGTTCAAGAGAGCGAGAAGCAAGTGCTCTTCAAGTTCTTCCTATGTAAGTGGCATCACAGTCAGAACATTGTAGTTTATAAACACAACTACGATTCGTATAGTTGATACTATCTTTGGAGTTGAATAGAGAGTGTCCTAAGTTGTTGGATACCTTTCTTCGTGGAAAGGTATGGAAGCATAAGTAGGTTTGGTTGTCAAATCCCTAGGGTCGTATCTTCGACGGCATGGCTCATTTTCATGTACGGCCCCAAAAACCTTTCTAAGAATTTTTCTCTCAAAAATACCAAGAAGTCTTTCATTATTTTGAGATAAGGTCCACGTGTCAGCCCCATATATCAAAACCGGTCTTATTAAGGTCTTGTATATAATGAGATTTACTGAACGTTTTATTGAACGTTTACTACACGTTTCTCAGGGAATAGTCTTGAATTTATCAATAGGCCCATTTCAAGTTAAAACTTATGTCTATTCTATGAAACCTATATTAAACAACTACATATATTGTTTCTCAAACGTTTCCTGTAAGATTAAATTTTTTGAAGATTTAGAATGTACACATACTATATCAAGTGTTTTCATACAAATCCATTGAATCTCGGTACTGTTTCGAAAGCTTCTCTATTTCGTTAGTATAAAATATCTCCCTCATACGTCAAGATCAAAATGCGAGAAATTATACAAATACCTTTTGTCGAGATGTTCACTTAATTGTTGAATTTGGTCCTTATAACGAACTTGAATCCGAAACCATATTTATTCTTGTTTCTCTGTTTGTCGTTCGGCTTCTCTCTTTCCGACTCCATGTGAGGTTTGTAATTTCCAGATTGCCTTACCGTTTCTGTCGTGGAATTTAATTTATTTGAGTCAGAACAGAAGCGAGACAAAAGTCAATACTTGTGCGAGTTTGATGAACAAACTAATTAAGTGGAAAATACCTACAGGGTTGTGAGTTATACGAGACAGCACAATCGATACCTTCATAGATCTACCTTCTACACAAACATTTTATATTGTTAGTTGTAAGATAAAAACCTTGCAAGCTTCTAAACTACAAGAAGATTTGTCAAACGCAGCCTCTTGAAATTTTACAAATTAAAGATTGATAAAGTTGATAATTTCGACAGAGGAAGTTCGACGATATGTTATACAAAATAGATACAAGACCTAGATGGACAAGTTTTGTTTTTTTTTTGTCCAATACCAAACCCTACAAAAATTCCAAAAATTGCATCCTGCAGTTGCAATCCCTGACTGCTCTCGATATAGTATCCCGGTTCATTAAGAGAGAAGAGCATATGTATCTCCTGATAAGGGGCTAAGATGCCCCGAAACTATTGTTGTACTCTCTGATTGAACTAGAAATGAAATACGACTGCAGTTTCGGGTTGCAAGGATGCAAAATGTTTATTCATTTTTAAAATTTATTTAAATTATTAATGTTTTGTATAATAAGAACGATTTGTGAAGTGGAAATCAAAACGTTAAATAAAGTAAAATTGTGGCTCGTTCCTAACAAAGACAGTAACAAAATAGCTTCATAAGAATATTAAGAGGCAACAGTAGCGATTAACAGGTAGCAACAAACGCGGTCCAAGATTGCGGCTGTAATTTAGAATATTTTGTCGAGATATTTGGCACACATATTTGTAAAGGGGTGGCCAAGCTCTTTGATAGTCCGAGCCATTTTTCAAAATCAGAAATTTTTCCCGAGCCGCAATTAAAAAAGGTATTAAATTTTTCTCTCAGTGTTTGGATTTCAGGAATTTTAACGTGAAATAAAATGGTTCACCTCGTTGTTTCAAATATAAAAATAATTCTACAAGCAGCCTTCTATTTCAGAATACTTCGATTCCTCATCATCCTTCCATCTTTTTCTGGGATGGCCTACTGATCTTCAACAGTCTCTCAATAAACATAGTTTTTAACACTCTATCTTCCCTCTTACCACATGACCTGCCCATCTTATCTTAGCTTTTATATGTCTGACGATGTTTTGTCAGTTGTCAGTACTATACACAGTCACCAATTCAGGTTTGGGGGATCAAACCTGATCATGTCATCTCTTTGAGAGCCAAATATATTTCTGAGAACTTTCTTCTCAAAGATCAGCAGCCCCAGACTACCTGTTTCTTCCTCGAGTCATGAAAACTCCTCTCTCACGTCTCTTGTAGAATGAACGACTGCACCTAGATCATCAGTAGAGGTCCACAATAGTTTTGATTCTTGATTTGCAAATCCCTTGTCAGCTCAGATGATATTTTACTTATTACATATTCTAAGGCCAAATTGAATAGCAACAGTGATAAGGGTCTCCTTTTTTAAGTACTGATGTTACACTTCTTTTATATTATTTATTGTCAATAATTTAAGACATTGAAACACAAAAATTAAAAGTACTTTAGGTACATTTATTGAGAGCCACAAATTATCGTTCAAAGAGCCACCCCTGTAAATAAAGAATGGCAGTACAGAGCCCAATTAGAGAAATATATTAGTATGTGGAAATTACTCTGTAATTAAATACAATATTTAAAAAACGAGCCTGTACCGCCATTAAGAAGAACAAAAAAATACACTTTCTTCAAATAAACTTTTTTATTCCATGCCAAGATTTTGTGTCATTTTGGACCTACTAAAATTTTTATTTCTAACAAGAAATCGAACATATTATAACTAATAACTAATTAGGCAACATAGAAAAATTGTCACTGTCATTTTGACAAACCTACGTCAGATTTTCTCTTTGGGTTTTTTGAGAATACCTCAAAAAATATGCAATCAAAAAACCTATACATATTAAAATTGTATCTTTTAGTAACAGAAACCAAATTCTTTTTCTATAATATCTTTAAGACCAATACAAACCGAGATACGACATGTTAAAAGTTAGCTTTTTTTGTCATATGCATAATTTGAAGTATTGTTCGTCCGCTATAACTTTTCCCATGCGTTACGATTCATTTTTAAACAAATTAAGTCAAAACATAAAGTAAAACTTACGCCGATGTGTGTATATACACAAAATGTATATACACATCGACGTTCGTTTCACTTTATGTTTTGACTGAATTTGTTTGAAAATGAATCGTGACGCATGGAAAAAGTTATAGCGGACGAACAATATCTCGTCGGTATACTACGAAAACCAGATAAATGTCGAAATACCGAAATTAGTCGAGGAAATGAAGCATTTTGGCTCGTAATTTTTTCGTCCAGCATGGATTTACTTGAAATTTTCACAGAAGGTAGGGAATAGTCCAAGGATCATTTTCTATATCATGCTGCTGTACGCTAAAACCTTGGGGGTGGTTGCCACCCCATCTCGGGGGTGGGAATTTTTTATTACATTTTATCCATGCGAAACTATGTAAAAAGTAATTCTAAGAAAAAAATATCTTTTACATTTTCTTCGTAAAACTACTATTTTTCGAGTTATTCGCGCTTGAAAGTAACAGTTTTTCGATGAAAAAATCCACTTTTTTAGAGGGTTTATTGAGAATACCTCGAAAAATATGCATTTAATCAAAAAAACTGTAGATATCAAAATTGTATCCTTTAGTAACACAAACCAAATTCTTTTTCAGTAATATTTTTAAGACCAATACAAACTGAGATACGGCATGTTAAAAGTTAGCTTTTTTCGTCAAATGCATAATTTGAAATATTCAAAGTAAAATAACGGAAAAACTTTGGATTTTCAAGGAAAACTTAAATATATTTTTTTCAAGTATACAGTTAGGCCTTTCAAAAATAATAATAAAATGTTTCTAGCCTAAAAATTAAGCGACTTATTATCAAAAAAAGGTCGGTACCTGCTTTTCTCTATTAAAAAATCAGTGAAAACAACCCCCTAACTACCCCCCTAATTAAAAATTGCTCTTCACATTTCTGCAATTCCTTTTATATTTGCATTGTCAATACACCCAAGAAGTTTGACCTATTAAAAAGGCCTAATTTTAGAAAAATTGGAGTTTAAAGAAAAATTAATTTTTTGGAATTTTCCATTTTATCATTTACTTCAAAATATCTCCGAAAATAATGTAGGTACGAAAAAAATTATTAACTACTAAATTGTAGCTTTTTTAATAGCTAAATTTCCCTTGCGCGTAGATTTTCATTACAGTAAAAAGTTAGCGAGATATAGCTGTTTAATACTTCTATTTACGAGCAAACACCCTCTTATTAGAGCCCTTTAAACCCACCCTAATTAAAAACTAAGGGATCTTACGAAATTTAGTTTACACAGTCTTATAACTTTTCAAAAATCCTACAAAGTCATTTTAAAAAAAACTTTTTATCGCCAAAAATGAAGGAGCTATGTTTATAAAACGAATTTTTTTTTTTCGAAAAATTCGGATAGTCTGCTTATGGATAATTTTCAATGTATGTATAATACCACAGAACCGGTTCGTATACTGGAAAATAACTAAAAAACTATTTGTATTATTTGTATTTGTACATATTTGTAAATTCGTATTTTTGTGTAAATAAATGTTTTTGTAATTCTTTAATTATACTTTTTTCTGTATAGATCTATTAAAATATCTACTTATAAAAACTGTAATGTTATTAAGGGTGGTTTTTAAGGGTTGAAATATTATGATATTATATCTTAAAGTATAAAACAATCATTATTTAACAAATCTAAACCAAATTTTACCCATATTCAAGTTTACAATGTTTTTATATAATTTTTGACAATAAGGGGTAGTTTACACCCCTAAAAATAATCAACGCCCTTAAGCATGATATATAGTATGAAGTACAGGGTGAGACGACCCTAATCAAAATGTTTTATGTAAATCGATGCAAGCCCAAATTATTCCTTTAGGATAAATAAATTTTTTATATATAGCTCCAACAAGGGTGGTTTTAAGGGTTAAAATATTATGATAGTATATCTTAAAGCATAAAACAATCATTATGTAACTAATAAGAACCAAATGTTGACAATATGAAAGTTTAAAATGTTATTTTATAATTTTTTACAATTAGGCGTAGTTTTCACCCTTAAAAAACTAAAAGCGTACAACGGCTTAATATAGAAAATGAACTAGACGGTGTAATGAGCCTAATTCCAAATTTTTGTACAAATCGATGATGGACGAAAAAATTGCGAGGTTTTGCCATTTTTTCAGCTTCATTTCCTCGACTAAATCGAGAAAAAACGTTTTTAAGTTTAGTGCTTTATTTTGAATTAAGCGTACCAGTTGTGTTTGATATTCGATATGCTAGTGAAAGATGCATATATCAGAAATAATATTCTATCATTAGTTTGAAATAGTAAGAGACTTAGCTGATTAAACCTAAATTTAAGATCGAGGTGCGATCACTTACCTGGTTTTACCTGTAAATCAAAATAAATCACACTGTATTAAAGACACTTATCACCTTTTTACTGAATATGGTAGGTATACAGGAGTAGAAATATATTGTTGTCCGGCAAATATATATATATATATATATATATATATATATATATATATATATATATGCGCCTAGTTGGTTTTACATGCAACAGAACTTTGATTTTATGGAAGTAAGTAGCGATATATTGTTTTATTTGAAAATGAAAAGTTGGTTAGGTGTAACTTATTTGTTTATTACACAAATTATCTGCTGAATGGTAAGTCGTATCATTTATTGGGTTTTACCTGTATGTAGAGCGTAAAAAGCTGAGAATTTTGGTATACTTAACTCAATATTTTAAAATTTGTCTATTATCTGGTTTTCGCAGTATACCGACGACTGTTCTGTTATCTTTATCGATATCTGTTCAGTGCAATAGTGTATTATTTTAAGAATTCGTTATTGTTGTTTCGTAGGAAAGTAGTGTTTATTTATAGTTAATTTATTATATTTTTGTGTAATAGAACCTAGTTGTTGGCCTATTTGAAAAAAATAGATTATTGTTAATTATTGTGAGTTTTAGTTATATGTAGGTTGGTAGGTATATTTTACGTAAAAATATTTCGAATTCTAATGCCAGTATATAAAGTTTTAAGAGGATTTTTCATTCTAAAAATATTATCAATAGTTTAACAAAATGGGAAAAGTTAATCAAACGGAAAATAAAGTGAAACCTTCCAAGAAAAAGTCCATTAACCCTTAAACGCCCAACCTTTTTTAGGTTCCATGTACGCCCAAGGGCGGGTAAAAAATGTCCAGCTCGAAAATAGCCAATATATTTATTGAGAGTTGTTGGAAATGGATTAAACTTAAGAATCTTATGCTTAATATACACAGCATCTTCTAAAATATTAATATAAACAATTTACAAACCTTACAACAAAATTACAATGTACATCAAAGTTAACATACCAGTAAAAGCCAGTAATTCAGATTTGTCGATTTTCTCCACATTCTTCCTTTCAGCCTCCTCATTGGCGGATAATTATGTAGATTATGTAATTGTACGTCGATAACTATAATGGATTATCCTCCTACCAACGAGAAATTATATAGAAACCTTTAGTAACAAGTTTTACCAATTTACCAACGAGAAATTATATAGAAACCTTTAGTAACAAGTTTTACCAATGGTGTACTTTTTATGCCCACCCATATTTAAGTCAAGGTGCTACTTTTATTTTCAAAAATATCGGTAGAACCAAATTAACATTCGATAAAGGGCTGTCTTTTTAACAATAAATAATTTTTAATAAATTTTTGAACACGTAATAAATATGTTACAAGGGAATACGCATTAGGTGGACATTTTTTACCCACCCTTGGGCGTTTAAGGGTTAAAACCATGCCAAATTTATGCGAACATGAAAATTATGAACTAAATAAAATACAGCTCTTGTTTCGCTTCACAACGAAATGATTATTTATTAATATTATTTCGTGCAAATACCTATGTTAACAAATTTTCACCCATTTTGGTTTATTTTTATAAATATTTATTTATTAATAACCGAATTGTTTTCTTAGGTAATGTCAAAGATTACCACTGTTCTCAAAGTTTCACAGACCTTACGAAAAAAGGTATGATACTATCTCCCGAAGTTATATTGATGACGCGGTACTGTATGCTCTTAAGAGGAAACAGTAGCGATCAACAGGTAGCGAAAACGCGTTCCAAGATTGCGGCTGTAATTTTGAATATTTTTTCGAGATATTTGGCACACTTATTCGTAATATAATAAAGAATGGCGGTACAGAGCCCAATTTGAAAAATATATTATTATGTGGAAATTACTCTGTAATTAAATACAATATTAAAAAAACGAGCCTTTCCGCCATTAAGAAGAACAAAAAAATACACTTTCTTCAAATAAACTTTTTTATCCGATGCCTAGATTTTGTGTCATTTTGGAACTACTAAAATTTTTTATTTCATTAGTAGTTCTAAAATGACACAAAATCTAGGCATCGGATAAAAAAGTTTATTTGAAGAAAGTGTATTTTTTTGTTCTTCTTAATGGCGGTACAGGCTCGTTTTTTTAATATTATATTTAATTACAGAGTAATTTCCACATATTAATATATTTTTCAAATTGGGCTCTGTACCGCCATTCTTTATTATATTACGAATACGTGTGCCAAATATCTCAAAAAAATATTCAAAATTACAGCCGCAATCTTGGAACGCGTTTTGGCTACCTGTTGATCGCTACTGTATCACCTTAAGACTTCCGTGAAATAGGTAATTCAGGTGATAACGAATAGATCCTTATCGGATGAGGTTTTTCCTGTTTTCTAATATCCTTGGCCGATTGCTATTTTTTGTGTAGGTATTCTTTTTCACCTTGGCTTAGGAATTCACGGAAGGATTCACGGAAAATAGTAAATATTTCGAAACATTATAAAATATTGTGTATGATGTACTTTGTCATGTAGACTTTATTTCGCAAATATGAATCATAATAGTTTTCACATATACTAAATCATAGTTTCAATGAAATCATTGATTTTTTGAATAAATATACAGTTTAAACTTACCACATTAAAAATAAATTAAAACACTATTAAAACTTTTCAATGTCAAAAAGATCTTGTTGTTTTTTTTTCTGTTCGGTATAGAATCTAATTGTTTAACCTCAGATGAACTGTTTGATGGATATGACCATGAACCTCCATATGACAACAATGATTGTGAAATATTTTTTATTAACATTTAGGTTTTGTAAATATTAAGCAATTTCGAAACATAACAGCATATAAATATGTATATTAAAGGAGACATAAATTGATCGCTCATATATTCAGAAAATATTCTTTATGGCTATCATAATGTTGATCAAATTGGCTTAAATCTTAAATGAGCTAAGAAGAATAAATAGTTAAAGAAAAATAAGTATGTTACTTATAGACATTAGGTTATTTTTATGTTTGAATCAAATAAACGCAGTTTTAAAATGTCGGATTAACTTTTTATTAAACAAAATATGAAGTGAATTCAAAATAATTCATATTTGTCCTCATTTTTGCATAAATCTCAAGAATTATTGGTTTTTTCTACGACCGTTTAATAATATACTCATTATTCGCTATTTTTGAATAGATAATAACACCCATTACTTTACCCGTGAGTAATAATTCATTACTCACGGGCTGAAGTTACTCGCGGGTCATTACTCACGGGTTGAAGTTAGATTCAGGTGGTGCATGGCACTTTTAATATACCTATTAGCATATAAAATTACTTAAACTTGTTTATTTAATAAAATAATCAGTGTAATTTATGTGAACAATTAAATTTGAAAAATGTTTAAAGGATTTTTAACTTTAACAATGGGTTAGTATATTTTTTACGTTTAAATTTCAACATTTGACATTTTAAGATTGACGTTATTAAAAGGTAAACAATAAACAATCGGTATTAATTTCGTAAAAGGTCTTACGGATATGAAATTCATATCAATGAATTTTGTTTTATAGTCGGTTCGTTAAACTCAGACGCAACTGGCTAGATATTTTAGTCGATAATTTTTTTGTTTTTTGCCAATTTTGCAAAAATTGGCAAAATTACTAACTATTTAGTGATTATTAACTATTTAGTAATTATTTTTTATAATACAAGGAAAAGTGGAGGGAAAGAGATGGATTGGTCGAAAGAAACTTTCATGGCTGCGTAATATTAGACAATGGTGTAGCTGCACAGTAGAAGAATTATTTCGCGCAGCAGCCGATAGAGAGAGATTTCAGGAAATTGTAAACATGATGACGGCCAACGTCTGAATACAGACACGGCACCTAAAGAAGAAGAAGAATTATTTTTTGCCAACTTTACTAAAATTGGCAAAATTACCGACTAAAACATCTAGAAAGTTGCGTCTGAGTTTAGCGAACAGACTATACTTACTGTTCATTGTACAATAGATTTTAATTGAGAGCACACGTTCTTTTTCATGTAATTGCCTTAAAATATATCTTATTTTTAATTTAAAAGACACCGCCATTCTATGACATAATGACAACTGTTTGATTGTTTTATAAGCCCAACGAGTGTAATTCTAACAGTGTTGCCATAGTTATATAAAATATATTTTCTTATGAAAAATAAAATATTTCGTTTTAAATAATGTTAGTAGTTGATAATTATATTTTTCTACTAATCCAAATAAATAGGTCGTAGAAAAAGTATGGTATTCTGCTTGCATGTAATGGCTATTACTCACTCTGATGAATTAAGACACTCGCCAACGGCTCGTGTCGCAAACTTCATCATCGTGAGTAATAGCCATCATTACATGCTCGTTGAATAATATACTATTAAAACCATGTTGTGTCAGACATAAAAATTTAATTTAGTTAAGATAATGCTAGCGTCAAATCTTAAAAATTATTATTATTATTGAAAAAATACTAAAAAACACACAAAGAAAAACAGTTGAAAAAAAGGTTTCTTTGCGAGTTTATTGTCCATACTAATATTAAACCTAAGGTCTTCATATCCCGAGAAAAAAAAACTATTGAACAACATAATCATTACACAAAATTTCGTTAAAATCGATTCAGCAGTCTTTGCAAAATAATTTTGCAATCTAATTTAAAGAAAAATTTTTTTTCCAAATTATGCAGGTCAAAAACTAATTTTTACATATACACTCAGGTGCAAAAAACCGATCCACTAAAAATTTGGTCATTTTTGAAGTTTCGAATTTCCTAAACCTGTTGTTCGATTTAAGTGATTTTTTTACCACGTTATAGCCTTATTCATTGACAATATCGCTGTAATAATATTGTTGCTATAGAGTCAAACTGTCATTGTATACCGGGTGTACGAATCAAACTGTGTCTTTTTCTCAAAGTTCGCATCACCTTGTTGTATATTCTAGCACTTATAAAATACTGAAATTAAAACCTAACTATATAGCCTCAGGTTTTCTTAACATTTTGTCTTTCGATTCATTCGCTTATGTTGGATAATAAAAAAGTTAGGTACATTAACAACTGGCCATGTTCGTCATCAGTACAGGGTTTTTTTTAAATAAGTGCGGCAAACTTTAAAGGGGTAATTTTACATATGAAAATAATGACAGTTTGCTTAATAATCATATGTCCGCAAACGCTTCGTTTTCGAAATACGGGATGTTCAATATTTTTTTACAAACTGACGATTTATTTATTGCTTTAAAATCAGTTGAGATATGCAGATCAAATTTGGTGGGTTTTAAGACGTAATTATTGCACATTTTTTGACATACAGTTAAGAATTTTATATTTACAATTGGCGTGCGTACGGGTAATATTATCGGTCATAATACCCGTTTGCGCGCCAATGGTGAATATAAAATTCTTAATTGTATGTCAAAAAATGTGCAATAACTACGTATAGATGGAGAGCTAGAGCCGAAAAATCATCGTCATAAGTAATATGGAGTTTTTCCTGTGAAATGTGTCCATTGTATATTGACAATAGGGAACTTGCACATAAAAATATTTTTGCACAAAAATTATTAATTTATGTTTAAAAATATTATGTTCAAAATATTACGTCTTAACAATTAATAGTTTACGTACAATAACTGATAATAATTGCGCGCCAAAATTTACCATTTCAAACAACTTCAAAAGCCTGCGCTTGGGTCTGACGTCACCAACCATGATGTTTGCCAGTGTTCTCGTTTGGCTAGTGCCAGACGTGCACTGTGAAGACAATATTTTGAAATTTCCAAACAACCTATGTATCTCAAATGCCAAATTATATTATAAAGTTATGTAAGTACATACCATAGATACTACTAAAAAATTACTTATAAAAAGAAAGGATGTTTTATTAAAATATATACATAAATAGGTATAAAATTTGAATTTAATTCTCACAAAAGAAATAAAAATATTTTATGGATAAAACTTTATTTTATCAAAGTTTTATTCCATTTATTTTTAATAATTAGCAGAACCAAATAGGCGCGGGAAAATATTTACACTCCAAAAGTCTTGTGCTATACTAATCAAACTGTCAATAAGACCTGCGTCATATTCTATCCAAATATAAGTAAATTTTAAATTACTTTCAAAGTCTGTATCTGCTACGCAAAACAACACTTATTTTTTGGTTGATAGATTAGATTTAAGCTCTCGGTCTCGATTTTCTAACAACACAACTTTTTAAATCCAAAACGTTCGTCCCTTATTATAATTAAATTTCCGAATACATATATTTCAGTCGTAATATTTTGTAATAAACAAAACTAAAACCTATCATTTATAAATATTTTAGATTCATAACAAAGAAGAAAGGAAAAAACTTAAAAATAAACAATACAATACTATACTTTTAGTAATAAAAGTAAGAGTAAATAAAACCTATTGTTATAAACAATATACATAAACATGCTTATCAATAATGCTTACTATTTGTCTTAACACGTGATCAATAATTTCTGTTTGAAACTAAATAAACTGATTATGAACTATACCTACAAGAACACAAATAATACCTTGGAATTTCCAATTAAATACGATTAAAATGGAATTATTACAATCCCCAAAACAACCTTTCTTTCTTTTGAATTTTATTTATACAATCGACTTCTACAAGAGTTTTAAGTGAATGGGAATGAATTTGTAAATAATATTTTCGAAGTATCCTAGCGGTTTTGTTGTCGATGGCAGGTAGACCGTGGGTCGTGACGTCAGACCCGTTTACGCGTCTCTGAAAAGCCGCGTAATAAGCGTATGAGTTAAAAATATTTGATTTTTTTGCATGCATGCGTTTTAAGATCATGTTACCTTATATTTTTTAATATTATTTTAATATTTAAAAATATATGCAAGTTCCCTATTATGACCCCTTTCAGGCTGACACCTCAGTGGATACAGGAAGTAGCAATAAGGGATGAAAGGTGAAAGTTAGTGCAGTCATTAAAGGTTTTCACGTCCTATTTTGTTAAACCTTTATCGATTTGCATGAAAATTGGTGACTAGTTAGAGCATACCTCAAGAAACAAAACTGATTTGGTGCCACTTGCACTTTTACCCTGGTGGTGAATACCATCCCTTCCCGCAGGTGAAAACTATTTTATTAAAAATAACCCCACACATCGATAGAGGGACAAATTTTAAGTAAAATATTATTTTTATATTATTTCGATATTTAATTGAATTTTTTTTTTTTTTTCATTATAAACTGAATATGTCCAGAAACTGGGGGTGTCCAATAATGGGTACATTTGACAAATTCGAATACACTTTTGCTAAATTTATAATATCGAAATAATATAAAAATAATATTTTAGTAACATACAATTAATTAATATGTTCTTTTTATCATCCGTAACTTCACGCATGTGCTCTTAAACAGACAAATCTTTGATCTTTAATAACTCAAAAAGTATTGATTTATTTTAATAACATGATACAACAAATTTTACTTATAATTTGTCCCTCTATCGATTTGTGGGGTTATTTTTAATAAAATCGTTTTTAATAAAATTATTATTTCTGATATGCTGTAGGTACTGAGCGTGTCTGTTTCTTCGTTCATCCTCCATTTGTTAATTAGTAAATTGGTTTTAAGTGATACATGATTTTTTCCGAATTTACCACCACCTAACTCAAACTTTCAAACCGCAAAAAATGTAAACTTTTATTAAAATCTAATTTAGATGAAACGTGTCGAGTATTTCTGCCATGCGGTCTATACGCAATTAACCAATTAAAATGAAATTATTTTGTTTCAATATTTTTTTGCTGGAACTGAAGGATTTATGTGAAAGTCATCCAAAGCTGAATTTTAATTAAAAATCAACAGAAACTCCGAAACGCATACGAGGCATACCTGTAATTGAAGTTACTTGATTTTGTATTTATAATTTTCGTAAATTTTGACACTTCTTTTGAAATAATATTGACAGATTAAAAATCCATCGCTTGGTTTGGCAGCAAAAAATTTTTAAAACATTAATTTCATGAAAAAATGGAAGTCTCTCCTGAAAATTTCAATACGTTATACGATTATAGGATTTTAAAGTTGTCCTAACTAAATAACAGTGCGTCAATGCTTAAACTGTCTAAAAGACTAAATAGTTTGCCACTACTACCCCGAGCTTCCTCCTAAAACCCGAGAAGTCCTGGGTAAGAGTGGCAAAATTTTTTGCACTTTTTTTGGGTACCAAAATTGACATTCTCAGCAAAATTCAGCTTGTTTGTTAGAGATGTTGAAAAAGTATATATTCGTTACAAAATACTCGTTACTTAAGAATACCGAAAGTAACGATTACTATACAGAGAGGCAAATCGTTACTTTGATTACTCTGATTATTCTGATTACTTCGTACCAATCGTATCAGAGCGAGTAACGAGTAACGACTATTGTATCTACTTTGATTACCTTGATTACTTCGTTACTTCGTAAGAATCGTATCAGAGCGAGTAACGACTATTGTATCTACAACCAGTACACTTGATTACTTTCTACCAATCGTATCCCAGCGAGTAAAAACAGATCGGTGAATGTCGTTGGTATATCGGAATACCTATACAAAATACCTACCTACTGAGAAATACGATTCTCGATATGATTCTTCTTCTTCTTTGTCTAGCCATTTACGTCCACATCTGAATATAAGCCTCTTTAAGTCTTCCTTTCCATTGTTTTTGTTGTACACTACTTGTAGCCAATTTTTCCCGGCAGTCCGTTTCAAATCATCTGTCCATCTCATAGGAGGTCTGCCTCTGGGTCTTTTGTGTTGGTATGGTCTCCAGATTAGAATGGTTCTGTGTCATTTGTTTAGATCGCTCCTAGCTACGTGTCCAGCGTATTCCCATTTCAATTTTAGTGATTTTTGTACCACATCGGTGACTTTGGTTTTCTTTCTTATCCATGTGTTTGTTTTCCTGTCCTTAAGTGATATGCCAAGCATTGCTCTTTCCATCGCGTGTTGAGTGACTCTGAGTATGTTCATATTCTTTTTTGTGATTGTCCATGTTTGTGCCCTATATGTTAATATCGGAATAATGCATGCATCAAAAACGATGTAGTTGAATTTGCTGATTTCTGAGTATGTAGTTCAATTTGCCGAATGCTGCCCATGCTAACTTTCTTTTTCTTTTTATTTCTTCCATTTGAATTTCCCTATTTAGTATTATTTTTTGGTCCTAAGTATATATTATATTCTTCAACTTGTTCTATAACTGTGGCGTTTATTATTGTCACGGTTTCTTCGGAGTGCATGACTTTTGTTTTGTTTAAATTCATTTTCAGTCATACTTTAGAAGATTCGGTATGTAGTTCTGAAAGCATGGTTTGCAGTTCTTGTAGGTCAGTAGCTATCAGGATTGTGTCATCCGCAAATCGTAGATTACTGAGGTAGCGGCCATTGATGTTCATTCCCTTATATTTCCAATTTACTTTTTTAAAAACGTCCTCTAAAACTAAGGTGAACAGTTTGGATTATAGAGTGTCTCCCTGTTTGACTCCCCTGTTTAATGGTACAGGGTTCGTGTGTTCATTTTCATTTAGGTAGTATGTAGCTGTAGCTTGGTTCATAGTTTCTTTTATTAAGTTAATATATCTGCTGTCTATTCTACAATTTTGCATTGCGTTTATTACTGCCGTGTGTTCTATGGTGTCGAAAGCTTTTTCGTAGTCTACAAATGCTATAAAAACTGGAAACTTGTATTCGTTACATTTTTCTATTAATATTTTTGTGGTTAACAGGTGATCGGAAGTTAAATAGCCTTTTCTAAAACCTGCCTGTTCATATGGTTGGTATTCATCTAATTTCCTTGTTAGTCGAATAGTTATGACTTTGGAGAATACTCACCAAAGTCATAACTCGATATGATTACCGGTACTCAAATACAAAAGTAATGATAGTAATCAAAGTAACGAATACTGTAAATTGTAAGTGATTACTTTATACAAAAGTAACGATTTGTAACGAATACTCGAAAGTAACTATATCAACATCATCATTGTTGGTATGATTTTTAAAGGTTCACTGGCAGAAAAAGAAAAGCTTGGGAAGAAAGAAGAAATCTCGGCTGAGGAATATCAGAGATTGAATTAACCTCAGTGTTGAACAGATATTGCAGGTTGCAAAAGATATAGAAGTGTTTAAATAAGTAATCGCCAACCTTCGTTAGAAGGCGGCACAAAAAGAAGAAGTGGCATTTTCGTCTCTGATGACTGGACTAAATTTTCTCAATATTGACGTGTAAAGATCAAAGAAGTAAACAAGAATAGGTAATTAATTTGTTTTCTGTTCAAATATTCAAAGAAAAAGCAAACTCTCTATAAATAATTAATTGGTGAGCACGATTAAAGTCGGAAAAACATACTTAATTATCAGGAAAACCGCTAATTTACAGATTCTTAAATTAAGAAAAAACAAATTAAATAGGATACATTAATCTTTCTTTTTCCTTTGGAAGAGCTCCTTGGGTCAAAACAAGGGTACTTCGAGATTAACGAGGTAAATTAAGTTAATTGAGACCGTTTGCAAACTACGTAAGAACGGATGTATTTCCGGTAGCGGCAGACGAAGATATAAGATACACTCAAACGAAACGACTATGCAGCATTTTATAATAATTGGGCTTGCGTAAGCTAGCAAAAGAACAATCTGAATCTGTTTTTCGTTAATAATATATCTAAATAAATATTAGTGCTTGCTGCACTCTCTGATTCAACTGGAATAATGATGCGGCTGTAGTTTCGTATTGCAACGGAATTGAAAATGGTTATTCATTTTTGATTTACATGTTTACTCCGATTGGAGTACGAAGGGGACCATTCTCGTTGGAACTTTACCGCGCTGAGCGTGAACTTTACATGAATTATAAATTGTAAAATTCCCCCATCTTCCTTAGTCTCAGCATCCGTTATGGCTTGCGAATTGTAGAAGCCTCGGAGGTGTTACCAGAGAAGGTTCTCATTGTTTTCAGTCTGGTAGGATGTAGAATAGCATTTTTGGATGTTGTTTTATGTGCTATTAGATTGAAAACTTAGTTTTTTGATAGCAGTTGCCGCTAGGGCATCCCTGCCATTTCGTTCGTTGCAATCCGTGATTGCACGCCGGGGTTTGTCCTAGTTGGGTCAGAGAGAGCAGCATATGTGCCTCCTGATGAGAGACTAATAAGTTTCGAAACCGGTGGAGGTGCTTGCTGCACTCTCTGATTGAAGTGGAATAATGATGCGGCTGTAGTTTCGTGTTGCAACGAAATTGAAAATGGTTATTCATTTTTTATTTATATGTTTACTCCGATTGAAGTACGAAGGGGACCATTTTCGTTGGAACTTTACCGCGCTGAGCAGATGGGACGTGAATTATAAATTGTAAAATTCCCTCATCTTCCTTAGTCTCAGCATCCGTTATGGCTTGCGAATTGTAGAAGCCTCGGAGGTGTTACCAGAGAAGGTTCCCATTGTTTTCCGTCTGGAGGGATATAGTGTAACATTTAGGGGAGTGCAATTAGAACGAAAAGATACAATGTTTCGGAAAAAATCAAACAAGGTTATATTTTTCTAAAACTTTTTTTGTCAGTTTATAAAGATGTTAAAGTAAAAAGTTCTACTCACAAATTTCGCCGCTAATTGTTTATTAATTGTTTAAACAATAACAATTGTTTTGTATAAATAATGTTAAGAATATGGGTGAATTCAACATTTTATTTTGATAAAAAATGTTTTTACTTAAGTTTTGATTATGCTGAACCCGAATCTGACATTACAATTTGCAAACTCAGAATGGCGGATTCAGAATGGCGGATTTTTCCTAAAAATCCTTAAAAAGTAGTTGTAAAATCCAATTTTTTTCATAAAACGTGTTTGTTTACATATATGTGGATATTTTTGAGAGGTTGCTGAACCTGAATCAAATTTTGATAATTTAAATTATAAAATGGCCGATCCAAAATGGCGAATAACTTAAAACATAGTTGTAAAATCATAATTTCTTTACAAAATGTATTTATTTCTACATGTATTTATTTTTGAGAGCTTTGATAAACCTAACTTAAATGTTAACATTATAAACTGTAAAATGGCGGATCCACAATGCGGATTTTCTAAAAAGAACATAAAAAAGAACATTTTTCTAAAACATTTATTGTCTTTATTTTTAAGAGGTTATTGAATCTGAATTAAAGATTAAAAATTTAAATTTCAAAATGGCGGATCCAAAATGGCGGATATTTAAATGAAAAACAAGTAGAATCCAATCAAACAAATATGGAATTTCATTCTTAAAAAAAAGATAAACAAATAATTTTCACAATAATATTAAAATTTAAAATGCATTAGAAAGAATATTAAAAAAAAACAAATTTTTGATTGGAAAGATATAATTACATACTGGAACATAGTTTTTAATTCCAAACAACTTTTCTTTATAAAAATTTTCGATATTGTGAAATATAAAGGTACTTTACTCTTGAGTGAAATTCATATTTTTTGACATACCTCGTACAAAAGTAACGAAATTTGATATTTGATGGTTGCGTCTTATGTTATATATGATGTAGAGTATTTTACAAAGAATAACTTTTTTTCGTAAAACTGATATTAAAAAAGTTATCAATAGGTTCCAAGTTACGCAGACATACTGTATAAGAGCTAAAAAAAATTTTTTTGTTGAACATTTATTATTGTTGAAGGTTATTATTAAATGTATTTTAGGTAAGTTTTACAGAAAAAAGTTTTGATCACTCTGTATATACATTTTTTCAGCTGGTCATTTTCGGTTTTTGTATTACATTTTTGTTATCTTTCTTACTTTTCTCAAAAAGAAATTGTTTACTTCATGTTTGAACTAAAATGATTCAGTGTTTTTTAAAGATTACATCCCAAGCTTTAAAAAAATAGCAAAAAAATTGTATTAGATTTATTCAAACTTGAGTAATACCGTCTTAAAATGGTGGAAATTCTGTAAAACTACGAAGTTTTCAAAAATTACATTTTTTGAGACATCGTATTATTTGAATTAAATTTTTGAGGTTTTTTTTGAATAAAATATCGTTTAGTAAGATTATTGAGAGGTAAGTTGTGCAAATTTGAGAGTTTTATAAGTAAAATTGTATTAGTTACACATTTTTAAATCATTTTTAAACAAAATTCATGTAAGGCTCACTTTCCGCCCACACCGTACTTATGTCCATACATTTTATTTCTTTTTATTGCAACCATAAGATAGCTTATTTCATCTTCTTTCATGTCCAATTTGTAAAATTTCTTTGATCCATTAGTTAAAGAATTACATTAAAAAAACTCAACCGTGCACTTCTTCCAACGCTAGTTTACAGTGCACCAATGTGTGTGAGAAGGGTGACTTTAGCGTTATAAATAAAAAATTACAGAAGCTAGAGATTTAATTTTAGAAAAATCTTTATGTAAGGTTTTTTTTGTAAAATTTTCTGAATTTTTCAATGGGCGAGTCAGTTTTTTTCTAAAAATTATATTTTCGGAGTTATTTAAAAAAAACATCTAACTTCGCTGTTCATTTGTTTAATAAAAAATGAAGCACCCACTTCTCAAGTAGAACTTTTTGATATGTTGTTTATTAAACATTTCTTAGTGAAATTACAAAAAGTTTTATCTTGTTTGATTTTTTCCGAAGTGAAAATCTAAATGCACTCCCCTAATTATGTTGTTTTATATGCCATTAGAGAGAAAACTTAGTTTTTTGATAGCAGTTGCCGCTAGGGCATCCCTGCCTTTTCGTTCGTTGCAATCCGTGACTGCACGCCGGGGTTTGTCCTAGTTGGGTCAGAGAGAGCAGCATATGTGCCTCCTGATGAGAGACTAATAAGTTTCGAAACCGGTGGACGTGCTTGCTGCACTCTCTGATTGAACTGGAATAATGTTGCGGCTGTAGTTTCGTGTTGCAACGAAATTGAAAATGGTTATTCATTTTTGATTTACATGTTTACTCCGATTGGAGTACGAAGGGGACCATTCTCGTTGGAACTTTTCCGCGCTGAGCAGATGGGACGTGAATTATAAATTGTAAAATTCCCTCATCTTCCTTAGTCTCAGCATCCGTTATGGCTTGCGAATTGTAGAAGCCTCGAAGCCTGTTACCAGAGAAGGTTCTCATTGTTTTCAGTCTGGTAGGATGTAGAATAGCATTTTTGGATGTTGTTTTATGTGCTATTAGATTGAAAACTTTTTTTTTTCATTTTATAAGTGCAAATTTACAATCTACTCCAATTACAACACAGAGTATTTAGCAAATAGTAGCAAAGTCTTGAATCCTGGCATGCTTTGGGCACCATCCATCGATGGTTCTCCAATACACCTAATCAGTTAGGTCCTCTGGCCATGTCCTTTTCAGTCTTCTTCCCACAAGTGGCGGCTGGTAGAGTTGTTGAATAGTTTGACTTTCATGGGCAAAATTTCTTTCTTGGGCTTTGTTTGCCGTAGTTTAATAACATCTTCGATGAATGGTATCCCAAGGTCATTATGGATAGTTATATTGGCAACGTACCATGGTGCATTCGCTATCATGCGCAGCGTCTTTGATTGAAAAGTTTGCAGTATTTTAGTGTTGCTCGGTTTGCTGCAGCCCCATAACTCTATACCATAACTCCATATCGGCTTTAGTATAATTTTGTATAATAATACTTTGTTTTCTAATGATAACTGGGATCTTTTACCTAGCAACCAATACATTTGTCTGACTTTTAAATTTAGTTGAGCTTTCTTGGTTTTGATATGGTTCTTCCATGTCAGCTTTCGGTCCAAATGGAGTCCCAGGTACTTGACATCTGATTTTAAGGGGATAGGAATGTTGTTAATATGAACCTGTGGACAGTCGATCCTTCTTGTTGTGAACGTAATTTGTGAAGACTTTTCACCGTTTACTTTAATCTTCCATTTTGTTAACCATGTTTGAAGTGAATTTAAATAGTTTTGCAGTTTGTTAGAAGCTCTATCTGGGTTATAGTCTGATGTAAGGATTCCTGTATCGTCGGAAAATGTGGCCATAGTAATGTCATCATCAGCAGGTATATCAGCAGTGTAAAGGAGATAAAGGAAGGAACTGAGGACACTACCTTGAGGTACTCCGGATTGTATAGGATGATATTTGGAAAGTGAGGTATTTACTTTGATTTGGAAAAATCGCTCGTTCAGATATGATTTTAATATCAGGTATATTTCATTAGGCATATTCTTTTTCACTTTATACAACAGGTCTTTATGCCACACCTATATACAATAGTTAGCAGGACTATCGCTTTTCTAGGCAAATGCTTTAGTATATCACCATTAATTAAGTCATAACCTGGAGCCTTATGAGGGTTTATTTTATTTATCGCCTTCCAGATCTCTGTTGGTGTACATGGTTTCAGTGGTAGTGATAATTGACAAGGAGCGTCGAGAAATGTGTATACTTCTTCATCTTCAGCATTGACTTCTGTATGTAGACCAAATACCTGGGCGAGGTGTTGTGCTAATGTGTTTGATTTTTCTTCATCAGTTTTTGCCCAGCTTAGATCCGATTTTCTAATTGGTGGAATAGATGCTATTGGTCTCTTGAATTTTTTGGTCGCTTGCCATAATGAATGGTCATTAGGTGTTAGGTTGGAGATGTAATATTTAAAAGTCTCATTACGGGCCTGGATTAAAGCTGTACGCAGTTGATGTGTTAACCGATTTAATTGTGATCCCGGGATTCCTTGACCGCTGCCATTTGGCTCTAGCTCTTCTTTTTTCATTTAAAATTTCTTTAATTTGTAAAGGAATGTTATGATCATAGGTGGTAATTTTTTTATCATCTGGAGTTGACTTCCATGCAGCATCTTGTATTACTTCTGTTAAATGTTGCACTGCTTTTTCTATTTCATGGGGTTCTTTAATTCGATATTTTAAGTTTATATTTGTGTTAATAATAGCTTGAAATTGTTCCCAGTTGGTTCTTTTATTGCAGAGTTTTGCCACGGGTTCCTTCCATATTACAGTTGTACTTAGTGTTATGATTATTGCGGTGTGATCTGAACTTAAATCAAGACTGGGTTCTATTTTGTAATGTATATTTGAGATACCTTTGGTAACGGCAAAGTCTAGGAGGTCAGGAATCCTGTTTTGATCTGTCGGCCAATACGTTGGCTGACCTGTCGAAAGGAAGTTTAAATTATTTCTCTGCGAGCACGCCAATAAATTTCGATCCTTTGGTGTTATAAGCCTCGATCCCCATGCGGTGTGTTTGGCGTTCCAGTCTCCAGCTGCTATAAATCGGGGTCCTAGTTCTTGAAAAAAGGTCTTGAAAAGACCTTTCTTGTTCTGAAAAAAGATTGAAAACTTAGTTTTTTTTTAACATATTTACAATTATTTATTAAATTCGACACTTTGTCAAAAAATGAGCATGGCACTTGGAGAGTGACGATAGAGATTTATTATACAGTGTGGCAAAGCGAAATGGAATAAATTCATTATTTCGTAAATTGGCGACTTTAGGAAAAACCCCGAAATATGTAGATTTTTATTTTTAAATTATGGTTTTTTGGCGTATACCGATACCAATACAACAAAGCGGCATATGTATGTTTCATGGACCTTAAAAAAGCATTTAACAGGGTCAAAATAAAATACGGTATCCATTTGTTATACTCAAGAGAGGTACCTCTAGGAATAATAAAAATGATGGAATTCATCTACCAGAAACAACACAATAAAAGTAAAAGTAGAAGATGAACTAATTGACCCAATCGAAGCAGGCTATGGGATAAGACAGGGGGATTTCGTGAGTCCTTTATTATTCAAGGTAATCATGGATAAAATAATAAAAAAAAGTAATAGTGGAGTCACTGAAGGTTTTCACCTCCGATTTCGTTGAACCTTTATCGATTTTCATGAAAATTGGTGAGTAGTTAGAAGAAACTTCAAGGAACAAAGGTGACATGATGCACCTTGCACTTTTACCCTGGGGGTGGATGCCACCCCTTCTCGGGGGTGAAATTTTTTTTATTAAAAATAATACTAGAAATCGATAGAGGGGCAACTTCTAAGCAAAATTTGTTATATAAAGTTATTAACATAAATCAATACTTTTTGAATTATTAAATATCAAAAATTTTATTTTTTCTTAAAAAAATGCATGTTTTAAAGCTGTTTCTCTCGTATTACTCAAAAACTGTAAGCTTTTGTAAAAAAGCTATTGTTACCAAAATTAAAGATAATAAAAAATTTAATACACTCCCCACTTAAAGAACTAAACTAATATTATTTTAAAGTGAGTTATGGCTAATTGAATGTATATTTTTTTCGACGAGTACTCAAATCTAAGTATTCAAGCTTACATAACGGGAAAACGATGCATTTTATAGAATATACTTGCTAAACACTTGTCAAAGTACTTCGGAATACCTATCAAATGAGCTCCAGTAGAAGTTAATAGCATCAAAATTAAGCAAGTTATGATGAAAATAAGAAAACCCTGTCGATTTTTTTAGGAAAAAGTGAAAAATAAAACATACGCCATTTCCACAAAAATTAAAATTTGTAGTAATCCCCTCAAAAATTTCTTTAGGTCAACATAGTTAATGAATTCAGCAATTTTTCCCGGTTTAGAATGCATATTTTTGAAAAAAAAGATATAATTTAAAAAAATCAGAATTTTTAAAATTATGGTACTTTTCATTTGCTTTTGCAATAACTCCAAAAATACTCAATATACGTAAAAAATGATGTATATCTAAATTTTAGTTTTTTCGGTTCCAAATACTTTACCCATTTTACTATTTCCGTGGAGTAAAAAATAACCGAGATAGAAACGTTTAAAATTTCAATTTTGCTGCGAGAACCATGTAACCGGGGCCATTTAACCTTTTACTTTTAAAAAAGTAAGAGGTTTAAAAGACTAATTTCGACGTTTTTTAATAGCTCTTGGAATCAGCTTTTAAATAGTTTTTAGGTAAACCTGATATATTAAAAATTAACGGAGTTATTTTCAAAAACAAAACAATAACATTTTTTGGAAAAATTTTTAACAGATACATTTTGAAACATTTTGGTGCATAAATTTTAATGCTATCAACTTGTACGAGGGCTTATTGGATAGATATTTCTATTAACTTTGACAAATGTTTTATAAGTTTATGTTGTAAAATGCATCATTTTCCCGGTATTTAAGCTTGAATACTTAGATTTGGGTACTCGACGAAAGAAATATACATTCAATTAGCTAAACTCACTTTTAGTTAACATTGAAAGGTTTTTCTAGTAAGGAGTTTATTTGATTTTTTATTAGCCTCAATTTTGTTAATAATAACTTTTTTGTAAAAACTTATAGTTTTTGAGTTATTTATGAAAAATCGGTTAAAAACATGCATTTTCTCACAAAAAAATTAAAATTTTTGATCTTTAATAACTCAAAAAGTTTTGATTTATTTTAATAACTTTATATAACAAATTTTGCTTATACTTTTTCCCTCTATCGAATTGTGAGGTTATTTTTAATAAAATAATTTTCACCCCCGAGGAGGGGTGGCATCCACCCCCAGGGTAAAAGCGCAAGTTGGCACCATGTCACCTTTGTTCCTTGAGATATCCTCTAACCACTCACCAATTTTCATGCAAATCGATGGAGGTTCAACGAAATCGGAGGTAATAGCTCATATCCACCTTCAGTGACTGCACTATAAGAACTAAAAAAGGATACTCATTGTGAGAAAAACAACTTAAAATAATCTGCTATGCAGCCGATGCAATACTAATATCTCAAAGTAAAGGTAATTTACAACGTATGCTGCACCAATTTGATATAAGAACATTTAACACGTTAATTTCTCCAAAAAAGACAAAATACATGGTTATAACAACAAATTCAATGAAGTAGTAATATAGAACAAAGTAGTCCGAGTAATGAAGCTTAAAATAGGACAATACCTCGCAATTTTTACAGAATTTGCTTGAAAATTTGAGAATAAGTAGTAGATACTCCAAGCATCAAAATCTATATGATGTCGAAAGGCGCTATTACCATGAGGGTGGAAATTTTTTATTATATTTTGACCGCAAAAGTTGGTAAAAACATTCATTCTAAGCAAAAACGTTCTATATATTTTTTTGATAAAATTAATAGTTTTCGATTTATTCGCTATCGAAAGTGTTAGTTTTATACCGAAAAAATCATGTTTTTAATAAGTTTTCTGCTAATAACTCCAAAAGTTTTCGTTTTATCATAACAACTTTACTTAACAAAAATGTACCCTTAGAAAAAATAAACAAAACCGTTTTTTAAAATTTTCTTTAAGACCAAGAGTAATCGAGCTATACTTGATTATATGCTAGCTCTTCTTTGTCGAATGCTAAATATTGTAGTTTCAAAGTCAAAACACGGGAAAACAATGCATTTTTCGAGGATAACTTGTTTAAGCTAATTTAAAGTATTTAAAAATATCTGTCTCCAGAAGTAAAAAAAGTCTCTAGCTCAAAAAGTAAGTGACTTATAATAAAAAGAATCTCAGTCCCTATTTTTTTCAGCGAACCAGTGATCAGAAGCAACTCCCTAATCACCACTCTAATTAAAATTAGTCATTGACCTTGTTTGGTCTTCTTTATTTATGTATTATTAATAGGTTCTAGAAGTTTGACCGGCTTAGAATGATTAGTTTAAAAAAAATGGAGATAAAAGCGAAAAACGAATTTTTGTGGTTTGGAAAAAAAATGGCCTTTTCTTCAGAATAGAAAGATTAGCATCAGAGATACGAAAAATATTTAAATATGGAATAATAGCTTAGTTAATTCCCAAAAACCTTTTGCAAAAATTTTTTCTACGGCCAAAATTGAGTGAGCTATTGACAATTAAAACTTGTAATAACATGCAAAAACCACCTTTACCAACCCTTTCAATGTCACCTCTGTTTGTGACTGAGGACTATAAAAGGATTTAATATTAACAGCCTTATAGATCTTGTAAAAACCTACAAAATTCTTTTTTACCGAACTTCTTAAGATAAAAAATAAAAAGTCACGGTAAAAAAATCAATATGTTTTTTTGAAAAAAAAAAAAAAATGGAAAATTGGAAGCATAATAATGCAAGTTGGCGGTGTTTTTAGTCATTGGCCTTATTCATTCTTCTTTATTTATGTATTATTAATAGATTCTAGAAGTTTGACTGGCTTAGAAAGATTAGTGGTCAAAAAAATTTAGTTTAAAGGGAATAACGAATTTTTATAATTTCGTAAAAAATGCCATTCTCTTCAGAATAGAAAGATTAGCATCAGAGATACGAAAAAATGTTTAAATATGAAATTGTAGGCTATTTAATTCCCAAGAACTTCGTGTGAAAAAATTTTTTCTACGGCAAAAATTGAGTGAATCGTAAATGAGTTTTTTCGAAAAACTTTGATTTTTTAGATATAAAACGTAACACTTTCGATAGCGAATAAATCGAAAACTATTAATTTTATCAAAAAAATGTATAGAACGTTTTTTGCGTAGAATGAATGTTTTTATCAACTTTTACGGTCAAAATACAATAAAAAAATTCCACCCCGAGATGGGACGGCAACCACCCCCATGGTAAAAGCGCCTTTCGGCATCATATAGATTTTGATCCTTGAACTATCTACTCCTCCTCCTCCTCCTATCGAGCAACTATCTCTTTTCATCGGCTTCGGTCCTGAGCTTCCCTCATGGATTCAGAGAATGTTTTTCCACTGGCTTTTTGTACTTGATCCGTCCATCGAGTAGGTGAGCGACCTCTACTTCTGCGCCCTCCAACGTTTCCCGAAATTATAAGTCTCTCAAGATTATCATCAGTTCTTCTTGCAATATGGCCGAAAAATTTTAATACGGTGGAGAGGCAAATAGGGGAAAGTCGAGTCTGAATATTAAGCTCTTGGAGGATTGAGCGATTTGTTCTGTGTTCCGTCCATGAGATCCGAAGCATTCTTCTCCAGCACCACATTTCAAAGGCGCCAATCCTTTTTCCATCTACTACTTATTCTCAAATTTTCAAGTAAATCGATGCATTCTGTAAAAGTTGCGAGGTGAAAAGCTTCGGTTCCTGGACTAAAGATGTAAATTGGAGATAATAGAACAAGTGATGGAGTTTAAAAAATATCTAGGCATCACACTATCTAGATACGGAAAGCTTGAAACAGAAGTGGAAGATCAGGTGAATGGAGCAAACAGAGCCGCAGGTTGCCTGAACGTCACAATATGGAAAAATAAATATATCGGAAAAGAAATGAAAAGCAGAATTTATAAAGCAGTCATCAGACCGATAATGACATACGCGACAGAAACACGATCTGACACAGAGAGGACAAAGATAATGCTAGAAGCAGCAGAGATGGAAACTCTTCGAAAAATCGATGGTAAGACACTATGGGACAGAGCTAGAAGTACAGATATACGACGGAGATGCAAGGTGGAGAACGTTAATAACTGGGTAAGAAACAGAAGAGTAGAATGGAATGACCACATAAGCCGAGTGACAACAAATAGAGTATAGTAAGGACAGCGAGAGACGGTTCCTCAATAGGAAGACGATCAGTGGGAAGACCACGAAAACGATGGAACGACAACGTGCTGGAGGCACATTGAAAAAAAAAACAGAGCCATGTCTATACAAAAAAGAAGAAGAAGAACTTTTTAGTTCGACACCAGAAGCATCTTCTCTATCATTGCTTGGTTACTGGTTCCTCTAATTGAACTAGAAACATCTAATTTGCTTAATAAATAAAAATGTACCGAAAGCAGTACTTTCATAATTAGAACCATCGCGTTTTTCGTTGTGTGGATTGCACCAACATTGACCTCATTACGTTGTCATAGTATCTAACGAGTTCATAATAACACTATTTTAGTACTGGTTATAATTCTGGTTCGTTTAACAGAGAGTGTCTAATGTAATTATAGCCTTCTTATGTTTAATTTGTACATAATTGTGTGAAGCACGTGAGGTAAAGTCTATAAAATACGGTGTCGTACAAGTCATATTAGAGGTTATACAAAAATAGCGCAAGTTTTTATTTAGACTCTTTGAAAATTTGCATATTAAAAAAACGATAAATAGATTCTGAAATTCGAGTATTCTGTTTCTTCTTTGTTAATAAGAGTAGAAGTACCTAGACATCCAAACATATACATATTTTGTTTAGTGCCAGTTTTAAACTAAACACATCTTATAGTTTTGTGGCTTAAATTATATGGTGAACTCTCCAGTGTTGTTAATAAAAAGTATTAGCGATGGAAAACAAAAAAGCATAAAATCGTTTTCGAAATCTGTTGTTGGTGCATTTTCCACAATTATCATCAAAACATAAACACTCAGCACTCTGAGCATGTTCGGAAGTGCTATAAATATGGGAGCGTTCAAGTATTACGTAACGCGATTTTTGAAGATTTTTAATCCCCCCCCTATGTAACGCACTATTATGGGAGTTTAACTATTGCGTAACGCAATTTTTGAAGATTTTTCACCCCCCCCTCCCAACCTGCGTTACGTAATACTAGATATATAAATATTGTTCTGAAGCTATTTCTTTGTGGCATGTTATGTAATTTCCTGTATTAATTGGGAAATAAGCCACAATTTAAGTTGAAAATTCATTTTGTTGATTTTTCGACCTCCACAGACTTATAGCGCAAACAGAATTATAAAGCAAACATACCGATAAATAGAAGACATGGGAGAGTCTACAATTTGCATTCATCGCCTGTTCGCTTATCTGGATAAAAATCCAACAGAATTCTGTATCCTTAGTACTCAACTATGAGTAAAATAAAATAACCTAAGACAGTTTGAAATTTAATTATTCGAGAGGCCACCACCACCGGTTGACATATGTTTTTTCTTTTTGAAGTCATCAGAACCGCCTGTGGTGTACCCTGAATCGAACTAAATCTGGCTGTCTACTAAGCAAAATAATAAACAATTATTTGTTGCTGGGCGCATTAGCGACATCCATTTAATCAAAAGAGAAAGTTCTGTTTTGTTTTAATCTTTGGTAAAAATCTATTGTCTGAGCTTTTTACAATTTATAAAGCAAACAGGCCAATAAATAGCAGACATGGGAGAATATCCAATTTGCATTCATGACCTGTCCCCTTATCTAGAAAAAATCCAACAGAATTCTGCATTCTTACGCTTTGGCCACACGGGCGATTTTTTACGGCGCCCATGGGCGCCGTAAATTATTATCGCGCCGTAAAAAATCGCCCGTGTGGCCAAAGCCTTATACACAAATATGAGTAAAATAAAATAAGGAAAGACATCTTAGATTTAATTCGATTCAGGGGCCAACACTGTCACTTGACATAATATGTTCCTAGAGTCATCAGAACCCTGAAGCGAACTAAATCTGGCTATCTACTAAGCAAAATAATAAACAATTATGTGCTGTTGGATGCATTAACGACATATATTTAAACAAAAGAGAAAACTCGCTTTTAGGTCGGAATTCGGAAACCTTGGTAACAATCTATTTTCTGAGCTTTTTACAATTTATAAAGCAAACAGACCGATAAATTGATTAATTGTAAAAATCTCAGACAATAGATTATTACTAAGGATTCTGCATTCCAACCTAACAGAGAATTTTCTGTTTTGTTTAAATAGATGTCGCTAATATGTCTGCTTAGTAGACAGCCAGATTTACCTCGCTTCAGTGCAGTGGCGGCTCGTACCACTTTAAGAAGGTAGTGCCACAATTCGGGCAGCCGCCAAAATTTTTAATGACGAATTCACGATATTGTCAAAAAAGGTATACTTAAAACAAAAATTAAAAAAATAGGCGTGGATAATTTTACCTTATGTATCTTATGTATATTTATCTGAGGTGTCAAGGAATTGTCCAAAATTTATCAAAACAGTTCTGTAAATTAATTAATAATAAAAATCTCTCAATTTACCACCAGTATTTACTGCTGATAGTATGTACTTAAAGTTTTGTTATTACGATTTAGTCTCTATTTATAAAATTATAAAAATTATACTATTTCATTATTCACACACATGCACAAAGTTGTGTAATATCACTTTTAGTTTACGATATATGAAGTCCATTCTTCTTTTTTTTGGTTGCAAAGCTTTCAATGACTTTATTATTAAAATTATCAATACCATTTACAAAATGCTTTTCTGCAGAAAGTATACCTAAAGCTCTCGTTCAGCACTGTTTTTTCATTGGATTTCTAAAAAATGTTTTAATTCGTTTTAACATCGAAAAACAGCGTTCTGCTTCAGATGTTGACATAGGAATGGTAACTAAAATACTTTAATGGCAACTAAAGAAGTTTAATAGTTTCTTCAAATGTGCTTTATAAACCTTCCTTATTTAATAAAACCGATATCGGGACAGCCCCAGAGCATTGATTAAAAACTATCCAGTTTTGTGTAGGTTATTAATCAATGCCCAGAGGTAGTACTTAATTCGTCTCGCTAATACCTTACTTCTAATTCAGTTTTAAACCGAGTTTTGCTTAAAAGTTAAAATTCTCTCCATGTTTCATTAAGAAATGATTCGGAGAACTTATGCTTACAAGCAGGAAACTGATCCGACATAAATAAATTAGAAGCAACTAAGCAACTAAATGTCCGGAGAAGGAAGACCTTTGAAAGATCTGGAACTTTGAATATGAACCTTGAACCTTTAAGTCGTTGTCTAATTCGGCGCTAAAATTGACCAGCTCCATATGCCTCTATTTTCTGAATTTTCTTTTTCATCGTGACCTCTTAAGGCTTACTTGAAAGTTCCACAAAAAAAATGTTATAAAATTTACAGAAAATAGACATAATAAAAGCGACAAGCCAGCTTGTAAAGAAACTCAAAATAAATAGATACCCTCGTGCCCGGCACAAAGATTCTCATTTTAAGGTATACTAATAGTCCAATATAGCTCTTTCTCTGTCACTTACATAGAGTGCTCGTAAAATCTGTCTGTTTTCAGGCGTGCCAGTCCCGATTTTGGCACAATATTCTCCTGTCGAATAGTCTCCGCTGTAAGTGGCAACGATTGTACTACGCTACACAGTTGCCAGATTTGATATACTTTATGAAGATAAAAAGGAATACACACAAAAAAATTAACAGGCATTAAAAGGTTTTGAAGATAAAAAATGTTTCTGCATGGTTAGCAAGGTAGTGCCATGGCTCTATGGCACTACCTCACGGGCCGCCACTGCTTCAATGTACACCACAGATGGATCTGATGACTCTAAAAACAATAAACATCATGTCAATCGTAGATGGTGGCCCCTGAATCGAATTAAATCTAAAGCTGTCTTTCCGTAGAAAAATATATTTTGTTAGAATTTATTAAATTCTTATTTTATTCAACAATATTTTTTATTGTTTTTAATTATTGCTAGTACGCATTTTTATTCATTCAGAGCGTTTAAATATAACTTTAAATATTAAAAAACCAGTTTTTAAACGTTCTTCACCTTAAAATACATTACAATTAAATTCGAGCAATAAATCTTGTTGTTAGCCAAGGAAAGTAAAGTACCACGTGCACAATGGAATTAAAAATTTATGACCCACATCATATTAAGCGGCCAACGTTTATCACTGCGTTTTTGCAACTTTTTCAATTATTCTCCTCGAACGGCCTTTACATTGTTGACCAGTTGATTCAGTGTCGAGTACTCGTAATGGCCTTGCAAGTAATTAAGTACTAGAATGCATTTTTCGAAAACGAGTCGAGACAACGTTTTCACGCAGATCCTTATTTAACAATACATATTCTCAATCAAGACCGCAAGGGGGTTTTTATTTGTGTGGTTCTTAAGGTTCCGAACCTATTGGTTTTTTCGGGACACAAAACAATTGCCAATAACAAAAATTGACAATTTGACAAATAAATTACTTTATCTACTCTATGTCATATTATTATGTATCAGTTTTTAGTTTGTGAAAACTGTCATTATAGATAGCAGTGCGTGAAGGGTTTAAAGTGTGCTTGAAGTAACAATGTATTTTAAATGGGATTTACTTTTTCGCACACTTTCAATGGGTTTTTTGGCACACTTTCATATAATCAAATATCCGTAACTTTCGCGTCGTGGTGGTGATGACAATATGAGCAATGACTTAAAACAAAATTTTTGACAGTTTTGTGGTTTGAAAGTAGTTAGGATTTTTAAATGTCACAGTTCTAAAAATTGTAGAATAGAAATCAATTCCACTGACGAAGAGTTACAGTTTTTTTATTTGTTTATCGAAGAGTAAATAAAATATTGTATGAAACTGTGCTTGTTGTCGCTCGTGCTCTAAATATCGCGTGCGTTCGCAAAAAGCATACTTCCCGACAGTGGCGTAGCGTAGTGGGGGCGGCAGGGGCGGTACGCCCCGGGCGGCACTTTTTAGGGGGCGGCAAAATTTAACAATAAATAATAAAAATATTTTGTAAATATTTGAACCACTTTCTGTTTTTATCGCAACTACAAATTCGGACCGATTGAAAGGAGCACGGAATTTTTCATTACTTATTTTGTGATGAATTCGGTGAATTCCTATTCTTTGAATGATATTTTGTAGCGGCTGACAACAACGTCTATACTGACTTGTGGGAATTCCCCGTTTATGACTAACAATCAGCACATTTTTTTTTGGGACTTTAGAACGTTGCTATTCTTTTTTTTTTTCCTCATCGACACATTGTTGGGAAGTTCTGATAGCAGCTACAGGCAAAAGAAAGATTCAAGACACGCGGTGGAGTGCAAGAAGCAATGACGTAAATGTGACATGGCATCATTACAAAGACATTCCCGTCACTTTGGAAAAACTGACAGAGGCAGGTGAAAGCTTAAACACTAGGCAAGATGCAGGTGCTTTACTAGTTTCGATGCAATCATTTTCCTTTCTTTGTTTTTTGGACCTATGGCAACCGGTGCTACATGAAGTGAATGATGCACAAAAATATTTACAAACAAGGGGACTTGACATAAGATTGTGCGCTCAGAAAGTAAATGCTTTGCAGATGATATTGACAGAGAAAAGAGTGGAATGGGCAATTGGCGCTCTAGGTTATGCAAAAATATGTGTGAAGAACTTGAAATTTTCATAAAACCTCGGAGGCGCATAACAAGAAAGCATATTTTTGATGACGGAACTAGAGGTGCTAACTTGTCTTGTGAAAATGAGTTGACACGAAAGCTGTTTTCTTCGTTGGATAGAGTTATTGTAGAAATTCGTAAGCGTTTTCAACAGCTACAGGATTTAACGGATAAGTTTGTTTATCTAACGTCGGCTATAATATTAGACCCAGACAACACTGAATGTAGAAATGTATACATACTACGCATCTGACGAAATTGACGAGCAGGGTTTCAAGCTACAAAATCTTGGACTTCGGACTTTCGTTGCTGCTACAGGCAATGAAATTGATTAATGCAGACTCACTTGAATTATTTAAATTTATTGTTAAATCCAAGATACTCTGACCAATATTTTAATAATATTCCGAATATTTTTCACAGTTGCTATAAGCAATGCCAGCTGTGAAAGGAGTTTTTCAAAATTGAAATTCATTAAAAATTATTTAAGATCGACAATGAGTACTCTAATACTAACTAATTTGGCTATTTTGTCTATTGAGCAAGAGGTGTGTGATGCGATAGACATTAACGGTGCAATAAAAGACTACTCTTAAAAAAAGTAGACGTATAAATCTTTAATTGCAGACGGAAGTTTTGTTTTTAGTTCTAATAAATACTCATTACTTTTCAATAAAGATAAAAATATAACATTATAGTATCGTTCTAGTACTAATTAAAAATTGATTTTATTTAGGTAATTTTGTCGATCGTCAAGGTGTACCTACTCTTAAGTGATAGCTACCTAAGTGATATCAATGTATCTAATTCTAGTAAAAGAATTTTTGTATTAATAAACGTAATTGTAAAACTTAAACGTTTTTATTTAAAATCCAACCTGTATAATGCAAAATAATGATGGCTGTTTTCGCCGAAAAGTTCTCCTATAAGTAATGTATGTAATGCATAGTATACAATAAATTAAAATACCTAAATAAGAGGGCGGCAAAATTATCTTCCGCCCCGGGCGGCCGACACTCACGCTACGCCACTGCTTCCCGAACTGTTTCATAAATAACTATTGTAGGATGTAGAATATGATCGTTTCTATATTACAATCACAATAAAGATGCACTAGAAATAAACAAACCAAGACACGTTGAATTTATTTATAACAAGTGTACCTTTTAACGTTTAAAATACAAATATTCTCATCGGAAAGCTGTAGATTATTTAAACAATCTTTGTTTAAACAAAATAAAAATTTTGTTATAATAAATAAATTAATTTATTATAACAAAACAAAACCATCTTTGGCACTTAGTAATGCTTCAGTTAGGTGGATCTACTCGAGTTACTTAAGAAAAAAAAATGAAGAAAATTGCTCCATGGGAAATCGACAAAATGCATTTTTTTAACATTTTTTGAACTTTGAGATTCTATTTTCTCAAAACTAATTTTTGACTGGAATTTTGGTATTTTTGGTATTTTTCACTCGTAATAGCGGTGGTTTTTATTATTATAATATCTGTTATCTTATGAGTCTCTTATGAGTTGCCGAGATATTTTATTTGTTTATAAGCCAAAAAATTGTTTATAATTTTAAAATATTCCTGAGGCCGCTTTAACAGTCCAATTTCAATTCTGTAAAGTGCGTTATATACAGTCTGGGCCAAAATTAACGGGCCACCTTAAAAATAGGTCATTTTTGATGTCTTATTTCTCCTAAACCTGTTGTCCGATTTAAGTAATTTTTTAATATGTTATAGCCTTATTCCTTGACAATATCGTTATAATAATATTGTTGCTAAACAGGTAGATTTTCATTGTATACCGGGTGTACGAATCAAACTGTGTTTTTTTCTTAAAGTTTGCATCACCCTGTGGAATATTCTAGTATTTGTAGAATACTGAAATTAAAACCTGACTATAGCCTCATGCTTTCCCAACATTTTGTTTCTTGATTGATTCGCTTGTGTTAAATAATAAAAAAGTTAGGTGCTTTAACAACTAGACATGTTTTTTATCAATACAGGGTGTTTTTAAAAAATTTGGGAAAATTTTAAGGGGTAATTCTGCATGAAAAAATAATGACAGTTTGCTTTATAAATTTATGTCCGCAAATGCTTCGTTTCCGATATAGGGGGTGTTGAAATTTTTTTGACAAACTGACGATTTTTTTATTACTTTAAAACCGGTTGAGGTATGCAAATGCAATTTAGTGGGTTTTATGACGTAGTTATTGCATATTTTTTGACACACAATTAAGAATTTAATTTTCACCATTGGCGCCCATACGGGTAATTTGATAGCTCACATGATGGCTCATATTACCCGTATGGGCGCCAATGGTGAATATTAAATGCTTAATTGTATGCCAAAAAATATGCAATAACTACGTCATAAAACCCACTAAATTGCATTTGCATACCTCAACCGGTTTTAAAGTAATAAATAAATCGTCAGTTTGTCAAAAAAATTTCAACACCCCCTATCTCGGAAACGAAGCATTTGCGGACATAAGTTTATAAAGCAAACTGTCATTATTTTTTCATGCAGAATTACCCTTTAAAATTTTCCAAAATTTTTTAAAAACACCCTGTATTGATAAAAAACATGTCTAGTTGTTAAAGCACCTAACTTTTTTATTATTTAACATAAGCGAATCAATCAAGAAACAAAATGTTGAGAAAGCATGAGGCTATAGTTAGGTTTTAATTTCAGTATTCTACAAATACTAGAATATTCCACATGGTGATGTGGAAATTTAAGAAAAAAACACAGTTTGATTCGTACACCCTGTATACAATAAAAATCTACCTGTTTAGGAACAATATTATTATAACGATATTGTCAAGGAATAATGCTATAACATATTAAAAAATCACTTAAATCGGACAACAGGTTTAGGAGAAATCAAAAATTACCTATTTTTAAGGTGGCCCGTTAATTTTGGCCCAGAGTGTAGGTTATAGTAACTCTTTATACAAAAATCATAGTTATTCCGATGTATCATATTTTCCAGATTTAGTCATACGGCTCACACTCCCTCTAAGGGGAAAATTGACTCATCCCAGATACCTACGGTATCAAAAGGATTGAGCTCTGGTGGGACTCTTTCCGTATTATCGAGCCCTAGGTGACTTGGTATGCAGGTGTATCTCCCAAAAATTTTCGTACACATCTGGCCGTTGCGAGTAGTACTGCTTTTTGCATGGTCTTATAAAGATGTTCATTAAGACCCAGCTTTTTTATGCTTTCGAGGAGGGTCTTCGGAATGACTCCAGTAGTAGACATAATAATCGGTATCGTCTGGGTACTTTGCATTCTCCATTGTCTCCGTATTTGAATTTCCAGATCTCTGTACTTGGCGATCTTTTCAGTAAATTTAGTACGTAGATTATTGTTGTTAGGAATCGCCACATCAATGAGGGTTGTTTGTCTCGTTAATTTATTGACTAATACGAGATCTGGTCTATTATGCGCAACTGTTTGGTCTGTGAGCACAGTTCGGTCCCAGTATAGCTTGTAGTTGCCATCCTCAAGCATACTCTCAGGGACGTATTGATAATATGGGAGATGGTCGGTTTGGAGAAGTCCCAGCTTGGTAGCTATTTCCTGATGAAGGATTTTTCCCACTGCGTCATGCCGTTCCTTGTACTCAGTTGCAGAAAATGCCTGGCAGCCCCCTGTAAGATGTTGGATGGTTTCTTGGACTTGACATCCATATCGGCATCTGTCGTTTTGAACATGAGGGTCTTTGATGATATATTTCAGGTAATTTCTGGTTGGTATTACCTGATTCTGAATGGCCAGTAATGAACCCTCCATTTCAGGGAACATCTTTCCTGATGTCAACCAGTAGTTCGACGCTATATTGTCGACATAATCTTGGCTGACCTCATTGGGATGTCGCCCGTGCAGAGGTTTACCCATCCAGGCGCGCACTTTTTCGTCCTTAGTAAGGTGGTTTATGCGCAGTTCTGCTTCCCTCAGTTTTATCGGTGTTGTGTCATCTACTGCGCAGATAGCGCGATGTAGAGTAGATGTTTCAGCCTGCATCTGAAAATAAGATCTTAAATTAGCAATTTGTTTGTCTAATTGCTCACCTATATCCATAAGTCCTCTTCCTCCTAAATTCCGTGGTAATGTCGTTCTTTCTACTGCACTTTTTGGATGGTTTTTTTGTGTCTTTGTGAGGTGCGTTCTTACTTTTCGCTGAAGATTTTCTATGTCCGTTTTTGTCCACTTAATTTTATTATTATGGTTATTATTGCGACCGTCAATTATTTATTAAAAACTTAATTGTTGCTAAACTATTCATTCAATTTCCATCGGCTTCTGGACTAAAAAGGCTTTTATGTCACTGGACTTAAAAGGCTTTAATGTCACTGGGCTAAAAGGGCTTCATACTAAAAGGGCTTTATGTCACCAAGTTATTTAATTATTTAAATAATTTCTTACCTAAAATTTCAGTTGAAAATTAAAGATTTTGTTGGAAAAATCCGCATTTTCCGAGGAAAATGTTCGTCGAAGTAAATAGGGAAAAACATGTCTCTATGCAGAATTTAATTACGTTGAATTTTTTTGGGTGTTTTTAGTGTAAAGTTAAAATCTTTGGAGTTATAGAGCAATAATTGAAAGAACACAATTTGTGGCGCCATTTTGTTTAAAAAAAACAGCACACTATTTGCGGACTTTGCATAACTATATTATTAATATATAAAATAATAAGATTCCATTCCAGCAATAAAATTGCTGGTAAATAACTCTTCCTTGTGTTCTGCCATTTTGCCCAGAGTATTAATTAAAAATATCAAACGCACTAAAATTAACAACAAAGTAAAACAATTAAATAGCGGATATGTCCACCTCTCGCAGCAACGACTGCTCGCAATCTGTTTGGAATCGAATAAAGATGTGTTATCCTTGCCTGGGAAATAGCCCGACATTCCTTCACCAGGGCCATAACTATACCAAATTTTCTGGAAGTCGAGGATGACGGCGAATAGCTATTTTTAATTCATCCCATAAATGCTCAATAGGATTGAGATCTGGGCTGCATGCGGGCCATTCTAATCTTATCAATCCAACCTCTACTTAAGATATTTATGTTTATGAGTCAATAAGTGTTTTTATTTACAAAAAATTGTACAGCTCTTACAAGAAAAGAGATATTCGGATAATTCAAAAACCAAAATTTTATTGATGCCTCCGGGATAATATGACAGGACTATCAAACAAAATCAGCTCTTCATTTTTTTCACAGATTTTTACAGAAAATTAAGAGAAAATACAACGCCTCCATTTATCCCCGTATAATGCCATGTAAGCAATTTTTTTGTTACCGAAATAATAACTAATATCAATACATATGCAATACAAAACTTATGCAAGACTCTTGAAAATCGGAGTACAAATAATAAAGTTATAAATTGTCAAACTTAATCAAACATTTTTAGTGGCGGAATTTTGTGCCGATGAGTGTATATTGTGCATGTGACTGACTGCCTCTAATCCATCAGCTGATTTGAAAAATACATGTTCTATAATATTTATAACACTGCACCATTACCGTCTACATTATGTGGCTTTCAGTTTAAAAACAATATTCTTTTACAAGTCTTCCATAAATCAGTCTATCTTGACTGATAATAAATAATTCAATAATTCAATAACAATTATCTGTGAAAAGTATTTTATTGTATTTAATCCGGATCTGTACGGAGATCCGGTTATTCTGCATAAATTGATTGATTATCTGAACTCCAAGAGATTAATAGTCTTTTGAAAACATGATTTGTGCATGTAGCGCGTTTACAAACAATATAAACGATGATGTTTTTAAATATGCATCTCTTTGAGTGGGTTATTTTTAAAATCAAGGACCGTTTGTGAAGAAAAATCAGCGATTCTTTATTTAGAACCTGTTGAAGCCAAGGAGGTGCCAATCAGTTGAAGGCGTCCTTTATGGTAATTCACAAATCGAGTGTTTTTTTAAAAAATTATTTATTACTTGAAAACAACGTTATATAATTATTATAGTTACGGAAAGTTTTAACACGGGTTATGCGAAATATGTAGAAAAATGCTACAATACTCTGATGCTTGGTCTGGTTTTATCTAGATCATAAACTAAACACTATAGTTCGTTTAAAGTACGCAAAGTACCATGCCACCTTGAATGGTGGGTGTGTCGCACTCCACTTTAAAAATCATTTTTACTAATTAAATGTATTTTTCTCTTAAAATAATTTTTATTTTAAGGTAAGTCTTTCTTTAGTCCGTGAAATCTGTTTTCTTATGACCGTAAAATAATTTCCTAATTGTTATAAAATCACTACGATTTAAGAAAACAAAAACAGTTATCTCGGCTTCAGTTGGTTGTAGAAAATTTTTATTTTTAAATCTTCGTTTTGTTTCCAACAACAATAATTTGCAAGTTAGAAACTCATAGGATGTATAGGGGCCGCTTTAGTTATAAATGATTATAACGAAATTTGCCCCCTTATTTTCAAACCCGAAATAAGAGGTTAAAAAAAAAAAAAAGAATGGATCAAGGATTAACTACAATTTTTTTTTTCAAAAAGTTATAGCCTTCGGCATTTGACCTTTCGGGATCTTCTTCTTATGGTGCCTCTCCGTTACGGATGTTGGACACTAACATGGCTATTCTGACTTTGTTGACTGCTGCCCTGAAAAGTCCGGTAGTGGTTAAGTTAAACCATTTTCGCAGGTTATGCAGCCAGGATATTCTTCTTCGTCCTGGACCTCTTTTCCCATGCACTTTACCTTGAAGTATGGTCCGAAGTAGGTCATATCGTTGTTCATTGCGCATTATATGGCCCAGGTATTCCAGTATGCGACGTTTTATGGTTACGACTAGTTCGCGCTCTTTACCCATTCTATATAGAAATTCTTCGTTGGTAACTCTGTCTATCCAGGAAATCCTCAACATACGTCTATAGCACCACATCTCAAATGCTTCGAGTCTCTTCAGTGATGCTTCAGTTAAGGTCTATGACTCCACGCCATATAAAAGAACGGAGAATACGTAGCATTTTAGTAAACGAACTTTTATTTCCAATTTTATATCGTGGCTGTTAAAGATTTTTTTCATTTTGACGAAAGCTGATCTTGCCTTCTCGATCCTTATCTTAATTTCCGTCGATTGGTCCCACTGTTCATTTAAGTTTGCACCCAAATAACAAATGTTGGTGATTTGTGTTATAGGTTGTTGGTTAACTAGTAATTGACCAGGTGGTATCCTATTTTTGCTTATAACCATGTATTTGGTTTTTTTAATGTTAAAATCAAGCCCAAACCTGCTACTAACTTCTGCCACCCTGGAGACAAGTGTCTGCAGACCTTGAAGACTGTCTGCAAAAATGACAGTATTATCAGCGTATCTTATGTTGTTCAATCGTTCTCCGTTTATAAGTATTCCCTCGTCTATATCCGTTAGCGCTAGGTTCATAATGTTGGTTCATAATTGCTTAATTGCATAATTAATTGCATAATTAATTGCATAATTGCTAGGTTCATAATTGTTTATCCTCTCGGGATAAACAATTTATAATATCTAAGCAACAAGTTCACCAATCGGGCTTTACAAATTTTTTTATTTTTGGAATTGAAATATCTTCATTATAAAGCCTTCAAAAATAAAAAAAAAATAATTTTTACAATAAATAATACAATTGAAAAAAAACGGCCATGTTGAGCCTTTCGCAGGCTATTTCGCAATAACAAATTAACAAAATTAAACTTACCATAGCTTAAATTGTAACTTTAATTTACTACCTACTTTCTATTTTAAAGTTTTTCTCTAAAATGAATATCGTAAGCTGCAAAATTAAAAATCTTTAAAAATTGCAAATTTAACAAATGAAAAACGTCATAATTAAAAAGCGCATACAATTTTTGGTTACATTTTAGTAGAAGTTATTCCCGGCATCGTCCTGTACAACTCCTGATATGTTTCAAAAATTCCTTAATTATATCCTGAAATCGACCTATTTTCACCCAGAGCTTCGACTATTCTAATTATGTATTTCCATTTAAATTATTTTTTTTTACCCGGTGCATTCACCAAAATTTGAAACGTTTAAGTTTTAAATATTGTTCACCCATTAAAAGTATAATAATAAATACAGGATAATAGAACAGCAAATAAAAATGTTCTGAATGTATATTCTCTTCAATATTTCTCTTTATTTTATTTCTAAGCATGTCTTTTTATTATGATCATCCTAGACTTAGAAAATAAACAGTTAGTTCAGTGTCTGATCGCTTTTTGTCGAAAATTTACCTTACGTTTTGATAGGTTAGTTTTGTTATCTACATTTGTTTTTTATGTCGTTATTTTTACCTCTTTGTCGTTTTCTCTAAATTGTGTAGGTTCCTGATAGTATAGAAAAATCCTGATAGTAAAACAAGAGGCATGTATCCTATTTTTAAATTGTTGATTGTTCTGATTATTTTATCTTCTTTTGTTTGTAGATTTAGAGATCTGCGCCTTTTGCTTTATAACACATGTGATAATCTCGTGCAACAAATTCAGCCGAAGACAGGATTCGAAGACATTTATTTTGAAACCAAACATACAAAAGAAAAGATAATTAGCATTAATTACTTGTTAATTTCGTTATTTAAATATAATTACAATCTATGTATAAAACTTTCGTAAATCTCGGGTTTGTGTGACGGTATCTGATATTATGAATAATAACAGACAAGACGAATGAGGGACTTAGGAATCATATTTATTTCTCAACGCGAAATAAATCCATAGAGAGAGGAAATATCTCGCTCAACGCACCAGATGGTAAAATATGTACAACGTGCGAAGCTTCGGCTGGTTTCGGGATTCGTCAATTTCGCTCAATGCGCCAAATCGACGGGGTTCGGAAGGTATCGGAATATCTGGATTTTGGAATATCATCTATACCTGGTTGGCTATTCTCCGTTCACGCACAGAGAATATCCTAATTGATTTCTGTTCCGTCTTTTATACTGTCAGAGTGTGACGTTCCGTCACTTATCTAATTAATTATTAATGGGAACACCTTATTGGATTATTGTTAAAATTATTTTCTTATAATATTAAAAACCCGTTCGCACAAAATTCCCTTAGCGACGTCATACTGGGTGTATCGTGGCCACATTGATATTTCGTGAGGTTGGTACTGACGCCTGTCGCCAGCTGTCACGAGGTCGGAACGGTGAAGGGAGGCCATTGACTTGGGAGTGTCATGTGAGTGCAGATGGCGGCGTGAATTTCTTTGTAAATTAAATAAGTTATTTCCTGTTGCATAGTTCAATTTTTGATGAACATAACCACATATTAAGAATATTATTAAAGATCTTTTCTGGATACATTATAGAAACTGCAATATTCTACATAAAACCAATCGATGACTTGATTTAAATTAAATCTATAATGAGAACTATAATTGCCAAAATTATGATACCATCTTAAAAACTATTATAAAAAACATACCGGCGTGAGATCCGTTTTCTTACAGTTCCATTATTCCGTCACTTTAATTCACCCAAAAAAAACAAATATAACTTGCAATAGCAATAATTGAACTATGCAACAGGAAATAACTTATTTAATTTACAAAGAAATTCACGCCGCCATCTGCACTCACATGACACTCCCAAGTCAATGGCCTCCCTTCACCGTTCCGACCTCGTGACAGCTGGCGACAGGCGTCAGTACCAACCTCACGAAATATCAATGTGGCCACGATACACCCAGTATGACGTCGCTAAGGGAATTTTGTGCGAACGGGTTTTTAATATTATAAGAAAATAATTTTAACAATAATCCAATAAGGTGTTCCCATTAATAATTAATTAGATAAGTGACGGAACGTCACATTCTCCTCCTACTGGGAGAAAAAAAAATTTAATCAAATTTTTTTTTTTTTTTATATCTCTAAATATTAAACTAAAGTAGTAGTAGTGTATTATTTCTCGTCGATTCGCAAGATTACAAATAACTACAAACCATGCCTCAGGAGAAAGCAGGATGGTCACTGCAGCAGATATCATGAACCGCAACAGATGACTCGAAGTGATATTAAGATATCCTCGGCATTTTGTCTAAAAGCCAAAGATAAACTAAATAATTTACTAAAGTTCATAATGACAAATAAATGTCGAATGGGCCCTAAATCCAAAATTGAACTATCCAGGGACATCAGCTTTATAAAGTGTATATCCAAGGACGAACAACCAGGCAAAGGTGTGAGCCTATTCGTACAATAACGCAAGTAAATATACTAAAGTAAGACCAAAGAAATCAATAACTAAAATAAGTGAAGAATCGAACACTTAATCCAAAACTGAACTAACAATGGACACCAGATTCGTACTAGCATATCCAGAGAAGGACAATCAGGAAGATTTATGGAACGATTCTCACCAATATCAAATAATACAAATAATAAACATACCAAAGGTATCCAAACTCATTAACCAAAATAAATGTGGAACCGGACACTCAAAGACATCCAAAGTCGGACTATCAGTGGACACCAGATTCATAAAAGCATATCCAAAGAAGAACGACCAGGAAGATTTATTGACCAATTCACACCAATACTAAATCATAGAAATAAATTAGGTCTACGTACACCCACATCCGGTAACACGAACCTATCCAACCGAATAAACAAAATAAGTGAAGAATCGGACACTTAATCCAAAATCGGACTATCAATGGACACCAGATTTATAAGAGCATATCCAAAGAAGAACGATCAGAAAGATTTTTGGACCAATTCTCACTAATACTAAATGAACTAAAATTGGTTCATGCTGGTATTCACACTAATTATAGCATCTTGCTACAACAGGGGTATTAGAATAACCAAACATAGGTAAAGAACCAATTGTAATAATAAAATCTAAATAGAGAACTTACAAGTTCTATGACACCATGATACATGATAGAAAGAAAAAAAAATATGTTGAGAACGTGCAACCAATTTTAAATAAAACTGTAGATTCATGGGTTCTCGCATACATAGAATTATCCAGGAAATATTCCTGAATCTAAACAACAACTGATGCCTAAGGAAAGAAGTGGGAAAATACTAAAAAAAATTAATCATTTGTCTAAACACCCCAAACACCAAATTAACGAACTACTATGTATAGGGATAGTCAACAACAAAACATACTATGAAGTACGAGACATAATATAAACTAAATACTTCCCTATCAAATGGTAAACATGTAACTGGAATAATTAGACTAATTACACAAGGATGTGATGACGAATAGACGTCTGCGTACTCTGCCATGAAGACATAGGTCACGAAATCGGATAGCAGTGATCAGTTGCTGAATTTCGAACCCACGTATTCACTATCTAGAATTAACAGAGTATTGGCAGACTAGTTCAGAAGAAGAAATCCATACACACATCAAAATTCCAAACTAATTCCAGAATCATATTGTCTAGGGCATAAAGATATAAATTATTACAAAGTATTCAAGAGATCCGTGACAAATATCAATACAGTAACCAATATCAAATTAAGACCCACAACATCTTTCCTATATGGCAAATCCAATAAGAAGATAATAAAGGATATATTTAAAAGATAGTATGTAATCAAATATCAAAAATAAAACACACAACCTGAGATAAGTAGTGTATAATATCGTTAGTTCCATAGTTCCATAATAAATATCAATATTAAACCAACTTACTTGTATGAGCCTACATATTCAAATATAAATCTATAATAATCAACACCCTTCTATAATAAGGTGTGAGGTGTACACACTAAAAATACAAGTGAAGTTCTTATTAAATAGATAATCCTACCGACAGGATTAGTTGCTAAATGTTGACTCATGGTAATTAAAGGGCACCATTAATAATACAAAAAAAAATGATAAGCTCATACATAAGAGTATTACATAAATTATTAACCTAATGATTCCTAAATTGGAAGTCAGCTAACAACAATGCCAAAAGATAAAATTGCTATGTACCTGCCCTATATGGTGAATACAACATTAGACTATAATATCAAATAATAATAAGGATTGAGCTAAAGACAAATAGAGGAAGAGGTTAGCTCTAACAACCCTATAAAGTTAATCTTCTTCCGAAGATGACGAATCAACCTCATCCCTGGTGTTATCAGGCAGTAAATCCTTTATGTGAAATTGTCCAATTCGTTTGTTAGTCGAATTGTCCTTCAATTCATACACTAAAGGGGATATTACCTTCACAACCGTACAGGGAATATATTTCTGGCAAAATTTTGCCGAAATAGCATCACCCTTATTAGACTTTACAAAGTTTCGCTTCAACACTCTATCTCCAACGAAGAATCGCAGATCTCTTTTCCTCAAATTATACTGCTGCTGGTTCCTTAAATAGGAAGTTTTTAACTTCTTCCTAATGTCAGAAAAAATTTGAGGTAGAGTCTGGAGATCATCTAAGCGATGAAGGTTATCGGATATCTGAGGGAGATTTGTGGAAGTGTCTGAAATTGCACCAAAATAGTCACCAGATAAAGCAACATTTCTACCAAAATTGAGATATGCCGGAGAACATTGGGTCACCTCATGGACAGATGTCCTTATGGCTTGAGCTATGGAATGGATATATTGATCCCAAGCTCTGTGATCTGGGAATGTATAGGACCTAAGGGCTGTGACGATACTGCGATTCACTCTCTCAGTATGATTGGCTTGAGGATGGTAGGCAGCATTATAAAAGGTCTTCTGAACCTTATATTTAGCTAAAAGATCTTTAAAGGCCTTTGATACAAACTGAGGACCGTTGTCACATGACACAATTTGGGGAACACCATACACCAAAAAGACTTGTTCCTCCAAATATTTCAAAATTGCTGGAGTTGTGGCCTGACGAAGAGGACAAACTAAAGGAAATTTGGTGAAATAATCCACAACTACCAAGCAATAGGTATTACCCTTGTAGCTCCGAGGATACGGTCCAATGAGATCCATTGAGATCATCTGCCAAGGAAAATTAATGTTCCTGAAGGACCCCATAAGTCCAGCTTGTGGTAAATTACTTGGTTTACAAGTAGCACAAACCATGCATTTAGAAATGTACTTTTTAATAGACCTCCGCATGCCAGGCCAATAATATAATTCAGCAATACGGTGATAAGTCTTATAAAACCCAAAATGACCAGCTGTAACTTCATCATGAAACATATGCAGAATATTTTCCCTATTTGGTGTAGGTACAACTATTTTCCACTCCGACATATTGGATAAGGACTCTATAGGACTTAAGATGTGTTTGTACAGTATATTGTTCTCTACCTTAAAATCAGGATAATTTTGTGGGTCTTGAGTGACCCTATCAATCATATTGTGATACCACTCATCAGGAGTTAATGTGGACAAATCTAAAACATTAAGATCATGGACACGGGAAAGAGCATCAGCAACCACTACACCGTTGGCCTTTCGATGAACAATTTTATATGAATAGGCAGCCAGTTTGCATATCCATCGGGAAAGTCTCTGAGATGGGTTTTTCATACTATGAAGCCATACCAAGGAACTATGGTCCGTAATTATAGTGAAATTACGACCCTCTAAATAATAACGGAATGCTTCTAACCCATGTATGATAGCTAAGAGTTCTTTCTCCGTGGTGGAATAGTTTTTCTGGGCCTTATTTAATTTCTTACTCGTGTAGGCTATGGGATGTTCAGAGCCATCTTTCAACTGAAACAACACGCCACCAGAAGCAGTATTAGAGCAATCAGTCATCAAATAAAAATGCTCGTTAAAATTAGGTGACATCATAACCGGTGCGCTAGTTAAAGCCTCTTTAACGCGCCTAAAAGCTTCATCGGCCTCAGGAGTCCAAGTAATGGTCTGCCCTTTTTTCCTGTTCTTCAGAAGATCAGTAAGGGGTGACAACAAGGTAGAGTACGAAGGTACAAACCGGCGATAATATCCACACATTCCCAATATCCTACGGACTTGGGTGGTGGTCTTAGGTATAGGGAAATTCTTAATAGCAACTATTTTCTCAGGATCAGTCCTTAGACCCTGATTATCAACAACATAACCCAAAAACTTAAGACTAGGGCGACAAAACTGACACTTATCCAAATTAATCGTTAAATTAGCTTCCTTAAGACGTAAAAACAACTTATCTAAAATTTCCATATGAAGGGAAAAATCAGGGGTGACAACCATAATATCGTCCAAATAATAGAAAACATAGGGCTCTAACTGTGGACCAATGACTAAATCCATCAGACGACACATTGTCTGGGGAGCAGAAACAAGACCGAAAGGCATGGTGACAAACTGGAACAGTCCTTTACCACTGACAGCAAAAGCAGTATACTTCTTGCTCTCTTCACTCAGTGGGATCTGTAAGAAGGCCTTAGACAAATCAATCGAAGAGATATATTTGGCATTCTGAAGTTTGCTCAAAATCACGTCGATTCGGGGAATTGGATAAGCATCCCTGTTAGTGGTGATACTGTTTAGTTTTCGACCATCAAAGCAGATCCTGAAGGATCCATCCTTCTTCTTTGTTAACCAGAGTGGGGAACAATAGGACGACGTTGAATGTTCTATGATATTTAAAGCAAGCATCGAATCTACTTCTTTTTCTAAATCTGCCTGCCAGGCTTGAGGTATGGGATACTGATATAATCTGAAGGGAGTAGGATTTCCCACCTCAATAGTGTGAGATATTAATGAAGTACGACCTAGTTTGTCATTTGAAGAAATAGTAGTAAACTGAGAGATCATATTCTCCAATTGCCTTTGTTCAGCACTAGATAAACTGGAAAAATCATGAATAGCACTAAGAGTAGACAGATTGAATTCAGATATGGAAAAAGAAAAATCAGAACAACTTAAGGTGCTATTAAATGCATTGAAGAAGTCCATACCTAAAATTATAGAATTCTGTACAGAAGGAATAACATAAAATGTAATTTGCCTACATAAGTTTGCCACTGTGATTTCAATTTGGAGTTTGCCTGTAATAGACTGAACTGTACCATCTGCTGTAGATACTTGCAAGGATGAAATGGGCATAATGGGAATATTAGCAATTTTCAATAAATTTAATGAATGTGCCCCTATCAAAGAAATATTAGAGCCACTATCTAATAAAGCTAAACACGGTTGTCCTAAAATTTGTATAGGTAGATACGGCCTATTATCATTTTGTTTCCTAACCAATAGAGAATTAATATCTAAGTCTAAAGTATTTGGTTGGCTACAACCGTTATATGGAACTACTTCACTATCAAAATTATTATTATGCTTAACACTACTAATTAAAGAAGAATTTGTGGATTTGTAATCATGTGAACCCTGCGAATTCAACGTATCCTGACAAAAAGTTAATTTCTGGACTGATTTTGATTTGTGGTGTGTGCTTGTTTCTTGAACGGTACTCTCTTCCCTTTCCGACTGGAAGATGGGTTTGAGTTGCTGGGTGTGCTTGGGCCGACGGTCTCGTTGTCTGATGGAGTTTGATTCCCTGATTGGGAGGTGGACGGAGAAACGCTCAGGGGACGGAACTCCGACATTTCGTTTCCCGAACACTTAGAACAGTTCCTTTTAAGGGTGTTCTCTAGGCCACAACCATGGCAGAAAATACGGGTTTGAGGAATCCTACAATTGTAAAACGGGTGGCCAACCTGACCACAATTCCAGCAGACAACAGAACTAACAACAGAAACATTATGTTCATGACCCTTATTTTGCCAAGAACGTTGCCTAAAGGAAGTTGGCTGAGAAGAAGAATTAGAAGAGGATCTAGATGTGGATGGAGGTTGAGAAGACCAGGATAACGTTTCCTCCAAACGTTTGCACTTTACAGTGAGGTCATCAATGTTCTGAATGTCCATCAGAGCTAATTGTTGATGGTAAAAGGGTAATAGACACTTAAGGATAATTTTAATTTTAGATAAATCTGACAAAGGAGTGTCTAGACGACTACACATACCTAATATAGTATTAATAAACATAGTAACAGATTCCCCAGGTTTCTGCTTATGATTTTTAATTTGATCTAGTAAATCGTCCTGGAATGAGTAAGGAAGAAAATCTGACTTCAACCTTTTAATCAGATCCAACCAACAAGAAAAACTACCCCTATTATTCATAAACCATGTAAAAGCTGGACCGGTGAACAGTTCAGCAGAAGCAGCAAACAAATCCTCTTCAGAGACACCTCTAGACACACGAAGACATTCAACCCTTTCTAAAAACGACATTACATCAGTGTGCTGTTTTTCACCAGAAAATGAAATACCCCATTTGTGTACTTGCACAGGTTTGGGGTAGGTGAAGCTAGATACGTTGACGGGAGCATTAGGAGTAGAGGTAGCTACGGGGTTAACTCTAGAATCAAGTTCACCCTCTAGGGTTAATATTCTAAGAGAAACAGACTTCTTAAAAGGTTCCTGTTCTTCAGTAGCACAGTGTAACAAGTGTACACGGCCAGAAATATGGGCTAAACGAGATGTTAATCGCGCGTATTCTGCATCATTTACAGTTCCCCGAAACTTCTCGATTTTTTTAGACAAGCTGTCTAATGTTTCAGAGATTCCTTTCTGTTGTTCCTCAAAAGGAATATGTGCAGCTGAAATTTGGAGAAAACTCCTATTGCCTGCTTCTTGTTTTAAAGCACCCCGCAGAAGATTGCGTTTTCTATCGACTGTTGCCGACTCCTCTGGTACTACGTCCCTAATATTCAACTCATAGTCCAATTCGTCCACCAGAAGATGTTCCACTTTAAAAGCACACATGATGATAACAAAATTATTGACAAACAGTCCAAAGATCAGAAGTATGAAATATAACTAAGTTTGCACGCAGAATATATAAGTACTGAGAAAAGATTAGCAACACACCAACAAAATCAAAACGGCCAGCAAATATATATTATCAGGTATATAAGCGAATAAATAAATAAGATCAAGTAAATAAATAAATGATCCAGTAAATAAAGTATACTTAAGAAAATCTAGTACCTAAATACTGGAAATAAATTTTTAGTTATATGTAACTTACTACCACTCTAGAAAAAAAATATATATGATCAACGCTTAAGTGTACCTCCAAATATACCACTATTGGATGGAGGAATAAAATATATGTTGTATGTAATATAAGTAATAGCAATATTAAATATAAGTTCCCAATAAAATACAAAATCTAATCTAGAATGTGAGTTGCACAATCATAAACTATAATGAGGTCTCAAAATATGGAAAAAAAATAAATAAATACAGCGTATAAGAATACCTGATAAATATCAGAAAATATTAACGATAAAATAAATAAGTAATAAAATGAGTATAGATATACCAACGGAAATAACAAAGAAACTTCAGATAAAAGAAAAGAAATGACCTAAATGAATACTGTCTTAGACCAAAAATAAGGCACCACGTTGGGAAGCCGATGTAACAAGAAAGAAGAAGATTTTCTGTTGGAGTGAATGCACAGAGAGTGATAAACTCCAAACAGACGTAGGAAAAAGAAGACCTACTTAATGTAGCCAAAGGAACAAAAATGGATGGCTTCTACGTTGAAGAAGCCGAAGTAACTAGAATACTACTTTGCAGTAGTACTAGTATGGAACTATGCAAATGAAAACAGTATACTTGATAGAGAAAGGGGATGAAAAAATTATGAATAGATAAATGTAACTTGAATGGCTAGCTAAATATGCAAGAGAATGGCCACTTGACACTCAAGGAAGGATTCTGCCAATTTGCACGCCTATTTTTGACCAGACAATAAATTAAAGGAAATGATAATGATGGCTAGAAAAGAAGATATTAAGATAATGTTCAGAAGATAGATAGAGTAAATATAATAATATAATGAAAATAGAATAAATTTTTGGGCGCCAGAAGAAGGCTAACTAGGTTAACACTCTTCCAGGTATTCTACGCTGCTATAGAGTATATTAAATTTGTAGTACAAGTATATTAAATGTATAAATTTAAAGAATTAAAAAAAATTCACAATAAATGTATATATTTATTAAATATAACTACTAGATATTCACAATCTCTGAGTTAAAACAAGTGACTAGTATGTGACTCTAAAATGACAAGAAATGGTAGATACTAGTGAAAGTCATTTACAGATTTATACAATTAAATAATGTAACCATAATGTGAATGAGGTTAGAAAATTTTACAAATGAGTACCTCTAATATAGGAAGTACAAACTACACCTAGATTAGTATGAACCCTTCACCGAATAACACTTGTACGATTGTAATACGTACACCCTAATTGAATACTACCTGATATTAGAACAATGAAAATACCTAATGTATATAATATATATTATACAACTCTCAATGAGTTGACGGGTAACAAGTCCCTAAATGAACCAACTTAGTACTGGATACAAAGATCCTTTTCTGACTAGTGGTTCTAAATACTAACAGCAAGTAAAACTAGTACCTTCCTGAGGGGATGGGTACTAGGGATTTATTCGAATTTAATATAAAAAGTTTAATAGCGAAAGTTAAATAATATTTACCAAAAAATCTAATAAAAATTGAAAATTATGAAGCAAGTTAAATGATTTTAAATTTAGGTGAATTGAACTAATATTATTTTTAAATTAAATGAGGAAACAAGTCTAAAATTAATACAAACCAAGTGAAAAGAACATGTAGGTGGAGAATATTCGAGCTCGAAACTTCTACCAGGAATTATATAAATTTGGGGAACACTACTAACTGTAAGGTATGGCTGTTATATCTAAAATGTACTTAAATTTGTGGAGAAAGAAAAACATATATGTGTAATTAAATTATGAAAGTATGAAATGTCCTGAATATTACTAGAAAAAAAAAATATGTCTTTAACTGGTATGAACAAATGTCCCCCAAAACAAACCCCTTTTCACATGTTCCAACAACGATCCTTGGTGTCTGGTACCAAATCCGTGGAACGAAGTTATCACCGAAGTGGTGCAACTGCCCAATAGCTAATGAAACTACCCTCGGAGGGTGCAGGATGATGAATCAATACAAAAACAAATGGGAAACGGTATCCTTTGGCTTGTTCCCTGATTGATCGAACGTTGGAAGTGTCTGCTCTCGGTGTTAGAGAGGGTTTACCATCAGTAATGAGATTTCTCCAGAATGGCTAAAAACAAAAATATTCCCAGTTTATTTCTAATAAAACAGGTTTGAAAGAGCAGTAAGAAGACAAGTTAACGAGGAGGTTTTTAGAAGACTCCAAAAAACCGACCTTTCATTGACCCAAAAAACCTATCTAGCTTGACATTTTAACCATGGGTTGTGATAAGACTTTTAACAAATATGGCCTTGATTCGAATAGACAAGGAGAATTACAATTTACATGTAGAATGTCTTTTTTTTCCTACGTCTGTTTGGAGTTTATCACTCTCTGTGCATTCACTCCAACAGAAAATCTTCTTCTTTCTTGTTACAAGAGACGGTATCAGAACACGTTTTGTTTGATACGTAGGCGTACTCTAGACGATGAAGTATATTATCGTTTAGTCCCAAAGCATCGATATCTCTTAAATTTCATTTGCTTATCTCAACTGGTTGTATAGCAAACAATAAATCGTTAGTTTGTAAGAAAAAATTCAACATACCGTATCTCGGATACGAAGCATTTGCGGACATATGCAGAATTACCCCTTAAAGTTTGTCGCACTTATTTAGAAACAGTCTGTACTGATGAAGAACATGGCTAGTTGTTAAAGTACCTAAGTTTCTTGTTATCTAACATAATCAAATGAATCAAAAAACAGAATGTTAAGAAAACCTGAGGCTATAGTTGGGTTTTAATTTCAGCATTTTATAAATGCTATACTAAATTTACAATCAAGATGCAGTAGAAATAAACAAACCAAGACACGTTAAATATAATTTACAATGTTCAAACTGTAGAAATCATGATTTGGGATTTGCAATGTGTATACATTGTAAATTATGATTCAAGAGTGGTCCTATACCCTATTCCACGAACATACGCCTCTTTTGGATTACTTCGACAACGAATATTTTACTGTGCAAAATAGGAAGTACGAAAGTAAATGGCGCTAATAATTACTCCAATAAACAACAATGTAATTTGCAATTTACTTTCGTTCTTCTTATTTTGTACAGTAAAATATTCGTTGTCGAAGTAATCCAAAACAGGCGTATGTTCGTGGAATGGCCCATAGTAGCATTTAACGTGTCTTGGTTTGTTTATTTATACTGCATCTTGACTGTAAATTTAGTATAGAATATTCCACAGGGTGATTCGAACTTTGAAAAAAAAACACAGTTTGATTCGTCCACCCGGTATACAATGAAAATTTACCTGTTTAGCAACAATATTATTACGATATTATTAAAGATTATTGCGATATTATTAAAGAATAAGGCTATAACATATTAAAAAAATCACTTAAATCGGACAGGTTTAGGAAATTCGACACATCAAAAATGACCAAATTTTATATACAAAAAATAAAACTGAAATGGAGAAGGGTCGAGGTAATAAATTTAAGAGATTTGTGAGATAAGAGTTAAGTAAACATAATGAAGGAAAATATAGTAAAAAAAAAAGCGTATTTAATCAATAAATATGTTTGTCGTGAAAGAAATGTGTTTTGTCGATATGTTACAAAGGCTGTATCCAGTCTCAGAGTGATACTGTTATAGTTATTAAGGTACCAAGGGTATTATAAGAATAATAACGCTTGAGGTCAATGGTGTATAGACCGAGGGCCTTCGGTCCGAGGGATATACGTTGACCGAAAGCGTTATTATTATAATACCCTTGGTGCCTTCAACGTTTAATGTCCGACTAAATTATTCTTTATATGCGAAAACTTTGAATGAATTTTGAATTAATTAGTTTTCAAATAAGTACATTTACCAGTAACAGTAGTAACGTAATTGTGGTAACCATAGTTTTACTTAGGTTGATATTTGTCAACTTGGCAGTATCTAAGTCGTTACGTATCTAAGTTGGCAGTATCTAAGTTAGTAACACCCTAGGGCGTTATATCGTACTTAACAGACTTCGACATAATGTCATTATTTGTCAGATAATAAACCAGTTGGACATTAAATACATTAACATTGTTTTAAGCGCATTAATATTCTATGTTCACTACCTTCAAAAATGCAGTGGTCTTTAATATAGTGTAAACGAAAAAAATTTCTCTTACGGCAAAAAAATTTTTACGTAGGTATATTGTTTTATTCTTTATAGAAGTAATTTATAGTTTATAGTATGTATATCGAATTATTTACAATAAATGTACATAAATATTGTCTTGCAATGACTAAATGGCATGTTCCAAAGGGTCACCATAAAAAATCATGGTGTACTAGAGCAATAAAAATGGTTGCATGTTCATACTGGTCAGGTTACATTTTTTTGCATGAATCATTTTTATTTATATACAGTTTTATTACAGGTTTATTTTTGATAAGTAAGGTATTCTTTGATAACTTGAACACACTTTTAGATTTATATTACGAATTTGTGGTATTTGTTTTTTTTTATTTCAAATACTTCTACGTAAGTTATAGAAATGCATACGATATGCTTCTATAGGAATAAGCCACAGAAATTTAGAAATGTAAGCTCACTAACGCGGAATCTCATCGAAGAACTAAAGTACTATAAATAAAAGAAGAAAGGACGAAATATATACTTCATACTAAAAGCAACATGGTCCCTAAATGTTTACCATTAAGCCTTCCTTTCCGTTGCTTGAGTTACGCTATCACGAAACAGTTTTTTTATATAAATAATATGAATATAAACTATATGTTCCCGAAAGTAGAAGATAAAAATATTTTGGAATAACTGTCAATACTTCAAACATCGAAATCGCTGATATAAATAAACGATTAAACCTTGGCCACATAACCTATTAAATTTATCGAAAGTTCTACATTTCGTTAGTGTTTGACACTACGTTACGGGAATACGAAAATTGTTAGCCAGAATTGCCGCGAACTGACTACGTATGCCAGTTATGGCAAAAATAATAGAACTAAAAAGATGAAACATAATAAGATCAACTTATTTAAATTATGTACTGGATCATAGCCAATGCAGTGCTTTCTACGTAAATGGTGATAATGTAAAAGGATCAGTTTTTGATAATCTTTCATACTGAATGAATTAGTGACGTATTTAAAATAGTGAAAACTTCTAAATTTAATAAACTATATGAAATTCTTTTAAAATTCAAGTTATCAGAGAATACCACATACATATTACATATTTTTATATACAGGGTGTTTCATTACTACGGCTAACATACGTTAGCCGTAGAAAGAGGACACTAGGCGGTCTCAAAAATATCATACTTAATGGGTCTTACTTCATTAATAACAAAGGTACTTGGTGTTTTATCTATTTTGCCATTTTCTTATTTGGTTCATAACTTTTTAACCACGCTGTATATTTATTTTATATTTGGCACGAAATTATTATTTAACGTGTACAATTAATTAATTTATTTCAAATTGTAAAAAATCCAGGTCCGGACTAAAAATGTTTAGAAAAATGTTACGATCCAAAAACAACACCCTGTACATTAAATTTTTTTAAAATAGATTTTGCATTTGAAAAGAGGATGAAAAACTAAATTTAGTAGTAGGTATACTTTAAATTTTCGGCAAAATGATTTTTCTGGCCAAATTTTGAATTTGAATTCTGAAATTATGTGAAATGCGAAAGCTCGAAGTAGAAAAAAAAATGAAATACGACTTACAACTTGTTAACCACACTGTATATTTATTTTATATTTAACACCAAATATTTTTAAGGTATATTTACAATTATAAAAAATCCAGGGACGGATTAAAAAAATATTGGAACAATGTTCCGACCCAATAAACATGCATTAATTTTTTTTTAAAATAGATTTTGCATTTCAAAAGAGAATGGAAAACTAAATTTAGTGGTATACTTTGAGTTTTCGGCAAAATGACTTTTCGGGTAAAATTTTGAATTTGAATTCTGAAATTATGTGAAGTAAAAAAAATTAAAATGTGACTTAATTTTAATTAATACCATTATTTAATCTAAATTGGTAAAATGTTAACATTTTAGTATTTTTTTTATCATGGCGACAAATAATTCATAACAAATATTCATCTTTAATGAATAAATAATAAAGAGTCCACAAAAAATACACAACTTAACAACGAACTATCTTAAAAATTAAAAATCAGAAAAAAATTGCTAAATAATAACTTTTGGATATCTGAAATCCAAAGTTTATAACGAAGAAATAAATAGTAGGGACGAAGATTAGAAATTCAGTCAGACAAATAGCAAAAAGGGCAAGACTTTGTCTTCAACAAGGTGGTGGCCATTTTGAACAATCACTATAATTTTAATAAGTTATTTTTTGGAAAAAATTTTCTGTTTTTTTTTAATTTTTAAGATAGTTCGTTGATTAAAGTTATGTATTTTTTGTGGACTTTTTATTATTTATTCATTAATTAAAGGTAAATATTTGTTATGAATTATTTGTCGCCATAATAAAAAAAACACTGAAATGTTAACATTTTACCCATTTATATTAAATAATGGTATTATTTAAAGTTAAGTAACATTTTAATTTTTTTACTTCAAACTCTCGCAATTCACATAATTTCAGAATTAAAATTCAAAATTTTACTAGAAAAATCATTTTGCCGAAAATTCAAAGTATAAAACTAAATGTAGTTTTTCATCAACTTTTTAAATGCAAAATCCATTAAAAAAATTTTGTACAGGGTGTTTTTTGGGTCGGAGCATTTTTTCAATATTTTTTAATCCTGCCCTGGATTTTTTATAATTGTAAATAAATTAATTGATTGAGCACCTTAAGTAATATTCGGTGTTAAATATAAAATAAATATACAGTTTGTTTAATAAGTTGTAAGTCGTATCTCAATTTTTTTATCTCGTAAGTCGTATCTCAATTCAAATTTAAAATTTTACCAGAAAAATCATTTTGCCGACAATTCAAAGTATACCACTAAATTTAGTTTTTCATCCTCTTTTCAAATGCAAAAACCATTTTAAAAAAAATTAATGTACCTACTGGGTGTTGTTTTTGTGTCGGAACATTTTTCCAATATTTTTTAATACGGACCTGGATGTTTTACAGTTGTAAATAAATTAATTGATTGGACACCTTAAAGAATATTTGCGGGCCAAATTTAAAATAAATATACAGTGTGGTTAAAAAGTTATGAACCAAATAAGAAAATGCAGTATTTATCTTTGTTATTAATGAAGTAAGACCCATTAAGTATGATATTTTTGAGACCACCTAAGTGTCCTCTTTCTACAGTTAACGTATGTTACTTTCCCAATGAAACACCCTGTATACATATATGTACATACATATAGATTCATAAATATTTTAAAGTTGTTTGCATTGTTTGATAGATATAAAATGAATGCCTTGTTCAAATTAACTTTAATGTCAAACAAATTACATGACGCCATTACATCCTTACGAAGGAGAAAAGGTAGACGAGGAGATGATTCATAAACGTTCACACTTGGACACATCTGTTAGATTACATTAAGTAGTAGATTACTGTTAGTAAAATTATATAAAAATCAAATGATGCAAACAACAATCAATCAGTCATTTATTATCTTTTATTTTTCAAAATTCGTTTTTTAATCTCTCATATTCAACAACTATTGCATGACATTTTTGAAGTGAATACTTCTTATCGCTCGGTATGGAATTTTGACGGGACTAAAATCGTATTTGGCGTGATTCAAAAATCGTGACTCGAGTCGTAACCTTGCGGTATACCGTACTATACACTTAATTTAACTTTCTAAGTAAACTAATAGGACTAAAATCGTATTTGGCGTGATTCAAAAATCGTGACTCGAGTCGTAACCTTGCTTGCTGTATACCGTACTATACACTTAATTTAACTTTCTAAGTAAACTAATAGTAGAAGATCCGATATAAGTTCGATTTGCACCCATCTGTTTAATGGATAAAAATTATTGGATAATATGTAATTTAGCATGTTAACAATTACAAAAAACAAGAGTTGCCCGATCTAATTTTGTTTTAACTATAATTAATTAATAATTAAAAAATGACATTTTTTATGAATTAAAAAAAAATTCGACCTGCGCAGATATTATTTCAGATTTTTTGGTTCATTCTAAACAAAAAAGATCTTTTGTAATTTTTCTCTAAAGTTGATCGTTTTCGAGGTATAAACAATTTAAAACTGAAAAAAGGACGAAAGATAAAAATTTTCAAGGCTCAAAAACGCAAGTAAAAAATATCATTTTTGTAATCAAGTACATAAATTCAAGTTCAAACCTTTTTCTATCAGGTCTCGATAAGAATTTTAGCCATTTTTTATTCTAAAACTTTTTTAATTGTTAATGAGAAAGGTTCCTTATGGGGAGACGGGCATTAACAAATAAAAATCAATGTTTCAGAATGAAATAAGTCCAAAAGACTTATCAAGAACTGATAGAATAAGGTTTGAACTTGAATTTAGGTACTTCGTAATTTCAAAAATGATATTTTATACTTATGTTTTTGAGCCTTGAAAATCGTCATCTTTCGTTCTTTTTTCAGTTTTAAATTGTTTATAACTAGAAGAAAACGATCAACTTTAGAGAAAAATGACAAAAGACCTTTTTTGTTTAGAATGACCTAAAAAATCTGAAATAATATCTGCACGAGTCGAATTTTTTTTAAATTCATAAAAAATGTCATTTTTTAATTATTAAATTATTATAGTTAAAACAAGATTAGATCGGACAACCCTTGTTTTTTGTAATTGTTAACATGCTAAATTACATAAAACAGATCGTTGCAAATCGACCTTATATCGTATCTAGACTATAAGTACATATCGTGAATTTTTTCTATTGTTTGACTGGTTTCAGGGTGATTTTAAGTACCTATAAATCCCGAATTTTAAATGAAATAAAATTATTATATAGAATAAAATAATATAATAAAAAAAATAACCTAATAATAAATAATAAAATAATAAAGATAAAATATATAAAATTAAGCAAAACGAAATAAAATTAAATAAAAATAATCAAAAATTAATTAAAGTTATATAAAATTAAATAATAATAAATAAAATTCAATAAATTTAAATAACATTACATAAAATGAAATAAAATTATAGATATAAAAATAAATATAAGTAAAAAAATATAGAATATAAAATTAAGATTAAACAAAACTGGATAAAATTAAATAAAATTCAATCAAAATTAAAATTAGATAAAATCAAATAAAGCTCAATAGAAGTAAATAAAATTAAGTAAAATTAATAGCATCAAATAAAATTAAATAAAATTAATTAGATTAAATAAAATTAGATAATATTGATTGAATCGAAACCAATATAATCTATAAGAAGTATTCACTTCTGTCGGCACTCCACAAGTGTCGCGCTCTTTTTTTTTATTATTTACAATGCATGATTTTTTTACTTTCGCCTCATTCTTGGTTTTCTGCTTGGATCACAGGTCCCGAAGGGCATCACAGGATGTTGGAAGGGTCACTCATAAGGAAGGTTTTCCTGGAATGCGGTACGTATATATATAACATTATCTTCATTTCATCTTCTTTATGTGTTATCATGCTTTTATTGTTGCATATATGTGTTTAGCTCTCAAAGACTACGATTTAATAATAAATACGGTGATGGAGTCAAATTATAGCTGGTAAAACTAGTCTTTTTTATAAAAATTAATGAAAGAACGATGTAACAAGGTCCACATTTAAAAACATTTAAAAATTTAATATTATTAGTTAATGCTTTTGCCTTTTTTCCTTTCCTGTTCCAATTCTCGCTCTTCGGTAATTTGAGATGTGACCCTACTGAAAATAATCTTTTATTTGTTGTCTTGCTCGTAGTGTCTTTTCTGGCATAATTCTGTTTAGCACTTTTTTGTCACTGTGTACTGTATGAATGTGTCTGCCATGTATTCCAACTAACGATTTTTTCGAGCCCATATCACTGCAGTTATTGATGTAAATCCATACAGCTTCATACATTCTTCAACAGCCATCTTCCATAAATTTGTATTAATACTTTTGTTCGCTCTATTTCCATATTATTACTTTCTGTTTCCCTTACTCCTCTGTCGTGTACTGTTACACTGTGTTACTGTCTCTATACCGTTAGCTGTTGCCGTTTAATATATAATATGGATTCTTAGGGTTAACTGCACCTTCACTGCACTAATTAAAGCGAACACAAACGAACGAACGATGGAACCAATTCGTAGGTATTCGCTTGGTCATTTTTTGTTTTCTACAAAGTAAGACCACTTGAAGAGTACAGGGGAAAAACAAGGAATGTCACATTTTATACATATTGAGATAAACACCAATAAAGGTTTAATTCATATTTATGATTTCTAAAAACTACTTTAGTGCAGTCACTGAAGGTTTTCACCTCCGATTTCGTTGAACCTCCATCGATTTTCATTAAAATTATTGAGCAGTTAGAGGATACCTCAAGGAACAAAGGTGACATAATGCTAACTTGCGCTTTTACCCTGGGGGTGGATGCCACCCCTTTCGGCGGTGAAAATTATTTTATTAGAAATAATACCATAAATCGATAGAGGAACAAATTATAAGCAAAATTTGTTAGATAAAGTTATTAAGAGGAAATAGTAGCGATCAACAGGTAGCGAAAACGCGTTCCAAGATTGCGGCTGTAATTTTGAATATTTTTTCGAGATATTTGGCACACGTATTCGTAATATAATAAAGAATGGCGGTACAGAGCCCAATTTGAAAAATATATTAATATGTGGAAATTACTCTGTAATTAAATACAATATTAAAAAACGAGCCTGTACCGCCATTAAGAAGAACAAAAAAATACACTTTCTTTAAATAAACTTTTTTATCCGATGCCTAGTTTTGTGTCATTTTGGAACTACTAAAGTTTTTTATTTCATTAGTGGTTCCAAAATGACACAAAATCTAGGCATCGGATAAAAAAGTTTATTTGAAGAAAGTGTATTTTTTTGTTCTTCTTAATGGCGGTACAGGCTCGTTTTTTTAATATTGTATTTAATTACAGAGTAATTTCCAGATATTAATATATTTTTCAAATTGGGCTCTGTACCGCCATTCTTTATTATATTACGAATACGTGTGCCAAATATCTCGAAAAAATATTCAAAATTACAGCCGCAATCTTGGAACGCGTTTTGGCTACCTGTTAATCGCTACTGTATCACCTTAAGATAAATTAATACTTATTGAGTTATTAAAGATCAAAGATTTTATTTTTTTTTAAATGCATGTTTTAAAGCTGTTTTTCACGTATAACTCAAAAATTATGAGCTTTTCCAAAAAAAGTTATTATCACCAAAATTGAAGATAATAAAAAATTGAATACACTCTTCACTTAAAGAACTAAACTAATGTTAATTTAAAGTGAGTTATGGGTAATTGAATGTATATTTTTTTTCGATGAGCACTCAAATCTAAATATTCAAGCTTAAATAACTGGAAAACGATGCATTTTATAAAATATACCTGCTATAGTCGGTTCGCTAAACTCAGACGCAACTGGCTAGATATTTTAGTCGATAATTTTTTTGTTTTTGGCCAATTTTGCAAAAACTGGCAAAATTACTAACTATTTAGTGATTATTAACTATTTAGTAATTATTTTTTGTCAATTTTACTAAAATTGGCAGAATTACCGACTAAAATATCTAGAAATTTGCGTCTGAGTTTAGCGAACAGACTATAAATACTTGTCAAAGCACTTTGGAATACCTATCAAATCAGCTCCAGAAGAAGTTATTACCATCAAAATTAAACAAGTTATGATGAAAATAAGAGAACCCTTTCGAATGTTTTAGGAAAAAGTGAAAAATAAAACATACGCCATTTCCACAAAAATTAAAATTTATAGTAATCCTTACAAGAATTTCTTTGTATTAGCATAAGTAATGATTTTAACAATTTTCGCCGCTTTAGAATGCATATTTTTGAAAAAAAGATATAATTTAAAAAATCAGAATTTTTAAAAATTATCGTCGTTTTAGTTTTCTTTCGATAATAACTTAATATTAAAGAGGAAAAAATACTCAATATACGTAAAAAATGGTAACCAAATTTCAGTTTTTTCTATACGAAATATTTAACTGTTTTACTATTTTTGTAGGGTGAAAAATAACCGAGACAGAAACGTTTAAAGCTCAAATTTTGCTGTAAGAACCATGCAAACGTTGCCATTTATCCTTTGATTTTTAAAAAAGTGATGGGTTTAAAAGATTAAATTCAACGTGTTTTAATAGCCCTTGGAATTATCTTTCGAATCGTTTTTAGGTGAACCTGATATCGTACAAATTAACGGAGTTGTTAAAAAAAAACGATAACATTTTTTTGAAAAATTTTGAAAAGATAATCTTTGAAAAATTTTTGGAGCATAAATTTTAATGCTAGAGTTCTTTTCATGAGCATTTTTCAGTGCATCACAGTTTTTCGATTTATTTCTAACGCATTAAATTGTATATCACAGAAAAAAGGCACGTCTGTGATTACAGACATTTTTATAACATTTATTCTAGTTATTCTAGTTATCAATAGATGGCGCTATAATCGAAGAAAAAATTATTTACGAATTATATATCTAATTTATCTACGAATATAATCTGTACGATTTATAAGACTATACAAATCAAAGAAAATACCATTTTATAAATGCAATAAACACAATTGATTTGTTTTTATGTAAAATTGCAAATAAAATGTGACAACTGTCAGATTTAACTAAAATGTCATATTAGAATAAATGTCATAAATGTGTATTATCACGGACTTACCTTTTTTTCTATCATTTGTGACGCACTGAAAAATGCTTATGAAAAGGACTCTATCAACTTGTTCGGGATCTCATTTAATAGATATTTCTAAGCAAGCACTTTCACAAGTCTTTAATACGTTTATGTTCTTAAATGCATCATTTTCCCGTAATTTAATCTTGAATGCCTAGATTTGGGTACTCGCCGAAAAAAATATACATTCAATTACCTATAACTCACCTTTTGTTAGCATTAAAAGGTTTTTTTAGTAAGGAGTTTTTTATTAGATTCAATTTTGGTAATTTTTACTTTTTTGTAAAAACTTGAAAAATCGGTTAAAAACATGCATTTTTCTCATGAAAAATTAAAATAAAATCTTTAATAACTCAAAAAGTTTTGATTTATTTTAATAAGTTTATATAACAAGTTTTACGAGAAACGTAAAACGCGGTAAAGTTCTCGTTGGAACTTTACCGCGCTGAGCAGATTGGACGTGAATTATAAATTGTAAAATTCCCTCATCTTCCTTAGTCTCAGCATCCGTTATGGCTCGCAAATTGTAGAAGCCTCGGAGGTGTAACCAGAGAAGGTTCCCATTGTTTTCAGTCTGGTGGGATGTAGAATAACATTATGTTGTTTTATATGCCATTAGAGTGAAAACTTAGTCTTTTTGGTAGCAGTTGCCGCTAGGGCATCTATGCCATTTCGTTCGTTGCAATCCGTGACTGCACGCCAGGGTTTCTTTTGGTTGGATCAGAGAGAGCAGCATATGTGCCTCCTGATGAGAGACTAATAAATTTCGAAACCGGTAGAGGTGCTTGCTGCACTCTCTGATTGTACTAGAATATGATGCGGCTGTATTTTCGTTTTGCAACGAAGTTGAAAATGGTTATTCATTTGTGATTTACGTCTTTACTCTGATTGGAGTATGAAGGGAACCATTCTCGTTGGAACTTTACCGCGCTAAGCAGATGGGACGTGAATTATAAATTGTAAAATTCCCTCATCTTCCTTAGTCTCAGCATCCGTTATAACTTGCAAATTGTAGAACCCTCGGAGGTGTAACCAGAGAAGGTTCCCATTGTTTTCAGTCTGGTGGGATGTAGAATAACATTATGTTGTTTTATATGCCATTAGAGTGAAAACTTAGTCTTTTGAATATGTAGTCTTTGAGAGTATTTGGCTTTAATATGGAAAAGGAACTGTCCAAAGGTAAACATAATATTTGTAAGTGTTCATGAGTGTTTAAAAACCATTTTATTTTATTGTGTTAAATTAATATAATATGAAATATGTAATGTACTCTAAACTGTTCGTAGTGTTCGTGTTCGTCTTTATCATGTATTTGTAGTAATGTTTTTTTTTTATAGTAACGCCAAGGTCATGAGAAATAATAGGCTATTGATTATGTACTATTGAAAGGAACTACAACGTTAACGGGGTTTTATTATTTCATATGGTCAATGAATCTCTATATATGAAAAAAACCGCGGAGTGCTACCATTTAAAGGGGTGCGTTTTTGAGAAATGTGTGAATTAGTCCCTGGGCACAGGTTACATTAGGGTGAGTTATATGCACTTTTGGTACAAACACGTCTACATAAAAATTGTTCCTGGTTAAATTTCCTATCTAAATATAACTTTTTAAAGTCAAAGATTCTTTTTTTTACAAAAATATATTTAAAAGAAAAAGCACAAAAAACTCAAAAGAAAGAAATTTTGTTTTTTGTCCCATAACTTTTGTCCACGGGGATATAGGTATAGACATTGCTTCACAGAAAAAAAACTTACATATTTTCTCTTTAAAATGATGTTTGGTAGAGGTCATTAGGATTTACAGTTTTCGAAATATGATTTTTCAAAGTTCGCCACACACAGCAATTTTGGGCAATTTTCCTTGTTATTTCGCAAATATTGTTCTGTAACTTTTTTCTACGTAACTTTAGGCATATGCAATGGTACATGTAAGAGGAATAGAAATCAATTACCTTTAAAATGTTTTACTGTATAATGTTGTACGACGTCTTTTTTAAAGAGGTTATCTTTTTCAAGACTTTATACTTTTAACGAGTTTTTATATTTTTTACGATTATTTTTTAAATTACCCATTATAACTTTTTTTTCTACATTTAGGTATATATTATATAATAAAAAAAGCTTTTCTGTCTACTTTAAAATGGTGTATTATAAAAAATTCTAGGATTATTTTTGAATAGGTTAGGTTTTTCAAAATGTAATAAGTACTTGCAACTTGCTTTGATTTTAGGATTATTTTTTAAATTCCTCATTACAACCTTTTTATGTGTTTGTGTGTTAGGATTAAATCTTATTTTTTTATAGGTAATACTTTGGATCCACTTGACTCGGCCGGGCAAACTTCAAAATATGGATTAATTCCAATATTTACTGTCAAAGATCCTGCACCACAAGCTTTGCTTGAAAAAATAGCATGTAAATGTACCAAAGGATGTATACAAAACTGCGGTTGTAGGAAGATAGGAATTAGTTGTTTAATATTCTGCAAAGGGTGCATGTGCATGGGTACTAATTGTGGGAACTCTAAGATAACTCAAGTGTCAGAGGAAGATATTGAAGCTAATGCTAACGAAGAGATGGACTTTGATTTTGAAAATTTTTTAAATGTCAACGTTTAAATAATTTTAACTAAAGTGATGTTTTCTAAGACTAATGTTTATGTAATTTTTATAAAAGAAATAATTTTAAATAATACAGGTAAAAAAATATCAAAGAATCACTCGGTTACCATTACGTATTTAAATATAGATGATACACTATTTTAAATATATAGTATATTCATGTACAAGAAAAAAAGTTATCAGAAATTTCAAAAATAATCGTAAAAAATGTAAAAAATATTTTTTTTTATTTTAGGTATTATATAATATATAATATAATATTATATAATATATTATATAATATTATTATTTTATTTTTATATTATATTATAAAAAACCGTTAAAAGTATAAAACTTTGAAAAACCATAATCTCTTAAAAAAAAAGTCGTACAACGTTATACAATAGACCATTTTAAAGGTAATTGATTTCTATTCCTATTACGTGTACCATTGCATATACCTAAAGTTACGTAGAAAAAAGTTACAAAACAATATTTGCAAAATAACAAGGAAAATTGCCCAAAATTGCTGTGAATGGCGAACTTAGAAAAGTTATATTTCGAAAACTATAAATCCTAATTACCTCTACTAAACAACATTTTAAAGAAGAAATATGTAGGTTTTTTTCTGTAAAGCAATGTCTATACCTATATCCTCGTGGACAAAAGTTATGGGACAAAAAACAAAATTTCTTTCTTTTGGGTTTCTTTGTGCTTTTTCTTTTGAATATATTTTTGTAAAAAAAGTATCATTGACTTTAAAAAGTGATTTTTAGATAGGAAATTTAACCAGGAACAATTTTTATGTAGGTGTGTATGTACCAAAAGTGCATAGAACTCACCCTAATGGAACCTGTGCCCAGGGACTAATTCACTTATTTCTCAAAAACGCACCCCTTTAAATGGTAGCACTCCGCGGTTTTTTCATATAAAGATGTCCATTGACCATATGAAATAATAAAACCTCGTTAACGTTGTAGTTCCTTTTAGCTATCTTATTTTGAATATAGTCAATAGCCTATAAATAGATTTAACATTTAAGGCTTACTATAGAATTCTCTATTTTTATTTTAATATTCATGTGCCCCATCCTTTAAGGACATTGGCAATCATCATGACCCGTTTTACTCTGTCTGCAGCTGTTCTGAAGAGTTCTATTGTTTCTTTTAAACTCCATTGCTTTAAATTTTTCAACCAGGGCGTGCGTCATTCCCTCGGTCCTCTTTTTTCTTCCCCTTTTCCTTGTATACCCAATTGCATCAACTCATACTTTTCATTTCTTATTAGGTGACCAAATTAGCTTATTTTTCTTTCCTTTAGAGTGTTGAGTATTTCTTTTTCTTTTTTATCTTCGAAGTCGACTTCTCATTAAGTCTTTTTTCAGTTGCTGCGTCCGTAATTATCCAGGCTTCAACTCCGTATAAAAGGAAAGAGAATACGTAACATCTCAATACTCTAGTTCTAATTTTTATTACCAGTTTTCCTTTGCATAATACTGTTTTTATCTTATTGAAAATGCTTCTGGTCATCTCAATGCGTCGTAGGTTTCAACTATATACAGGGTGTTTCATTGGGAAACGGAAATACTTTAATGGTGAATAGAGGTCACCGAACCGGTTCTAGATATAGTACATTTTTTGCTCTACCGACTTTTATAACCAAGTTACAGGGTGTTTTATCGATTTTGCCCATTTCTTTCCTAAGCCATAACTGTAGAACCACACTGTATATTTTTTTGATATTTGGTACACGTATGTCTCATTCAAAACCCAAACGACCGAAATACTAACCATAAGAAAAATCCAGGTCCGGATTAACAAAAAATTAGAAAGTAATTCTGACCTTAAAACAACACCCTGTATATTGAAATTTTGAAAATCTGTTTGCATATTTGAAAAGAGCACAAAAAAGTAAGTTGAATAGTTCGCTTCAATTTTTCGGCCAGACAATTTTATGACTTTAATTTTGAAATTATATTGAATTTTTTAAGAACTTTGACATTAAAAAGCAGATATTATTAACTTTTAGGTATAAATTATTAAAGTTAATGAAGAAATACTCATTTTAAAAATAATCAATACTTATTTACCACATTGGAACGACCCAATTACTAATGACAAGAAAAATCCAGGTCCGGATTAAGAAAAAAATATAAAGTAATTGTGACCTTGATACAACACCCTGTATATTGAAATTTTGAAAATTTGTTTGTGTATTTTAAAAGAGCATAAAAAACTGCGTTAAAAGGTGCATGTCAGATGTGAAATCATATTGATTAATTCTGTCAAGGTTACAAGAAGCTACCAGAAAAATGAAGAACAATCCCAATGTAATTAGAAAATCGATTCGAAATATTTTAAAACGAGCAAGGAAATGCATCGAACAAAATGGCGGACATTTTGAGCAACTGTTATAGTTCAAATATTTTTAATTTATGTTAAATTGTTGAATTGTAACGAATTTTTGTTTTATTAGATATAGCAGTCTTTTTAATTCTTTACTAAATCATTAAAATATCCCAATTCTCGCAATTCTAATTTTTAATCATGTGCATATAGCTACAAATCCAGAGAATCTATGAAGCCAGCGTAGTAAATAAGTATTAAGTATTTTTAAAATAATTATTGATTCATTAACATTAAATTATTATTAAAAGTTAACAATAGGTACCTGGTTTTTAATCTCAGAGTTCTTTAAAATTTCAATATAATTTCAAAATTGATGTACTTAAATCAACGGCGAAAAAATTAAAATAAGCCTTTAATCACAGTTTTTCATGCTCTTTTAAAATGCGCAGACAAATTTTTAAAATTTCAATATACAAGGTGTTGGTTCAAGGTCACAATTACTTTGTATTTTTTTCTTAATCCGGACCTGGATTTTTCTTGTCATTAGTAATTGGGTCGTTCCAATGTGGTAAATAAGTATTTATTATTTTTAAAATGAGTATTTATTCATTAACTTTAATAATTTATACCTAAAAGTTAATAATATCTGCTTTTTAATGTCAAAGTTCTTAAAAAATTCAATATAATTTGAAAATTAAAGTTATAAAATTGTCTGGCCGAAAAATTGAAGCGAACCATTAAACTTACTTTTCTGTGCTCTTTTAAAATATGCAAACAGATTTTCAAAATTTCAATATACAGGGTGTTGTTTTAAGGTCACAATTACTTTATAATTTTTTGTTAATCCGGACCTGGATTTTTCTTATGGTTAGTATGTCGGTCGTTTGGGTTTTGAATGAGACATATGTGTACCAAATATCAAAAAAATATACAGGGTGGTTCTAAAGTTATGGCTTAGGAAAGAAATAAGCAAAATCGATAAAACACCCTGTAACTCGGTTATAAAAGTCGGTAGGGCAAAAAATGTACTATATCTAGAACCGGCTCGGTGACCTCTATTCACCATTAAAGTATTCCCGTTTCCCAATGAAACACCCTGTATAAAAGGACAGAAAATACGTAACATCTCAATACTCTAGTTTTAATTTTTATTCCCAGTTTTCCTTTTCGTAATGTTTTTAATTTATTTATGTTTTTATCTTATTTATCATTTTATTTCAAGGCTGCGGTCCCATTGTTAATTTAGCTCATATCCCAAGTAATTGTATAAGGATACTTTCTCTATAGCTTTTCCTTTAACTTAAATTATTTCGTCTTCAATCTCGCTCTTACTGGAAAACATGATTTTTGTTTTTTTTGTGTTCAGCCAAAATTTGTAACCCTGCTGTTCTCAAGGAATATTGTAGCGCCTGCATATCTGAGATTATTCACTAGTGTTCCGTTAATTGATATACATTCATTGATGTCCTCTAGTGCCTCTTTAAACATCTCTTCTGAGCACATTAAAAAGTAGAGGGGATAGTACACATCCTTGTGATACTCTTCTTTTTATTAGAAAATCTTTACATTTTTTGGTCTACTCTAATTTTATTTTATATGCATATTTATTACTTACATAATGGGCATATAACAAACCTGCATATATTTGCTTCGTAGACCTAACGAAAGCATTTAACAGAGTCAGACTTAGCGATATAATAAAAAAATTAAGCAAAAAAGGATACCCGCAAACATTGTTGAAGTCATAAAACAAATGAACAATAACAACACGACAAAAATTAAAACAAACGACACCACTACGGCCAACATACCAACACCAGGAGGAATCAGGCAGGGAGACAGCCTCAGTCCATTTCTATTCAATATGATAATGGATGAAATAATAGAAGATGTGGAATCGCTACAACTATGATACAGACTCGGTCACAGTAGAATCCGTATAGTGTGCTATGCGGATGATCCAGCCCTGATTGCAGAGAACGCGGATGACCTACAAAGACAACTTTATCGATTCTATCAAGCATGTCGACGATTCAACATGAACATATCCACGCAGAAAACAAAATGCATTACCATTGCGAAAGACCCAATTAGATGCAAGCTAGTGGTAGAGGGAAAACCAATAGAACAGCTAAACTAGTTCAAATATCTAGGTGTAGAGTTATCAAGTTATCATGACCCAGCCAGAGACCTAAGAGGACAAATTAACAAGGCCGCTGTCTTGTCCGGATGTTTGAGAGATGTGGTCTGGAATAACCCGTATATGAGAATGGACAGCAAAGTTAGAATTTATAAAACTTGCATCAGACCTGTTATGACCTATGGCATTGAATCAAGAGAAGACACCAATAAAACCAAAAGCATGCTACGAACAGCCGAAATGAAGACACTAAGAGCAATAGCAGGGAAGGCAAGAAGAGATAGAATACGAAACAACATCATCAGGGAACAATGTAGCGTGCAAGATGTAGTCAGATAGGGCAGGTAAAGACGAAGAGAATGATTCAGTCATGTAAAAAGAATGGAGGAGCACAGACCACCAAGAATTGCTCTAGAAGGAAAACCAGCAGGCAAGCGTCCACCGAGGAGACCACCAAAAAGATGGAGAGATAGCTGGCAGTCTACCTCTCAAGAAATACTTCAACGTCGGAATTAACAGATCGACAGATCTACAACAAGTATAAGAAGAAGACGAAAACATAATGGGCAAGTATTTCTGCCCTTAGTTGCGTTACACCTAGTTATACTTCTCTCTTACTCCTAATAAAATTCTGCCTTCAGATATATAAATGTTTTATAATCTATTTCTCTCCTGTCTGTCTCTATGTATCTTCATTTTCATGCTCAACTACACCATCTTTTAATCTCCCCCGCAGTATTGCTTACCTTTCTACTTGTATTGGGTGCCCTGTCTCAGATTGGGCAGTCTATCTCCCGATCTTTACATACCCCTAAATTGCTCTTCACCGATCCGGCGATAGCATCATATCCTCCACCATTTCCGTGATTGACGACTGTAGCCGGTCTCCCAGCCCTATTTCAACCAGGCTTCTCTCGGTCACCTATCTTTCACATGTCAACAGAGTTTGTGACATAATGTCAAAAATATTCCGCAGTATACAGATTTTTCATTTAATTTCAGAATCTGTAAAGGTATATAGTCTAAGAGCTGGGAGCGGATTTTGTGCGTGATAAGTAATATGACAAAACTATACGGGGATATGTTGAATTAGTTATAAGGGGTCAAAGTCGCGGTTTTTATTATTTTTTTTATGACGCTCATGATCGAGATAGTGCACCAAAATTTGGGAATAAGTAGGTCATGACGTACCTAAGTAAAATCTCTAGGGGCGCAACGCTGCGTGGCCGACAAAGGGGTGGGGGTAGGGGTGAATATAAAAAATATAAGGGGTTTTTTGCGACGTTCGTGATTGAGATAGTGCACCAAAATTTGGGTATAACTAGAACATGACATAAATAAGTAAAATCCCCAGAGCCGGAAACCAGAGTGGGGGAGGAAGGTAGTTATAAGGGGTCAAAGTCCCGTTCCTTATTTTTTTTTGTGACGCTCATGATCGAGATAGTGCACCAAAATTTGGGAATAAGTAGGTCATGACGTAACTAAGTAAAATCTCCAGGAGTGGAACGCTGCGCGGCCGACAAAGGGGTGGGGCAGGGGTAAATATAAAAAAATGTAAGGGTTTTTTTGCGACGTCCGTGATTGAGATAGTGCACCAAAATTGGGGAATAAGTAGACCATGACATAACTAAGTAATATCCCCAGATGCCGAAACCAGACTGGCAGACGAGGGTAGTTATAAGGGGTAAAATTCGCGGTTTTTATTATTTTTTTTTTGTGGCGTTCATGATGGAGATAGTGCACCAAAATTTGGGAATAAGTAGGTCATGAGGTAACTAAGTAAAATCTCCAGGGGCGAAATGCTGCTTGGGGTACAAAGGGGTGGTAGGCAGGGGTGAGTATAAAAATATATGGGGGTTTTTTGCCGTTGGTGATCGAGATGGGTTTTTAGACGGGTTTTCGCAAATAATTGGAAAAGTAAGTATTTTATCAAAAAAAATATTCTTAGCAAAAATATAGCTTATCAAAAAGTGAAAAAATGGTATATGCATGAAGTCTATAGACCCAGCAGCAGCAGAGTTGTAGCTAATGAAAAGTAAGTTTCTTCTTCGTCAAATCTCAAATCGCATATTTCAACGTGAAATAACCAAAAATTGAGCACTTTTCGGGGAAAATCGGGATAACTTTTTTAAAGTGTTTAAAAAAACGTTTATTTTTGTTTTTTAAAAAAACTTACTAACATTAAAAGTAAGTGAGTTACGCTCAAAATATTGTTGCTCCCTGTTATTTTTGGTAAAAAGAATCGCGAAAATCACCTCCTAATTAGCATTCAAATAAAATTAATCGTTGCCATTTCACGGGTTACTTTACTTATATATTTTTTATATGATCTATAAGGTTCATTGGTACAAAATGCTCATTTTTGAAAAAATTTGGTTTTAAAATAAAAATTTTTTTATTTTGAAAAGAATTCCATTTTTTTTTTCAAAATAACTTAAAAATTATTAGTAACACCAAAAATTTTAAAGAGTAATAAAGTGTATGTTTTGCTTTTCTGAATATTTTGGATTTCTTGCTTTCCTTTTAGACAAAAATTGGTTATGCTATGGCTGTTCAAAATTTGCATACACTCGTGATTAGTGACTCGTTCAACCCATTTTAACTACATCTTTTTCAAAAATAAGCACTTTGAACCGATGAAACTTACAGATCATATTTATAAAGAATATATAAATATAAGCAAAGGAACTTCTGAAGCGGTAATTATTAATTTTATTATTTCACTTACTTTTAATGTTAGAAGTTTTTTCGATCGAAAAACAAAAATAAACCTTTTTTAAACACTTTAAAAAAGTTGTAATGAGTTTTCCCCGAAAAGTGCTCAATTTTTGGTTATTTCACGTTGATTCGATTTGGAATTTGACGAAAAAGAACCTACCTTTAATTAGCTATAACTATGCTTCTACTGGGACTACAGACTTCATGCATAGACCATTTTTTTCACTTTTTTTATAGGCCATATTTTTTAGGAATGTTTTTTGATAAAATACTTACTTTTTGAGTTATTTGTGAAAAACCGGCCAAAACATGTTTTTTTTTTTGCTAAAAATGAACATATTCACTCGCAAATAACTCGAAAAGTATTGACTTAGTGAAAAAACTTTATAGAACAAAAGTTGCTCAGAATTAGTCATTTTATCCAATTCCGGACTTATTTTGAATGTATATTTTTCACCCCCGAGAAGGGAGTATTTGTAAAATCAGGGGATGTAGAGTTGTAAACTTTTTCTTATATAATAATAGACCATTTCAGCTACCTATCCCCAAATGTTCATCGTTCCTTTATTTTTTTGGAGGTTTTCGTAAAGTTTTGTGTTCCTTGATCGGGCTACTTTTTTAAGATTCGAGGTAAGCTTCGTCTACTTCCGACCTCGCCTCATTCTTTTTGCCACCTTGTCCTCGCTTCTTTTGTTAAAGGGTTCTTTGCTTTGTCTCTCGTCTAATATTTTACTTTTTGTGACATAAGACGTGCATCGGAACACACCAGTTGATGTCTTCCAGTGTAGCAAGATATTTAGTATTTCTGTATTATAGGTCTGTAGGTTCTGTCTAATGCTTTTCGTATTTTAAATTTATAACTTTTTTCAATCTACTGGTGTTATTTTGTCGTTCTTTCGTTTCTTCCTTAACTTTCATATCTTTTGAACGGTTATACTTAGAATAGTGAAATTTGAAGGGAGGAAATAAATCAACGTAAGCTTCGCATATACCTAGTCATAACATGTGACGCAATAGTGACAGATGACGTTACAAAGCCACTTTGATCGATAATTTTAAATGGGAACTTGTGGCAAGTGATGTTTGAAATGATTGAAAATACCTATTCAATCATACCAATTTTGTTTGGGTTTAAGTTGACTTTCGCATTTAATTAATACAGATTCAAACGTCGTTTATGATTATTCGTTAAAAAGTTGACGTTTTTCAATTCTCTAATTGTTTTTACGTCAACGTCAACTTTTTTGACAAATAACCATAGGCGGACGTTTGAATCTTTATTAATTAAATGCGAAATTACAACTTTAGTATTTATTTAATCCGACGCCGTAATAGGCATAAGGAAAAAGACAAGAAGAAGTATTTATTCTTTATTCATCAAAATCAAGTAAGATTGAATAAAACAAAATTGGTATGATTGAATAGGTATTTTTAGTACCTTTCAAACAAGGTATCACTTGCCATAAGGTCCCAATCATGTTATCCATGATCTAGAACAGTGGTGGGCAAACTTTTTTGATGGGGGGCCACAAAATTTAGGAAATTCTAGAGGAGGGCAAGAATTATAGAAAAATGCATTTTGTGTTAAAGCGGGCCATATACTATCCATGTTGATGGACCCTCGGCGGGCCGGAATAAATACTTTCGCGGGCCGTACTTTGCCCAACACTGATCTAGAAGGTTCGGTGTAGTCTAGTAATTTCGGCAACCTTCTCTCGACTTTCCATTCATAGGGGGACCCCTTCATGAAATCACAAAGTCATCGTTCTAGAAGAGCGTAGATCAGGTTTTTGGCAGACAATCGTTGGATCGTTTAGATATAGAGAAAAGTAGCGTAAGGGTTTGCTCACTACGGAGAGCAATGGATTGTGTCCTCGCTCCGACCCTTGCTCCCTGGTATTTATATATATTCGTGAATTCTCGCATTTAAAATAATGTATTTATTTTACATAGCGATCGAAACTATATTATCGATCGCTATGTAAAATAAATACATTATTTTAAATGCGAGAATTTACGAATATAACGAATATAAATACCAGGGAGCAAGAGTCGGAGCGAGGATACAATCCATTGCTCTCCGTAGTGAACACAACTTAACACTATATTACAATGTAACTACTGTTTAATGAAGTTTATAACCTATATAACATATATCTGAAACTAATCTCTTGTAACACTTGAACAATAAACATACTTATATATTAATGTTTTAATTTTTTTGTAGGAGCAAAAGCAGAAGCGTAGACCACGGCATTACATCCCCATTTGATTTGGACGCCTTACGAGCAAAAGTCGATAGCCAGTTTGATAGAAGTCTTGATAGAGGTAAGAAGCTCAAAAGAAAAATATTCGTACTACAATCATTTAAGAATACTATAATCTAGTGTTCTGCAAAAGTTACTTCGTTATTCGCATATTTTTCAACTCTCACTGATACGAAAAACATACACTCCTCTAATTTGTTGATAAAATTGCGATAAAAAAAATAAATGTCATCTTCATGTATAATGTTTTGTGGGATTATATTTCTTCTCGTCTGTATCATTATTTTTGCTTTTTCCTGGTTCAATTTCCTTTTCGTTTGCGTTTTTAACTCTGCGTATGTTTTCTGTACCCCTGTTGATGTTCTACTCATAATATTAATATCATCGGCATAAGCGACTGAACCGTTCTGTAGGTAGGTAGGTTTCCTCGTCCAGTTTGCATTTGCCTAACCGCATACTCCAGTGCCAGGTTCAACAATGTTGGGGCCAGCCCATTTCCCTGCTCCATTCCCTGCGAGATTTTGAAAAAGTCTGTCCGGTAGATTTGTATGAATATACATGTCTGTATTTCATCCATTGTGGCTTTAATGAGTCTAATTAGCTTGTGTGGTATTGCAAATTCAGCCAATAAATATTATAGTCTGTTCCTTTTGACTAAGTCGTATGCCTGTTTACACATGCATGTCTACAAACACAGTATGTCTACAAACACGTTGTGAACATCAATATCGTGTTTCCATGATTTGCTCGTCCTGCTTAACTGCAAATATTTTATCCATTGTCGATCTTCCCCGTCTGAAGCCCGTTTGATACTCTCCAATAATATTTTCTGCTAGTGGTCCGCTGGTTTATAATATACGTGAGGACTCTTCTATATGCTGTACACTGTACATAGTAGAGAAATTCCACGGTAGTTTTTGCACTGGAGTTTGTCTCATTTTTTATAGATCGGGCATACCTACAATGTATATAGTTCAGCGGCGGATATAGGAAAATATTCTGGGGGGGGCCCAATAACCGGGGAATCCGGGGGGGGTATGGAATAAGCAGAGGGGGTTCGGGTATACTCCCACGAAAAAAAATTTAAAGAATTGGTATATTTTTATTTTAATTTAATATTTTAAGTTTACAACTTTATTACAACTTTTATATTTTAAGTTTACAACACAAAATCAAGGTTTCTTGGTACACTCGCAAACTTGTCAAGAACTTCTTCATTGCTTATTGCAAAGTCTCTGTGGATTGAAAGCAACGCTAGCCCATTAAGCCTATTTTCCGAAGTGCTATTTCTCAAGTATGTTTTTAGCCTTCTTAAACTTGAGAACGATCTTTCCACGGTTGCCACAGAAACAGGCAGAACTGCTAGCAGTTTTAATAGAACATAAATGTTTGGGAAGAAATCTTGGTCACATTTTTCAAGAGAGCTTACGGCTGACTTGGGAAGATTTTCATACTTCTCTTGGCTCCACCTTTCTTTCCACAGCATGAACTCGCTTTCCACAACCTCTTTATGGGACAAATCCTCTTCATAGGAATTGAAAGCAGGTTCCAATGCACAGAAATCAGTTTTGATACAAAATTCTGGAAGGATGTTTTGTAAGGATGCAACTGTTTCCTTGTGAGACTCAAAGCGTTCCTTCAGCGAATTGCAAAAATCGTCTAGGTAAGGTAAATAAACAGCTCGGCGATAGTACTCTTCTTGGGTACTGTATGGAACGTTGTTGCGGGCTGTTTGAAGGCGGCAAATTCTAGGAACCTCCTCTTTAATCTTAAGTTTGTCAGCCCGCTCCTGTATTTGACTATACAGGACTTTAAAGTTGTTATCGGCATTTTCCCTTTCTTTTGAAAGCAGATCTAAGACATTCGAAACATTTTTCACAGCCTGTGTGAGATCTAAGTTCTTTTTTTGAAGATTCTCAGATAAGTTATGTGTTTTAGACAGCATATGGCTCAAAACAAAAGTATTTACAAGAAATTGAAATTGAGTGATAGAACTACCTAGAGCGTGTGCCTTAGGCGCTGAGTCACTTGATTCTTCTTCAATTTTCAAAAGGGAAAGACTGACGGGTTCCAATAGTTCCTTAAATAAAAGCACCGAGTCATGCCTCTCCACCCATCTTGTTTCACATAAAGAAATAAGTTTCTTTTTCTTTTGTTCAGGACAACATTCAGTAATGGTTAATTTTAATACTTCAGTTCTTTTGGCTGACTTATGGAAGAATGCGCAGACTTCTTTAATAACGCCCATGCAATTTTTTATAGAAGGTATTGCAGCGGTTATTAGTGTAATTACTTCTAATTACAATAAAACTAGCGGTTCGTAATTTATATACGACTTTATTTTTTATTTATACAAGTTTACTTTACAAACTTTAACTTAAGACTAACTCTATTTACAAATATGTCCTATTTATATATGCGATACAGATATTCCAGAAATATCTATATATCTCCAGCTATGTCCATGTGACCGCTTGCACGTCATCGGCGCTGCATCGGCGTATCTCGAAACATCGATAGTGTTCTGTCTGTGCGGAGACGGGAGCTGGTATACGAGGGTAGGTCAATAATTATTTTGTTACACTGCTCCCCTCTTAAGATCTGAGCGTCCCGATCAGCAACTCTAGATGGCCCAGGATGGCGGAATCTACAGGATTCTCCAGCTCTGCATACACCCCTAGAAAAGAAGTAACAGTCTACTGTCTTTGAAGGGTATGACATCTTCGGGTTCATGCAACACACAGTAATCCGTACGCCAGTTTCTCTGAAGATCACTTCCAGCATGCTTCTCACAATCTTCCAATCCAGATTTTCTACTGCATGGCCAATTTTTGGTAAAGCCAAATCTTTGATGTCATAATTACAGACCATTTTCTTCAAATTAGTTAGAGCACGCCATATGTTCTCGTAGCTTGGCGTGTCCGTATAAGACTTCCTGGTCACTATATACAGCAAAGATCGAGGACCATCTTCCAATCGCAATACTCTTCCAATTTTAGGTTGTTGATTCCTTAACTCGTCCAGGCGGCCGAACTTTCTATTGAATACGGACGAGATTCCTTTAGTCATCTCGAGGTCTTGTGCAACACAGTGGGCTAGAGAGACGTTTTCTGGAACACCAAACAGATCTTGCTGAACTTCTGTGGTCACGCCGAATCTAGCACTCTTTCTTTCTGCGTAATTTGACATAAATTCCTTAAAACTTGGCTGTGGTGCATCTTTCATCTCCTGTTGGAGGACTCGGGCTTCCTCTGTTTCATTTGAGCCAGCATATGGTGCAAGACGATTTATGTGAATAACTTTTGGTTTACCGTTTGGTAACTTCTTAATTCTGTATATTACGTCATTTATTTTCTTCTTAACTTCATACGGACCTTCCCATTGTCTTTGCAGTTTAGGACACAGGCCTCGACGACGTTGTGGATTATAAAGCCAGACAAGATCACCTACTTCGAAGCTTTCATTCTTGCAGCGAGAATCATATTGATCTTTCATTCTGTCACTGGCTATCTGGATGTGTTGTCGGGCAAGTTCATGAATGTTGTTCATTCGTAACTTCAGGCGGTCTACGTATTCTTCGCCTGCAACATATTCCTCGGAAGGTCTGCAGCCAAACTCTAGGTCGCAGGGCAAACGAACTTCACGACCCAACATCAGGCAGGTTGGTGTTTGACCTGTAGTTTCATTCACGGCCGAGCGGTAGGCCATCAGGAATAAATGAATGTGTTGGTCCCCATCTCGCTGATGTTCAGATACAACTTTGGACAAGTGTTTACCCATCGTTCGGTTCATCCTCTCGACCATTCCATCTGATTGAGGATGCAGGGGTGTTGTTCTGGTCTTATTGGCACCAATCAATTTACAAACCTTTTGGAAAAGAGCTGACTCAAAGTTTCGCCCTTGGTCGGAGTGGATCTCCAAGGGAACACCAAATCGGCTGAAGAATTCTTTAACAAGTACCTCTGCAACGGTAGCAGCTTCTTGATTCGGTAATGCATAGGCCTCGGTCCATTTCGTAAAATAGTCCATGGCTACCAGAATGTATTTATTTCCAGCATCGGTTTCTGGAAATGGACCTGCAATGTCGATTGCTACTCTTTCCATAGGACTTCCAACATTGTACTGTCTCATGGGTGCTCTCTTTTTACCAACTCGACCATTACCGGATGCACACAGTTCACATTTCCGGCACCATCTTCTTACATCATCTTTACAGTTCACCCAATAGAACCGTTCTCGAACCTTTTGCAGAGTCTTCGTAATACCAAAGTGTCCACCTGATGTACCGTCATGCAACTGACGCAATACTTCTGACACTTTACTTTTAGGTACAATCAACTGAAGCTTAGATTCTGTACCATCATCGTTCTCAAAGGTTCTGTACAGAAGATCATCTTTTAGTATCAGGCAATTCCATTGGCTCCAGTAGGCCTTGACTTCCGGACTACATGCACTAATGTTTTGCCAACTAGGTCTCTCACCTCGACGCATCCAATCCAATACTCTTTTTATACATGGATCGTCTTCTTGGGCTTCTTGTAACTGTTGTGGCTGCCATTGCTCATTAACGACGGTGGTTCGTCTCACGGGGCAAAATCGTTCCTCTAATTTGGCACAGTGATTACAATTTGCACTGCATGGTCGTCTCGAAAGGGCATCAGCATTTGAATGAACTCTTCCGGCCCTGTGTTCTATCTCATAATCATATTCTTGAAGTCGTTCTAACCATCTTGCCATCTGGCCCTCTGGATTACGGAATTGTATGAGCCATTTTAGAGCAGCGTGATCTGTTCGAAGAAGGAACTTTCTGCCGTACAAGTATTTATGGAAATGTTCGCAAGCCTTCACTACACCCAGCAGTTCTCTTCTGGTAACGCAATAGTTTCTTTCTGGTTTCGACAGGACTTTGCTGAAATAAGCGATGACTTTTTCCTGTCCATCCTGGATTTGTGAGAGAACAGCTCCTATGGCACTGTTGCTAGCATCGGTATCCAAAACAAATTTTCCTGCCTGTCCCGGGTAGCTTAATATCGGTGCACTGATCAGAGCCCTTTGTAGTTGTTCGAAAGCTTTTTGACACTCCTCACTCCATGTATATTCTTTGCCCTCCTCCGTCAACTTTGTTAGGGGCTTGGAGATATTGGCAAATCCTTTGACAAATCGTCGGTAATATGTACATAGGCCAAGGAAACTTCTAATTTCATGTTTATCTTTTGGTACTGGCCAATCTTTAATTGCATCAATCTTTTCAGGATCAGCTGTTACACCATTACTCGATACAATATGTCCTAAGTACTTAACTTCTCGTCGAAACATGTGACATTTCTTCGGACTTAACTTCAAGTTCGCTGCCCTCAATCGTTGAAAGACGTCTATTAGATTCTTGGCATGTTCATCAAAGGACCTTCCAACCACAATTACATCATCCAAGTAAACCAGGCATGTTTTCCATGTTAGACCTCTTAAAACTGCCTCCATTAATCTTTCAAATGTGGCAGGGGCATTACATAAACCAAACGGCATAGCCGTAAACTGCCAAAGCCCTGATCCTATCGAAAATGCGGTTTTCTCCCGATCGGCTGGCTCCATGTCTACTTGCCAATATCCACTTTTTAAATCGAGTGTGGAAAACCAACGAGAACCGGAGAGAGTATCCAATGTATCGTCTATTCTGGGCAAAGGATAACTATCTTTTTTTGTTACCGCATTGAGCTGGCGGTAGTCGATACAAAAACACGTTGAACCATCTTTCTTCTTTACCAGAACTACTGGTGATGTCCATGGACTGTTCGATGGTTCAATTACCCCTTGTTTGTCCATATCCTTGATAATCTCTTCGGCTTCATCTCTTTTCGCAAATGGAAGTCGTCTAGGCCGTTGTCTGATTGGCTGAGCGTCTCCGGTATTTATTTTATGCGTTACTATGCTTGTTTTTCCCTTATCCTTCGTGTCAATAGCAAAAACATCTTGATACTCTATCAGCATAGATGTCACTTTTTCCGTTCGTTCATGATCAAGATCTTGGCATCTTTCAATGATCATCTCAACAAGCTCCTTTGGATACTTCGCCTTCGATGATTTCTCATTGGTATTCACAGAGCAAATTGAAGCCACGGGAACACACTGCCCGATCAAAGCTCCTCTACTTAACTTGATAGCAGTTTCCCTTAAATTCATAACTCTTACAGGGATCGCATCTCGAACTTTTACCAAAGTTTTCGCCGTTAGGAACTCGACATTATCCACATCTTCGACCATCCTTAAACTTCCCTCTCGGCAGTGTCCATCAAGCATGGTCATCAGAATTTTCTCACTATTACCGGGTATGGTTACGTCGCATGTAGTAAGTAAGCGGATGACATCTTCTTTGTCGTCGTGAAAGGGCAACTCTTCACCATTGATCTTGAGAACTCCATTTTGAACATCCAATATTGCCCCCACTTTCCTTAGTACGTCCATCCCCAATATGAATTCGTCGGAGATCTCGGCAATTAATACTTGATGTTCAACTGTGGTCTGGCCAATGGATACTGACATATTAGCCTCGCCATATGTATTAATTAGCTCACCAGTCGCTGTTCTAAGCTTTACTGTTGCAGGTGATAATTTATTATGGTCTCGTACTACATCTGGACGTGCGATAGTTCTCGTTGCACCTGTATCCACCAAAAATGATCTACATCTATTACTGATACGACCTTCGATGTATAAGTTGTGGATTCCACCGGAGGACGTAAGGTTGACAGTTACTATGGGGGCTCTAGTTCTCGAGGTCGGCAGTTGCCCCTTGGTGTCGACCCGCTCTAGTTTTCCGACGGCTGTACGATCTTCTTACAATTACGACGAATGTGGCCTACGTCTCCACAATTCCAACATCTAGGCTCGCGTCTCTTTGGCATCTGATTACTTAATACTCTCCGTATAATTTCCTCCAGACGTTCATCGTTGTGTTCGTCACTTTCTTCAATGGTTCTTACTCTATGGCCTCGTGAAGTTTGACTAGCCGTTTCGTGTTCCAATGCAATAGCAAGTGCTTCATCTAAAACTTTCGGTCTTGCTAGTCGTAAAGCTTTCTGTAGTTCATTATCTTTCAGCCCATTGACGAAGGTATCTACTGCAATTTCTTCTAAAACGCTGTCTGGCACCTCTGGATAAGCCAACCGCACCACACGAGCCACATCTGCTTCAAATTCTTGCAGATTCTCACTTGCTCGTTGACTTCTACTTCGCAGTTGTGCTTTGTATACTTGTTGTAGATGGGCATCTCCATAGCGTTTTTCTAGACGAGTGAACAAGGTCTGGTAACAATTTTCTTGACCCTTGGGAATTGACCTTAATATATCTGCAGCATCACCTCGTAAAGCAGCAGTCAAGGAAACAGCCTTTTCTTGTTCGGTCCAATGATTGGCGGTCGCAATAGCTTCAAATTGTTTAAGGTATATGGACCAAGAGGACTTTCCATCAAATGGTGGTAATTTGAATCTCATATTATGCGACGTTTCGTCTCTCGGTAGTTCATCTTTCACCACAGGATCTAACGCTGCTGCATTAACTGATGGTTGTACTTTTGTATCGGTTATCATGCTCTCTAGTTGTTTGATCTTTTCTTCTACGGTCTCTACACTTTTCTGCATCTTATCGAATGTTCTAGAAACTTCTTCAAATTTCTCGTCGTTCTGTCTACAAACTTCTTCAAGTTTTTCGTTGTTTTGTCTACAGACCTCTTTAAAAGTTTCGTCAATCTTTTGCGAAACACTTTCGAATTTCTCATTGTTTTGACTACATACGTCTTTAATTATTTGAGAAGTCTCATCGAATCTTTTAGCAACATTTTCGAATTTATCGTCGCTTTTTCTACAAGTTTCATCAATCTTTTGAGAAGTCTCGTCGAATCTTTTAGCAACATTTTCGAATTTATCGTCGCTTTTTCTACAAGTTTCATCAATCTTTTGAGAAGTCTCGTCGAATCTTTTAGCAACATTTTCGAATTTATCGTCGCTTTTTCTAGAAGTTTCATTGATCGTTTCAGAAACAGTTTTTAATTTCGATAAGATTACTTGTTCTGCTGACTGGAAGTGGAACGTCTCTGGGTCATCTCCGTTCTTCGTGAGGACATCCTTGAGTCGTGCTTGTAGGACTATCTTGCACCCACTGCTGTCTAATTCGTACTCTTCTAATTGTTCACGGAGCTGTTTTATGGTCAGTTCTTGTAGCAACATCTTTGGTCGGCACACACGTACTTTTCAAAATGTCTAAGTCTTTCCGAATACCGAACAATCAACGCACTTCAATTATTCCCGACGAATAAAGTTCAAAAGTCTTTCCGAATACCGAACAATTAACGCACTCCGATTATTCCCGACGAATAAAGTTCAAAAGTCTTTTTTTCACTTTTCATTTATTTACACTCCACACCGTTAACACCACTGCAGCGGTTATTAGTGTAATTACTTCTAATTACAATAAAACTAGCGGTTCGTAATTTATATACGACTTTATTTTTTATTTATACAAGTTTACTTTACAAACTTTAACTTAAGACTAACTCTATTTACAAATATGTCCTATTTATATATGCGATACAGATATTCCAGAAATATCTATATATCTCCAGCTATGTCCATGTGACCGCTTGCACGTCATCGGCGCTGCATCGGCGTATCTCGAAACATCGATAGTGTTCTGTCTGTGCGGAGACGGGAGCTGGTATACGAGGGTAGGTCAATAATTATTTTGTTACAGTATGTTACTTGCATCTGATAAACATAAGTTTAGGGTATGTGAAGAACAGTGTGTGTACAACGCTAGAGGCAGTTTCTGTTTGATGCACGCTTGCACCCCTCTGAAGGGCCCTCTCATCGTGGAAGCACCATCGTACCCTTGGCCTCTCAATTTGTTCAGGTCAAGCCCTAAGCTTGACAAGGTATCCAAAACTGTGTTAGCTAATGCTGCCCCAGTAACGTCATACACTGGAACAAAAGTCAGGAAATCTTCTCTGATTTTATATGATGAGTCGTCGACATACCGTACACAAAGAGAAAACTGTTCAACTTGACTAATGTCAGTTGTTTCGTCTGCCAAAACAGAGTAAAAAATAGATTTTCTGACATTTGTGACAATCTGACTTTGAATCAAATGACCAAACGTGCTAATCAGTTCATTTTGAATAAAAGAACTTGTGTACATACTCTTACCACCACTGCTCAATAATTGAAGTTTTAGATCATTGTCTCCACTGTTAGCCCTGTATCTGAGCAAAGATCGGAAATTTCCATCATTTTTTTCTGGCTCTTCTAAGCCTATTCGTCCACTGTCACGGTGGCCTCTTAGTGCTATTTGTTGCCTCCCGCAAAATCTTATACTTTCTATTATAGGAATAAGCTTTTTCCTGTTTTCTTTAATATCTATTATTCTTTGAGCATTTAGTTGATTGATAACACTCTCCGATTTTTTAGTTACAACAGATTTTGTATTTTGAGCTACCAAAATTGATCGTTTGTGATATGTACATTTTTCGTGTTTACCAAATACTTCTTTTGCCTTTTTCAAATTAGTGAAAGCCTTATTTACCAATGCCCCTGACATTTGGTGGTCTCCTTTTCCTACAGTTTCGGAGTGAGAAAATATTACGCAGTATTTACAAAATGACCCAGATTTTTCCTCGGAATATGCTAACCACTTAAATTCTTCTAGCCATTTCATTTGAAAAGATCTAGCATGGTTTGAACTAGAAATAGTAGGAAATTTATATCCAATCGGAGGTTTCCAAACATTTTCTAACAGTGAATTTTTTTCTTCATTTGTTAAGCTTTGAGTAGAGTTGATTTGACAATAGTGTCCAATATCATATTTGTTTGCTCTTACTTGTAATAAGCCTAACTGGTTACGGTCCTCTGCTACTGGAAATGGATCGGTGCTCGTAGTAGCAACAACAGAAGACGCAGCATCATTGCTAACGGCACAGTTAACTTCACTAGGTTCACTTACGTTTAGCCTTTTCGTAAAAAAGGTTTCAATTGAAGCTTGTCTCTTCATAACGAAATGAGCTGAACTATATAACAACGGATAACAACAAACGAATAACAAATAAAGCAAACTCAACACCACTTAATTGCAGTTTGTAACTGACGCTTCTCTGAAAACAATCAACACAGCATGCGCCGAGAACCGTTCCGCACAGCGTTGCCATATCGCTAAAATTAAAGCGGTAGTAAGTAAAATGTACTGGCTCCGTTAAGAACGACTCTGAGCAAAGTTGCCGTTTAGGGAGATCCCAAAAAAGGAAGGGGAGAATAATGCACGGACGTAAGTGAGGGGTTACCATAATTAGCACCTACTTCCGAGTCCGAGCTTTTTCCCCTTTTTCTTGTTTAATGTCTTAACAATTTTTCTATTACATATTTTTCAAAAATTTTGGAATTCATTTGACAATGATAATCTCCACTATAAAATAGTAGTGTAGGCTCTATAAACCAGTTATGCTCCTTGGATAAATCCTTCCGAACAGCCAGCATGCACAACAAACAGTATATATCAATCTCCATAAAATCAATCAATCTCCATCCACTTCAATATTTTGTGTTAACTTGTATTTTTTAACTTCATCAACCATTTTTCATTTATTTATTTTTATTTCGGGAGCGGCCCGGGCCCCCTCGGCCCCCCCCCCTTATATTCGCCCTTGAATATAGTTCAAGTAATGAAGCTTAAAATAGGACAAAACCTCCCATTTTTTACAGAATGGATCGATTTGCTTGAAAATTTGAGAATACGCAGAGGATAGTCCAACGATCAAAATCTATATATGCCGAAAGGCGCTTTTACCATGGTGGTGGTTGTCACCCCACCTCGGGGGTGGAAATTTTTTATTATATGTTGACCACAAAAGTTGGTAAAAACATTCATTCTAAGCAAATAACGTTCTAAACATATTTTTAATTAAATTAATGGTTTTCGATTTATTCGCTATCGAAAGTGTTAGTTTTATATCGAAAATATCAATGTTCTTAATAAGTTTTCTGCTAATAAACTCCAAAAGTTTTCGTTTTATCAAAATAACTTTACTTAACAAAAATGTACCTTTTAAAAAAATAAACAAAACCGTTTTTTTTTTTATTTTCTTTAAGACCAATACTAATCGAGCTATCCTTTATATGCTAGCTTTTCTTCGTCAAATGCTACATATTGTAGTTTCAAAGTCAAAAGACGGGAAAGCTATGCATTTTACGACGATAACTTGTTCAAATTAATTTAAAGTATTTAAAAATATCTAGGTATCTCCAGAAATAAAAAAAAGTCTCTAGCTCAAAAATTAAGTGACTTATAATGAAAAGAATGCCAGTCCCTATTTTTTCAGCGAAAAGCTCCTAGGAAGCTATTAGGAAGCATCCTCCTAATCACCACCCTAATTAAAATTAGTCATAGACCTTTTGCGGACTTCTTTATTATTAATAGGTTCTAGAAGTTTGACCGGCTTAGAATGATTAGTTTAAAAAAAATGGAGTTAAACGCGAAGAACGAATCTTTGTAGTTTGAAAAAAAATGGCCTTTTCTTCAGAATAGAAAGATTAGCATCAGAGATACGAAAAAATATTTAAATATGAAATTGTAACATATTAAATTTCCAAGAACATGGTTGGCAAAAATTTTTTCTAGGGCAAAAGTTGAGTGAGCTATTGACAATTAAAACTTGTAATAACATGCAAAAACCACCTTTACCAACCCTTTCAAAGTCACCTCTTTTTGCGACTGAGGATTTTAAAAAGATTTAATATTAATAGTCTTATAAATCTTATAAAAACCTATAAAATTCTTTTTTACCAAACTTTCTAAGATAAAAAATAAAAAAGTTACGGTTAAAAAATCAATATATTTTTTTGAAAACAAAAAAAGGAGAAATCCAATTGGAAGCATAATAATGTAAGTTTTGCGGTGTTTTTAATCATTGGCCTTATTCGTTCTTCTTTATTTGTGTATTATTAATATATTTTAGAAGTTTGTCTGGCTTAGAGTGATTAGTTGTTAAAAAAACTGTAGTGAAAAGTGAATAACGAATTTTTGTAGTTTGGTAAAAAAAGCAATTTTCTTCAGAATAGAAAGAATATCATCAGAGATACGAAAAAATGTTTAAAAATGAAATCGTAAGTTATTTAATCCCCAAGAATTTGGTTTAAAAAATTTTTTTCTACGGCAAAAATTAAGTGAATCGTAAATGAGTATTATCGAAAAACATTGATTTTTTCGATATAAAACTAACACTTTCGATAGCGAATAAATCGAAAACTATTAATTTCATCAGAAAAATATATAGAACATTTTTTGCTTAGAATGAATGTTTTTATCAACTTTTGTGGTCAAAATATAATAAAAAGTTTCCACCCCCGAGATGTTGTGGCAACCACACCCATTGTAAAAGCGCCTTTCGGCATCATATAGATTTTGATCCTTGGACTATCCACTACTTATTCTCAAATTTTCAAGTGAATCGATTCATTCTGTAAAAATTGCGAGGTGAAAAGATTCGGTTCCTGGACTAATACTTTTCTTCCAGTCGTCTGGTATTCGGAAATAATTGACGGAAATTCTTGTATGTCAATATCGCAAAGCAAAAAACATCGTTATGTGATAAAGATATCTTTTAAATTGAAATTGACAACAATATTGCTATTACAGATTAATATTTATTCATCAAATCTATTAAATGTTGTTTAAATTGAAAAACATTTGTACATAACAAATAACGATATCTTTTACGTAGTATATTTGTCCGTTTATTCAAGCAACAGATTGAAAATAGGTAGATTTTAGATTAGTGCAATAGTAATTCCGTTAATTCATTCGACCATACTCGTTATGTAACAGTTATGTGTATTATATTTGTCGGATCAGTGAATTGGACACGTAACTGTTACGTATTTAAGTGTCTACTCGGAGTTAACGATCTAATATGACGCTTTCTACATCACGGAATAGTTTAGAGATCGTTGTAAAAATAAAAACAGTAAAAAATATGTCTTTCTTAGAAATGTTTAGTAGATAATTGTTTCATTATCAAAAGAAATGTTTTGCTCTATATGACAAGAAAGCATGGAATTGTCTTGTCTATTCTTTTTTGAGTTATGAGAACTCTTCGGCATGTTAAACTGATCAAACTTTCTCTTCCCCTTGGCCTGTAATCAATATTAATGTTTTATGAGCCTTTAAATTAAAACTACTTGTATTAAACAAAACGTATCTCTTATAAAAATAGGAAAACTAAGATGGGCAGGACATCTAGCAAGATCACAGCAGAACAACCCACCTAGAAGAATCCTTGTGTCACCCTGACCTGTGGGAAGTACAAATAGGGGTATGCCAAAACTTAGATGGAAGGATGGTGTAGATTAGGATGGTAGAAAAATAGGCGCAGCAAACTGGCAACAGTTGGCAATTGATAAAACTGACTGACGAAGGTCGAGGATCTTTTATAGGGCTGTAGCACCATTGATGATGATGTATTAAACAAAACTTTATACAAGGTGATTCAGTGAAACGGTACGATTTGACAACGCTGCTGATGACGATAAAATAGAGGAGCCGCGGGCTTGCGACATAAACGTTGTGAATTTAGAGAGTGTTAAGTTTAGGTATCATGGAGGCGTGGTCTTGTGAACAACGCGCATTTGCTGTGAAAGCTTATTACAAAAATGGTGAAAGTTTTGTGCGTGTACATTCGTTTACACTACCATTTACCGCCCCGCGCTGCAGTTCCGTCAAACATGGCTATTAAGACTTGGTTTAGGAGCTTTGAAAGTAGTGTTTCAATGTCACAGAAAAGAGTGGCAGTATCAGAACTGCTCGCACACCACTGAATATTAAAGCGATGCCAAATTCATTACATGCGAGTCGTCGCAGGGATCTTCGAGCACTCGCGTGTAATGAATTTGGCACCGCTTCAATATTCTGTGGTGTGCGAGCAGTTCTGACACTGCCAGCTCTTTTTTGTGATGTTGAACCACTACTTTCAAAGTTCCTAAACCAAGTCTTGTAACTTGGTCTTGTGAACGGGGCGGCAAATGGTAGTGTAAACGAAATGCTCGTTGTACACACACAAAACTTTCACCATTTTTGTAATAAGCTTTCACAGCAAATGCGCGTTGTTCAAAAGACCACGCCTCTATGATAACTAAACTTCCCACTCTCTAGAGTCACAACGTTTACGTCTCAAGCCTGCGGCTCCTCTATTTTATCGTCAGCAGCGTTGTCAAATTGTACCGTTTCACTGAATCACCCTTTATTTTGTGAAGAATTTATTCAATAGAATTCATAAATAGGCAAATCGTTATTGTGTTTAAGTAATTTTGTGCGTCCTTTAGTTTTTCACAAAATTCACTTATATTTTGCACCTCTCCTCCTGATTCCTTGAGCCCTTGTCACACTCAAAATGGTGACTTGGCGTGGTGACACTCAAAATATTGTTCGCTTTCTGTCTCCATTGGCTGCGATCCTCTGCCAGATGGACGGCTACATGTAGGGATTTTCCTGTCAGTCTTCATTTGCTCTGCCCATCGTGTGAGGCATCAACACAATGGTTCTACCTGTCCTTCTGTTGGAATCTAATATTCAACTATAAATTATTATTTTTGTTGCCGTTGCTTAAATAAATAATACGCAGTCTTCAAGGTCCTGCCGACTTCCCAGAATCATAAAACTTAATTCGATACACAGAACTCTTACCTAAAATTGGGTAAAAGTATCATGTTACAAGACATGGGAATGTGAGAACTGTATTTTTGTTTGGTTTGGTATTTAGTCTGTTCGAATATTTTGTAGAAGAAACACATGTCTTAATTTCTTTGTATGTATTATTGTAATAATTCGGTTCGGTTAAAATAAAAATAGTTGATATCTTTATTTGTACCTTTTTATTATCTTATATTTATAATACCTTCCACTACCAATAATAGTTCCACGCTCCCCGTTGTTCTGGCTATGTGGACGAAGTCATTTACGTATGCTCGGTTTACTTTTTTTAATAGTCAGTCTTTTATCTGAAACTTTCCAGACAGGTTGGTCTTCTGTTTATGTCCAGAACACTCACATTTTTCTGTAGGCCCATATTTCGAAGGTTTAGATCTTATTTCTATCGATTTTTTGAGAGTCGTGTTTCATGTTTCAGCTGGGCATGTAGCAATTCCTTTGGAGCCGCAGGTGAGAAATGGTTGGGTGTCTTCCAGCTGATTGGACAATTAAACGATCGTGGCGAGCCGTTATTATTACATTTTGGCGACTTTCCCTTGCTTTATTTTTGAGCTTTCCTAGTTCCTGTTACCTAGCATAGGTTTTAGAATTAGAATTAGAATTAGAAATAAATATGCTTTATTGTCACTGAAAATTATACAATTTTATGGACAAAGCTTAACATAGATTCACGAAAAAGATATACATAACAATAACAAATACAATTTTATAAAATTAGATAAATCGTCAATAAAAAAAATATAAACAAGTTAAAAAAGTGAAGTAAAAAACAAAAACCAATATATTGCAAAATTACTATAAATTGCAAAATTGAACATACAACATAATTATAATAAAACACAAACAAAGGAACTAATAAGTTTAAGCTGCTGTATGTGACACCCAAATATACAGTGCTAGTCAAAAGTCCGTACCCCCCTCGTATCTTCTGAACAGTTATACTTATAATAGTGAAATTTAGAGTGAGGAAATAAACGGACGTAGGCGTCTTAACTAGTCATGGCAGGTGACGTAATAGTGACAGATGACGTTGCAGCGCCACCATGACAGATAATTTTAAATGGGACCTTATGGCAAGTGATACCTCGTTTGAAAGGTATTGAAAATACCTATTTAGTAATATTAATTTTGTTTGAGTTTAAGCTAATTTTGATGAATAAATGAAATAATATAAAATTGTAGTTTCGCATTTAATTAATAAAAATTCAAACCTCCGCCTATGATTACTTGTCAAAAGGGTTGACGTTGACGTAAAAACTATTAAAGAACTGAAAAACGTGAACTTTTTTGACAAAAAAACCATAGGCGGACATTTGAATTTTTATTAATTAAATGCGAAACTACAATTTTATATTTATTTCATTTATTTACCAAAATCAAAATCAATTTATATCCAAAAAAATTAGTATGGCTAAATAGGTATTTTGAATATCTTTCAAACGAGGTATTACTTGCCATAAGATCCCATTTAAAATTATCTGTCACAGTGGCGCTGTAAAGTCATCTGTCATTATTACGTCACCTGTCATGACTAGGTAAGAAGCCTACGTCCGTTTATTTCCTTCCTCCAAATTTCACTAATATAGGTATAACCGTTCAAAAGATACGAGGGGGGGTACGGACTTTTGACTAGCACTGTATATAAATACACTTTAGTTACTTGTACATTACTGTGATTTCTTAGTTAGTCATTAAGAAACTCTTCTACTGAATAATATGGTCTTTTAGATAAATGAGCTTTTGTCATTTTACGGAACTTGAGAAAGGATGTTGCAGATTTGAGTTGTAAAGGGAGATGGTTGTATAGTTTTTTTGCGGAATATAGTATAGATTTCTTTACTAACTCAGAAGACGGGATCGGTAAATAGACATCAAAAGTTGACTTTCTGGTGGAGTAGTCATGATGAGTCCTTGCTGGAAAGACATGCATGTGTTTACGAATTAAGCAAACAGTTTCTAAAATATACAAAGATGGAAGAGTTAAAATTTCGTGATCTTTAAAGTAACTTCTGCAATGGGTTGTTCTTCTGAGGCCAAACAGATATCTTATTGCTCTTTTTTGTAATTTGAAAATAACATCAAATTGGGCAGCTGTACTAGACCCCCAAAAAGGAAGACCATATCGAAGATGAGACTCGAATAAAGAAAAATATGTTATTTTAGAAGATGCTAAATTGAGTTCCTTCGAAACAGATCTTATGGCATAGCAGGCCGAGGCGAGTTTCTTACTTAACAAATCGATATGAAGGGACCATTTGAGGTTGCTGTCTAAAAGAATACCAAGAAATTTTACAGAATCAACGGTAGAGATCTGGCTGCTATTCACAAGCAGGGGTTGAAGAGCACCTTTATATGATAATGCTACCGTTTTATCCACGTTAAAGGAGAGTAAATTAGAATCAGACCAGGTTTTTATCGTAAGAAGATCAGAAGTTATAGTTGCATGAAGAGTTGCAATAGTTGAGTTGCTCCAAGTGATACTGATATCATCAGCAAAAAGAAAAATTTTTCCATCGATTTTTAAATTAGTGATGTCATTTATAAAGATCAGGAAAAGTAGAGGACCCAATACTGAACCTTGTGGTACTCCACATATAATGTTTTTGAGACTAGAGTCAGTATCATTTGCTCTAACCAATTGTTTCCTATTATCTGAGTAAGATTTGAACCAATTCAAAAAAATACCTCGAATTCCATAGTAATTAAGTTTTTTAATCAAAATGTTGTGATTTACACAATCAAAAGCTTTGGAATAGTTCGAATCCTACCAGGGGCAGAAATTTTTCATTTATTATAAATTAATAAATGGAAAATAGTTTCTATCCTTGTGGGATCGGTACTCACCGGAGGGACCGCAGACGTTCGGAAACAATTAGCGTCTCTTTGCAAAGACAATGACGTCGACTTTGCAAAGTAACAAGACACTTAGTCAACACACACACTACACATTACTCCCCTGACTTAGTGATAAGTTATACAATTACGTGGCTAAAGGTTCTAGTTCTAAACCAAAGCCAGAATCAGAAAAAAAAAAAAGCTTTGGAATAGTCACAGAAAACAGTGGCAGTATAAAGATTATTGTTTAGTGCTTGGTAAACCTCGTGAAGTACAGAAAACATGGCATCAGTTGTACATTTATTAGTTAAGAAACCGAACTGATTTTGTGATAAAATATTGTTATCAAAGAGAAAGGACATAAGTCGGGTTTTTATGAGCCTCTCAATAATTTTGGAGAGTACCGGTAGTAGGGTAATAGGTCTATAGTTGCAGGCATTAGATTTTTCGCCACCTTTATGAAGAGGAATAATAATGGCTGTCTTTAGGCACTCTGGAAATTTACCGTTTTCAAAGGAATCATTAATTAGTGACACGAGGAGTTCTAACACATTATCTGTGAGATTTGAGAAGATTTTTATGGATAGTCCATCAGTACTACAAGATGATTTGTTTTTGATACTATTGATCGTTTGGATCAATTCAGATTTATAGATTGGTCTTATAAAGAATGAATTCGAGACAATTTCTGAATTAGGGAGACAGGAAATGGGATCTTGTTGAGACTGAATAGTTGATGTTATATTTTTACTCACGTTAATGAAGTATTCGTTTAGATTTTCAGGGTTTGGAAGGGTAAATGTTTGAGCTACGTGGGTTTTATTTCGAAGATCGTTTATTATGGACCAAGTTTCTTTTGCAACACTTTTGGAGCTTCCCAGACGATTTTGATAGTAGGCTTTTTTAGCTGATTTGATGAGTTTTAGGTATGTGACTCTGTAATTGGTGATATATTGAGTGACAGAGACGTTGGTAGTAAATTTCTTGATATAAAGTAGTGAACGCATATTTTTTGCTGATATGCAGATACCTTTGGTAGTCCAGGGTTTGCGACGTTTTGGCTTAATCGTAATTAAAGGAAATGCCTTATTGAAGATACAGACAAGCTTCTCCAAAAAATCACTGAAATTATAGTCCACGTCCGTAGAAGGAAAATGCCAGTCAGAAGTTAAACATAAATTTTGAAATTTATGAAAATTCCGAGCGGAAAAAATCCTACCTAAACGTCGGGTTTTCGAGGAGGGTTTGCTGAAGATGTTAAATTTCGTATATACTGCTTCATGATCCGATAGTTCCGCATTAATAACTGTAGAGCAAACATCAAGGGGTGAGAAATCGGAGACAATATAATCAATTATGGTAGATGTAGTTTTTGTGATCCTTGTAGGAGAATTAACGTGCATTGAGAGACCATATGATTCAAATATGTTGACCAAGAACATTTGGGTGGCACAAGCAGCAGCATAATTTATGTTGAAGTCTCCGCATAGAATTTTTCTGCTTTTGTGAGGCAAGTCATCTAACAAATTTAGCAGGTTCTGAAAAAATAGTTCCACGGAAGAGTCAGGTGATCTATAGATGCAAATAATGTAAAGATTAAGATTTTTATTAAAAACTAAGGAAAATTCAAAGAAGGCTTCATTCAACAAAAAGTCATATTTTGTTATCAGAGAAAAATCATTGTTTGCAGAAAGAATTAGGGTGCCTCCATGAGCTGAGTTTGGACGTTCATACCTAGCAATTGTGGTATATTTCTCTACAAAAAAAGGCTCGTTGACTGCAAGCCAGTGTTCTGTAACAGCAACTATCTGGGGAAATCCTAATTCCTCTAGAAACAAAGACAATTCGTCAGTTTTATTTCTTATAGAACGAATATTAATCAGAACCATACTAAAGTTGTCATCACTAAAATTATTCGAGGTTTCTAGTTCCTCAGAACACGTCGTATTATTTAAAAATTTCGTCTTGGAGAGCTAGTGGAATAATAATTTCGGTGACATTCCCTTGATTTTTGCAGGTGAATAAGGTTTTGGACAGAACGTCCTGTGTTACGCCTAACTCTGCAGCTATGTCCCTCTGAGAACATCACTTGCTGCACAAGACCAATAATCTTTCCCCGTTGTAAGTTCTATAACCCCACATGAGGCACATTTTCGTTTTTGGGCACTAAAGTTATTTTATTTATTTTCGTTGAATTTGGAACTCAAGCAAATAACCTATACCGTACCGAGCTGTACTATCTGATTGTCTTATAGATTTGTTTATTTTCAATAAAAACCTTTACTCTTCGCAACAATAACAAGTTTTTTCAAAAGAAATAAATATTGCTCTGAAATACACGGTGATTCCATATAAGTATGGTTGTGTGTAGTCTTTAGCATTTAAATTAGTATGAATAAAAAATAACATCTTCATTTCCTTTGTGTCATAACAATTTGGCAAAATCCGCTCCGCCTATTTAAGGGAGAAACTAAATTCATGTCATAAATAGTGGCATAAGCACGCGACGACAATGTTATTTATCACTGTCCGAAGTGGTTGATGATTGTCATAGAAAACCTGCACAATTTATAGTAGCAATTTATAATGTTCTTTGTTCCATTTAATTCAGTTAAAATAATTAAATTTTGACTAAATACCGACATTTACTAGAATAATTTCAGAATAATTATGCTATAGAGAAGTTACATTTTATGTAATAGTGACAACTCAATGACTCAATGTGAAAATTTATAAAATATGGCACGAATAGATCTTTAATAATACACTGCTCATCTTCATCTCAAATTCAACTGAAAAAAAAATCAGTTTAATTATTTACTCAATAATTAAGTACCCAAAAAAAGTTTATAATTAAGTACTGAAAAGGATATTTAAACAAATTTCAATCGCTGTTGTGTAAGTAGAAAGTAAGTAAGAAGTATCTATGGTTCTGAAAATATATAATTTTTATATTATCTCTTTATCTAAATTCCATTTTATATCAAATTTCGGGTATAGGCCTTCCCTACGACTTCCATTTTTCTCTGTTTGGTTATCGTAGACAGTTAAGATATTTTATATTTATTTTTATTCCTTTCTTTTGAAAATTTGGTTTCTTGAATACACCCTCTAGGACTTGGTTAAACAGCTTTGGTGATATTGTCTCATCTTACCTTATTCCTCTGTTCATTGTTATTGGCTCCGTTAGTTTATGCATCTCATCTAGAATATACCAGAAAATCATGGTTTTATTACTATGATAAAAGACCAACTTTATCATCATCAAGCCTCAAAGTCCACTGGTGAACATAGACTTCTTCCTTGCGTTTTAACCCCGTCTATTTTCCGCCGCTTTCATCCAGTTTTTATTTAGCCGTCTTAAATCGTCAGTCCATCGTGTGAGTGGACGACCGAAGCTTCTCTTGTCTTCCCTTTGTCTCCATTGCAATAACCTCTTTGTCCGTCGCATATCTGTCATTCTAGCTATATGTGCTGCCCATCTTAATTTTAGCCTGGTTATCCTTTCGATGACTTAGTCACCTTGGTTCTTTTCCTGATCTCTTTGTTTTTTAAAACAAAGAGAAAAGATGGTTTAGATTTGATTACAGTACAGAGGCTCTACTATGTGCTTGATTACAGTACAGAGCCTCTACTATGTGCTTATACATATTTCGGAATAACCGTTTCCTCATCGGAGCACCTGGGTAGAGGCACTGAAGTGCAATCAAATCATTTGACAAAGGAAATCTAAAATTGCATTTCACGTCCTGTCATTCACCGTGAATTTTAGCGAATTATTAATATCCACAAAAGTGAATAAAGTATAAACTAAAACAAAAGGAAAACATGGTTTAGATTTGATTACAGTACAGAGCCTCTACTGTGAGCTTATACGTATTTCGGAAGAACCGTTTCCTCATCGGAGCACCTGGGTAGAGGTACTGAACTGCAATCAAATTATTTCATCCTTTTGGGGTAATTATCAAAGCATAACAGAGTGGCTAATATACATATACTATTTTGCTAATATTTTATTTTTTTAATATCTCTGATATCTTTAATAACAAAGAAACTAGACGGTTTTACTCTTTAATAATATGTAGACCAGTGAGGATCTGCGAAAAAACGTCTATTTTTGGATGTGAGAGGTGGCATTCGGATTTTTGCAGATAAAGTTAGGTGACACCTTCATTAATAATAATTGACTTATGCTCCTTCTCAAATATGCCCGGAACATTAATAAAAAAATTAAAATATTTAAAAATTTCGAAAACCATCGATTTTTTTCTGCTTTCTTTGCTTATAACTTTAAAACGATTCGTTTTGGAACAAAGTCGTAGAAAAATAAAATAAAGAAAATTAAATTTTGTATGATATACGACTGGTAAAAAATGTCTTAAGGTATTACCTTTTCTGCAATATAGCAATAAATACAAAATAAGGGGGCAAAATAAGTCTGTTGTTATTCAATATTTTTTAACCACTTTGGTGGCACTTAGAACCTTAGTAATTCGCTTAGGAAATTTTTTGTAACATACTTAAATCGTGTACCAAATTTCATTAAAATCGACCTAATAAATTTTGCATAATAAATTTGCAATCTAAATGTTTTTAAAAAAGTTCAAATTTTTTAAAATCTTTCTGAACTAAAAGTAGACCATTTAGAAGTTGGCTAATTGTTTTACATATAAAGAGATGCTCTACCTATCTAATACACTTTACAGAATTAAAATCGGATTATTACAGGGGCCCCAGCAATGTGTTAAATTTATAAACAATTTTTTGGCTTATAAACAAATAGCTTTGTTTAATAATAAAAAAATTAATTTTTAGCAATGCAAATAATTAAAACCGGTATAATTTGACTTAAACTTTCAAATGCTGTCAGCAGAATTGCTATTTTATTTTTTAATCAAACCTTATTCGCGTTCAAAAATTGCAATTTCTCGATTTTTTGAAAGTTCCACCGCGTTTATCTCGAAAACTATGCATCCTACGAAAAAACTTGTAAGAACATTTTTTGCTTAGAATTACCCAAGAAATATAAAAAAATGCTTTATTTTGCGAAAAATCGATTTTATGTAATTCCTCAAGTTCTTTGTTTATAACAATCTTATCGACATCCGGATCAACTGATACCCAAAAAATTCGTGTTCTACGGGTCAAAATACATAAAAAAAGTTGGGTAAGTTCATCTAAATAAAGGAGCCCGTAGCACCCCCTCCTGGCCACAGCACTAATTTGTTTATAAGCCAAAAAATTGTTTATAACTTTAAAACATTGCTGAGGCTGCTTAAATAATCCGATTTCAATTCTGTAAAGTGCATTAAATAGGTGGAGTACTTCTTTACATTTAAAAAAATTGACAAATGTTTGTATATTCTAGTTTTTGTTGTGCAAGATTTTAAAAAATTTTAATTTTTTAAAAAAAGGTTAGATTGCAAAATTATTATGCAAAATCTAGTAAGTCAATTTTAATGAAATTTGGTGTACGGTTTTAGCACATTACAAAAATTTTCTATGCGAATTAGGAAGGTTCCAAGTGTAAGCTAAGTGATGGAAAATCATTGAATAAAGACAGGCTTGTTTCGCCCCCTTATTTTATATTTATTGCTATTTTGAAGCAAGGATGATAAATTAAAACATTTTTAACCAATCGCATCTGATAGAAAATTTAATTATCTTTGTTTTATTCCAATAGGACTGTGTTCTAAAATGAATAGTTTTTAAGTTATAAGCAAAAAAAGTAGAAAAAAAAACGAAATTTTTTGAAATTTTTAAATATTTTATTTTTTTTATTAATGTTCCGGGCATATTTGAGAAGGAGCATAAATCAATTATTATTAACGAAGTTATCACCTAACTTTATTCGCAAAAATCTGAATGCCATCTCTCACATCCACCTAAAAACAGATCCTTACTGGTCTAATGTGTTTTAACTGAAAACAAGCGATACGTGAGGAGGCTATATCGTATCATACCACTAAGATGAAATTGTTTCCTACATATAGTGTGTAGTGGGAAAGGAACAGAGTGTTTAAAGAAAAAATCGGTGTAATGTACCTCTCTATGTTTAAAGAGCCTCCACGTAGACACCAAATCCGTACTTATGCTCAAGAAAATTTCACCCCAAAACATCATAGAGCCTCCATTAAATAATTTCGTCTTTCTTATATTGCGCTGTGCATACTGCTTACCTGGTCGACAAATAACTCTTATATGTGTAGATAAGAACTGTTTACCTTATGTACCTTTCTGTTTTTAAAGTTTTGTTAATTGCAATTTTTTATTGTTAATTTAGTTTTGTTTAAGTTAAAACCCTATGCCCTGTAATGTATGCCCTAGGCCTACAAGGCCTGTTGCGCTTAATAAATATTAAGTTAAAACACATGTTAAAGGCTAAAACTACCTATCTTCTTTGTTTCTAAAGATATCAGGGACATCCAAAAAACAAAATGTTCACAAAATATAAGACTACAATACGATTCCGATGTATACTAACTAGTCCAGAAAGCCACTGCGCATCCGCTAGGAAAAATATTCTAATTCGGATTTTTTGCACAATCTTACTCAAAAAGGACCCCTTTTAACAAATTTGCTTGTTGCCAGGACCAAAAGTTGCTCAAAAATTTTTTAAACTTTTTTTTTGTTTTTTCCTAAAATTATTTTTTTTGCATGGAACAAAATTTTTTTCGGTTTTTTGGATCATTCCAAACAGAAAAGGTCTTTAGTGACTTTTCTCTAAAGTTGATAGTTTTTGACATATAAGCGATTAAAAATTGAAAAATTGCGAAATCGGCCATTTTTAACCTTCAAAAACTATGTGGAAAACTGAAAATTTGAATGTTGCCAAGGTAGCTAGATATTCTTTAAACATCGATTGATGAAATCCCGAAGAGTTTTTTGCAATACAATATTCAAAACTCCTTTGTTTTTTAATTGCTAATCAAGCGTGCGCGACACTATTTTCCACCGTTGCATGTGTATGCAGTATGGTGCAAATGAAAGGAATAAATTCGTTATTTCGTAAACCGGCGACTTTAAGGAAAAATCCCGAAACAGGTCGATTTTTATTTTTAGGTTATGATATTATGACATATATGGTATACTAGTAACGTCATCCATATGGGCGTGATGACGTAATCGATGATTTTTTTAAATAAGAATAGGGGTCGTGTGCTAGCTCATTTGAAAGGTCCTTCAATTCTCTATTCAGTAATATAAACATTTATAATTATTTATACACGGTGTCCAAAAAATTTTTATTAAATTAAATCATATGGCAAATTGACAAAAAAATTAAATTATTGGACACCCTGTACAAATAATTATGCAAATGTTTATATTACTGAATAGAGAATTGAAGGACCTTTCAAATGAGCTAGCACACGACCCCTATTCTCATTTAAAAAAATCATCGATTACGTCATCACGCTCAGATGGATGACGTCACTAGTATACCATATATGTCATAATATCTTAACTTAAAAATAAAAATCGACCTGTTTCGGGATTTTTCCTTAAAGTCGCCGGTTTACGAAATAACGAATTTAATCCTTTCATTTGCACCATACTGCATACACATGCAACGGTGGAAAATAGTGTCGCGCACGCGTGAATAGCAATTAAAAAACAAAGGAGTTTTGAATATTGTATTGCAAAAAACTCTTCGGGATTTCATCAATCGATGTTTAAAGAATATCTACCTACCTTGGCTACATTCAAATTTTCAGTTTTTCACATAGTTTTTGAAGGTTAAAAATGGCCGATGTCGCAATTTTTCAAAATAATTTTAGGAAAAAAACAAAAAAAAAACGTTTAGAAAATTTTTGACCAACTTTTGGTCCTGGCAACATGCAAATTTGTTAAAAGGGGTCCTTTTTGAGTAAGATTTTGCAAAAAATCCGAATTAGAATATTTTTCCTAGCGGATGCGCAGTGGCTTTCTGTACTAAACATTTGTATCTCATCCTCCCTACGTATCACAAACTTAACATAAGAAAACAATTTCTGTTCTTCCACCTGGTATAAGTACCTACAAACAAGATGTTTGAGTAAACCTTTGCACAACTAATATGTCAATACTAAAGAAAAATCTAAAATAATAAAAAAATTATCGGAATCTTTTAATTTGTTCACGAAAAAATCAACTATGAAAATGTGCATAATTTTCTATATCCTTAACTTTTGACAAGTATTTTACTTGATTTCCCAAAAAAGTTTTTCGCCTTTTATCGTATGATCTTAGTCAGCTTCAATGAACTAGTCATGCTAATTGGACCATTCAGGTTTCTACAATTAGCGATTGTGAATTAGACGATACCATTTTTTCGAAAAATATTCAAAAACTATTCTCACGGCACAAGTATTGGACACCAAAACTAGGAGAGAATTGAAGTATCGGCCGATAAACAATCGTCGTGTGTGTGAAACTCCTAGTTAGCCAATACTGATTAAACCGACGCGTCGGCCGACAGTTGGCCGACTTTTTAGTTTGAATGCAATCGGGAAGCCCATCAAACGTTTTTGTCGGTCGAGACTGAATCGGTGTAATGTGCGCATCTGCATACCTCTCTGTACTGATTAAGAAGCCGACCAAACTATCGGCACCTATCGGCCGATAAAAAGTCTGCAGTCTGCGGGGGCTCTTATGCTTCCTCACCTCTCTTTCCACGACGTTTCTTTCTTCGTTTGTCGTAACTTCAGGTGTTGGTGGTCCATTATCATTAACAGAGATCGGAAGTGGGCTTTTAGTTCGTTCATCTCTTCTCTTTGACCTCAGATCATTCTCCATACTTCTTTTTATGTTCCGTATAAGTCGTGTTTAATCCATTTTGGATAGGGCAGTCAATGAGGGTATTTGGCTCCGAATTCTATCCTACTACATCGATTTACTTGATATTTTCACAGTAAGTAGGAAATAGCTCAAGAAACAAAGTCTACCCTATGCCGATAAGCGCTTTTATCTTGGGGGTGGTTCCCACCCCTTCTCGGTGTGGAAAAAGTTTTGGTTAAAATAACTACGGAAGTAGCTATTGAGTTATTCGTGGTTGAAAATTGGCTATTTTCATTGAAAATAGAAATAGAAATCACACTATAATAAAAGGTATTATGGAAGGAAAGCGATGCATTTACATTTTGGTGGATGGGGATTAAAATTAATTCTCATTTTTTCTTAAAATACGTTAGTTGTTTTCATGTAATGCACCTTTAATATAGCTCATTTGAAAGGTCTTTTCAAGCACTACAAAAGGTATTAGCAGCATTGTACACCTAAAATCGACCGTTTCTCTGTTATTTCAAGTTGAATACACCAATTTGAGAATGTACCAAAAAACAAACTATTTTCACCCACCATATCTCTTTTTGTATTATAACTAGAAGATTTATGAAAGCAAGTGTCTCTTTGTTTTTTTTTATAACCTACAAAAATGTTTAAAATAGTTTTTTTGGTTAGATGCATAGTTTTTAAGGTATTCGCAAAAAACCGTTCGAAAAGGTATGATATTTCAATGAAAATGGCCAATTTTCAACCACGAATATCTGAAAAAGTATTGAGTTTTCAAAAAAAAATTATAGAACAGTTTTTGCTTAGAATTAGGTTCTCTAGCGAATTCCGTGGTAATTTTGACCAAAAAATTTTCCACCCCTAAGAAGGGGTGGGAACCACCCCCAAGATAAAAGCACACATCGGCATAGGGTAGACTTTGAATTGGGAGATAAGTAGAGGTTAGGCCCAAAATTTTATTAAAATCCATGCAGTAGGATAGAATTCGGACGTAATATCCTATTCTTGCTCCCATTGACTGGCGTATGAGAAGTTCTGCCAGTTTTCCCGATGACCAGTATAATGTAACAAGAATAAAAAACCGCTAAACGCCGTAAAAATGAGTGGCGCATACAATATTCCAGCTACAAAAGATCTGATATGAAAATTACGTGGCGCGAAAATGTATTTCATTTTGATGCAAAACAAAATTCTAGTTTTATTTTAAAAGATTTGTCCATAATATTTGCTAAATTTGAAGTAAACGCGCCACAAAAGAGTAACTTTGATACAGTTTGAATTTTGAAACTCTTTTGTGGCGCGTTTACTTCAAATTTAGCAAATATTATGGAAAAATCTTTTAAAATAAAACTAGAATTTTGTTTTGCATCAAAATGAAATACATTTTCGCACCATGTAATTTTCATATCAGATCTTTTGTAGCTGGAATATTGTATGCGCCACTCATTTTTACGGCGTTTAGCGGTTTTTTATTCTTGTATCAGGAATTTTTCAAGTTTTTTACAAATTAAATATATGAAGTGGAATGCAATTTTTCTCGATTACACGTTAAGTTTTATAAATGGTCACCTTTGTCGCATTATCTGCCAAATGATCTAGTGTCCATCGAATGTACACTAGATTGTTTTCTAGTCGAAATAGATTGAATAAAAATATTGGGATGGCCGGTAAATTAACTCGGATTGCCCGTTGCAGATCAAATTTAGCGTCGTAACCACTACAACTACATAAACCATTTCGGGAATAATCGTTTTTTGGATTATACTTTTGTAGCTTAATAACTTCTAAACGGCTTAACCGATTTTGATCACTAAACATGATCGAAACGTATTGATAAGTAGTATCTGATGCATCTAAGGTCAAGTATGAAAACTAAAGCTATTACAGGAATTATTGAGATTGAAACCCCGTTTTTTCCCATAGGAAAAAAAATTTGATCATATTTATGAAGCATATAACTTAAAGATTCGAATTTTCCCGGAAATAAGGTAAACACCGTTAGATTCGTCTAGAGTCCTTCTACAAACGATCAGTTATTGGCGCAATTTGTAGGTTGAAATTTTGAGTAATTGTCGAAAACCCAAAATTTTCAAAGTTTAGTTTTTCAGTTTTTAAGAACTTATTTAAACAAGCTGCAATTTCATATGTAAACATTTTTTAGTATCTCTGATGCTAATCTTTCTATTCTGAAGAAAATGGCATGTTTTATCAAACTACAAAAATTCGTTATTCGCTTTTAACTCCATTTTTTTTAAAACTAATTTTTTTAAGCCGGTCAAACTTCTGTAATCTATTAAAAATACATAAATAAAAAATACGGAATAAGGTCGATGACTAATTTTAATTAGGGTGGTAATTAGGGGGTTGTTTCCAATAACTTTTTGACTAAAAAAATAGGGACTGGCATTCTGTTCATTATTAGTCACTTAATTTTTAAGCTACAGACTTTATTTTCTATTTTTGAACATAAATGTTTTTAAACAGTTAAATTTAGTTTCTAAAAAGTATCCTCGAAAAATGCATAGTTTTTCCGCCTTTTGACTTTGAAACTATAATATTTAATATTTGACGAAGAAAAGCTAACATATAATAAAGTACAGCTCGATTACTATTATTGGTCTTAAAGAAAATTAAAAAAAAACTTTTTTTCTCTTTTAAAAGGTATATATTCGTTAAGTAAAGTTGTTTTGATAAAACAAAAACTTTTTGAGTTATTAGCAGAAAACTGATTAATACATTGATTTTTTCGATATAAAACTAACACTTTCAATAACCAATAAATCGAAAACTATTAATTTTATCAAAAAAATGAATAAAACATTTTTTGCTTACAATTAATATTTTTACCAACATTTGCGGTCAAAATATAATAAAAAATTTCCACCCCCCAGATGGGGTGGCAACCACCCCATCGTAAAGACGTCTTTCGGCATCATATAGATTTTGATCCTTAGACTTTCCACTACTTATTGTCAAATTTTCAAGCAAATCGATCCATTCTGTAAAAATTGCGAAGTGAAAAGTTTCAGTTTCTGAACTCATTATACGTTTGGAGCTCTATAACTTCTGAACAGCTTAACTGATTTTGATCAATAAACATGACTTTGAAATGTATTGACAAGTAGTATCTGATGCATCCAAGATTAGATATGATAACTGAACGTATTACAGGAATTATTGAGCTTGAAAAACCTTTTTTCCCGTAAGAAATAGATTGAATCATACTTATGAAGCCTATAACTTAAAAATTCGAATTTTCCCAGATAATGAGGTATACACCGTTAAATGCGTCTAGAGACCTCCTACAAACGCTCAGTTATTGGCGCAATTCGTAGGTTGAAATTTTGAGTAATTGTCTAAAAACCAAAATTTTTAAAGTTTAATTTTTTAGTTTTTCGGCTATGGTGAGCAGTGTGTATATCTCAGGTTCATCGCTTAAGCACCATTTGAAATCTTAACTCAACCTTATTGATTTGGTGTATTTGCGGTTTTCCTGTCTCTCTTTGAACCTAAGATATATACGCCCAAAAAATATGCTATTTTGTATTTACCTAGTCCTCTAGCTGGCTTACGGGTAGTCAGAAGTCAAAAATTAGACCGGTTCTGAATCGGCCCTCACACCCTCTTGAAACACAGAAAATAAAATTCAGATCGGTGTAACTTTTCCACACACATACAAACATACATACAAACATATCCACAAACATTTTCCCTTTTTTAAATAAAAATTGAGTCATAATTCTGAGCGCGATAACTTTTGAATGGTATAACCGATTTTCGAAATTAAACATGCGTTGGAAAGGTAATAATCTGTGCTATCAGAAGCCGCAAAGGTCGGGCTTAAGTTTTTGAAATTTTTGGGAGTTTTGGGGACGAGAACGAAAAACAGACTCTAAATGGGAAGGGTCGTAAAATCCACACCCTTGGACCAAAATGGAGGTGTAACATATGGATGGACGAGTCTTTTCATAAATATACTTTAAGAAGAGATTTGGCCCAATTTTGAATTCAGTCAGGTTTAGAAAATCGAAAATTTCGTGTATATATAGTGTCGCTTGTAGGGTTGTTGTGCGCCACTGGTGAGAACTGCCGTTCTCTGTGGATTCAATTACCCATAAATAGTATAATAATATTAAGTTGGATGTTGAAATAATGCAAGCGAAAAATTTACATAGCAACATCTGTCTACTACCGGTTAATAATAAAATTTTTGTAAGAATTTAGAAACCTGTGGTTTTACTTAATAATAATTAAAGTATTTTATTTAGTAACAAAGTATAAAACTTATTTATGTGACGTACTTCATTTTCTCTGTTATTAAAATCGACAAATTCATGCGGCAATAAATTTGTGTATGGTTTGTCAACAGTGAGGTGAGAGAATCTGAGTTTTCTGTTTTCTATTTGCGAAAGTTTATAATCAGCTTGAGATGCTCTCGAGTGACTAGCGTAATCGGGCGTGCACAAACGGCTGCAGGCGAGCTTCTTTCAAAGTGACTTTGAGGCGGGAAAAGACGAAGACTACTTGCTCAATTCATGCTGCTTTTTAATTCGCACAAAGCCCGTATCGACCTAGCACATTTATTTTTTAACAGTCGTATCCGTATTTTACAAAATTTAAAACGAAGGAAAATACCAGATGATTGATTGGAGTCACTGTTTACAACATTACCAAAGAAAAGCAGGCCCACCAAATGTAGCGATTTTAGACTAATTAGTTTGATGAGTCACACACTCAAGATACTTTTACGTATTATACAAAACCGAGTATTCCTTCTATGCGAAACTAGAATTTGGATTTAGAAATGGTCTAGAAACTAGAGAACACTATTTTGTATGCGCGTTCTCTTACAAAAAAGTTGTGAATTCCGAAAGAACGTTTATGTTTATTTCATCGACTTCGAGAAGGCATTCGACCGAGTACAACATTATACACTTTTCGATTGCCTGCATGCAGCAGGACTTGACCGCTACGATATAAGACTGCTGAAATACTTATATTACAATCAAGTAGCCTCTATCCAAATTGGAAACAGTCGTACTGAAAAACTACCGATAAAACGTGGAGTACGACAAGGTTGTGTTTTATCACCCACCCTTTTTAATCTGTACTCTGAAGAAATCTTTAAGGAGGCTTTGGATGACAGACAAGAAGGAGTAAGGCTAGGCGGAGAAGTAATCAACAATATTAGATACGCTGACGATACAGCCATTCCTGCTGAAAATTTACAAGATCTTCAGGCACTACTAAATCTAGTCAGTGAAGCAAGTTATCGGAGAGGCCTTAAAATCAACATTTCAAAAAGTGGATAGGTCCGGATTCCGCGTATGAAAAATAAGTTGATTAATAGCAAGCTGAAAATTTGTTAATAGCTTAAGGGTGTCTAGTCGGATAAACTTTGATGAATGAATGAATGAACTTTATTCAAAAAAAAAATTTTACAGCTTTGTGATATCTGGGAACACTGTAACAAGGGCAGTTTTAATTGTGGAACAGGTTAAAAATTTGAAACGGTCAGACCACGAAACCGGCACATTTATTTTGTCCGACAGAACAGACTTACACTCTCCGAACGGAGATTAAACTGCCATGCAAAAATCAGACTGCTATTTATCACCTGTCATTAATCCTGTTATTTGACATATTCTACATGTTTCACTCATTAAAACGCCCATTTGGTGATAAATAGCAGTCTGATTTTTGTATGAGAGTTTAATCTCCGTTCGAACAGTTTAAGTCTGTTCTGTCGGGCAAAATACATGTGCCGTTTTTGTGGTCTGACCGTTCCAAATTTTTAACCTGTTCAACAATTAAAACTTCCCCTGTTCCAGTGTTCCCCTATATCTTGTCCTACTAGATACCCTTAAGCTATTAACAAATTTTCAGCTTGCTATTAATCAACTTTTTTTTCATACGCGGGATCCAGACCTAGGATGGTAGTTGGAAAGATTAATATAGATCAAGGTCAGATTTCTCTTGATGGAGAGGAGTTAGAACGAATGAATCATTTCGAGTACCTTGGCAGTTGGTTAAGTGTAAATTGTAATGAAGAGATAATAACTAGGATCGAAATATCACGGAAGGCTTTTATGACCTGGAAACCAGTTTTATGTAACAGAAACCTGTCGATGAATATTTGAAAGAAGGTCCTGAAATGTTATGTGTGGTCTATCATATTATATGGTTGTGAGACATGGACGTTAAAAACCACAATGCTAAACAAAATAGAAGCATTCGAATTGTGGTGCTATCGACAAATCCTAAAGATATCGTGGGTTTCGCACACTTCCAATGAAGATGTTCTTCAAATTATGAATTCAGAACGTCTGCTCATAAGCATCATAAAGAGGAGAATAACAGAATACTTCGGCCATATAATTCGAGGACCTAAATACCATCTGCTTCGCATTATAATACAAGGAAAAGTTGAGGGAAAGACATGGATTGGTCGAAAGAAACTTTCATGGCTGTGTAATATTAGACAATGGTGTGGCTGCACAGTAGAAGAAATATTTCAGAAACTTCTCTTTTAATTTGTTTAAACATCTCGGACAAATCTCATTGTTATCTAAATTCTTCAAGAATGACACAGTAAAATTTTCAAAAGGAAATATTTAAATATGAATAATGATCAAAATTGATTTTTGACATTTTTGCATAAAACTTGATTTTTGAACATGTCCCACCAATTATAGATAAAAATAAACTTCATATTCGGATTCAGCGACCTCGAAAATATAAAGAATGACCAAAATTTGCCATTCACCTATCATGGTCGCTTTTTCGATTTCTATGCCTCAAATTAGGGCTGTGCCGTTCGTCTATTATAACAATAGTTTTAAAGCATTTATTTTCTTTTTTTTTTCATTTAAAATAATTAGCTGGAAATACAAATTGCTCGAATATGCAAAGTATATTCGGCTCTCGCTCTGTATGTACAAATTTCACTTAATTAGTCGGACCTAATAAGTGGCCCTTGTTGAATTTTCCAGCTTGTGCAAAATTTTAATGTAAACCTAGTACATATTTATTTACCATAAACACTGAAGTGACTGCTTCCTATATTAATTTAATTAAAGTGTACATTGTGTTGCATAAACGCAAAAACGAAATAATACCTTTAAAACAAAGCTTTATGATGCAACGTTGTTACGTTATGGAAGCCGAACAGATTAGCATTGTTGGATTACTACTGAACATGATTAATGACAAAAGATACACACAAAATCGTTGGGATACGTTGTAGAAATGTACAATGTAGGCGCATTTAGCATGATCTACGTATTTTAAAATTTTAATGATTGATAACATGCAACCGGGAGAGTTCGGTTCTGCACCGATAACTATAATGTTGTATTCAATGTGGGCTCCGAATATTTTTAATATTAACAAAGTTTAATATAAGTTTAAATTGTGAATCTCAGTGATATATTGAAATAAACTGTAAGTGTGCAAACTCTTTACATAATATCCAGTTAAATTAGCATTAAAGTCAACAAATTGCAATTATTTGTTATTGTTGTCAACAAACAAATCCAGTTTTACCAGCAAAATAACCGCTTTTAGTAAAGACCTATACACCTGTTTTAGCAGGTGTACAGGGTCGGACTTACTTTTCACTTAACGTTTATCGAAATGAATTCTAACATTTAATCACAAAACAGTTCTTCAATACAAGATCATCAAAGTCAAATAAACGCACCACAGTCATACTCTTTGGCAGCGTCGAGAGTGCAATTTCCTTTAAAGTCCCAAGCAATTATCTTTAGTCCCTTAGAAAACACCAAACTTCAAGACTACCTTCTCCCACTTGGAAATATAATTCAACCGAAAAATATAATATTCTCTTCTAGATTATCTAATAATCGCATATGTATGTCCAATAAACAAATAGTGGATGATTTTATGAATAATCATGGTCAAATAGAAATACAAGGTGAAATTGTCAGAGCAAGAAGGTTAGTTACACCAGCGGAACGACTTGTGCTCTCCGGCGTATGTCCTTCAATACCGCACGACATCAGGAATACTCTTCTCCAAAAAGGCTTCATCAACGTCCTCTACCTTAAAATTATATAATACTATGCTCCCATTTAAACCAACGGCAAAGTTTTTAGGTATGTGGTTTGATCAACAACTTACTTGGCAGGAACATATAAAACAGACAATTTTAACATGTCATAAAAGACTGAATCTAATGAAAACCTTGGCAAACCGAAATTGGGGATCAGATCAGGAAACTCTATTGAGAATATATAAAACATTAATTAGATCTAAATTAGATTATGGATCAATTGCATATGCATCTGCTTCAAAAACATTACTTAAAAAACTTGACAGCATACACAACGCTGGTATTAGAATTGCACTTGGAGCCTTCCGGACAACTCCCTCCGAAAGCATACTGAGCGAAGCCGGCGAACCACCTCTAAACTACCGAAGAATGTACTTAGCTCTAGCACATGCTACATCTATAGCCTCAGATATAAAAAAACCTCTCTTCTGTAATACTTTTAATAACAAATATATCAGCTATTACAATAATAAGCCCCGTGCCCCCAAACCTTACTACGAGAGAATCCGATTATATAGTTCCAGACTAAACATTTAATTCCCAACAGTATTTCAAACGAATACAAATAACTATCTACCTTGGACTATCGAACAGCCCAAAGTCAATACAGCGTTAAGTATATATAATAAACATGAAACTAGTCCTATTATTTTTAAAGTCAAACTAAATTCAATCCTTGATCAACAGTACAATGAGTGGATTAAAATTTATACAGATGCATCCAAAGGTGAACTTGGCGTCGGAGCAGCAGTGGTAACCCCAAATGACACTTTTCGATTTAAACTTCCTCTAAATTCCAGCATCTATACTGCAGAACTATTTGGTTTGTTCAAAGCCATCAAGCAAGTAAATATCAAAAACATCCCTTGTTGTCTAGTCCTTTCTGACTCTCTCAGCGCAGTCAAAGCCCTGCAAAATGTATACCCTAAACACCCCATTGAGAAAATGATCAAGGCCGAATTAATGAAAGCTCAAGACTATCTTAGAAGAATCCACTTCCTGTGGATACCATCTCATATAGGTATAGAAGGGAATGAAGAAGCAGATACTAGTGCGCGTAACGCTATCAACAGTGACGCATCAGAAACAGAGTGTCGGAGTGTCGCAGGCGATCTAAAAGTTTATTTCAAAAATAAAGTGTTAAGTGCGTGGAATCGGGAGTGGAATGGCTCTAGTTCTAAACTTCGAACCATCAAAAGTGACATTTTTTCATGGAAGTCCACTGTCAGAAGCAGAAGATGCCAAACTATTATTACACGTCTACGACTTGGACACTGTAGGTATACTCACGCCTATCTCTTCTCAAATAGTGAACCTCCAAAATGCGAAACATGCAATACAGTAGACAGTATAAAGCACTTCTTGATAGACTGTCCTAAATATGTAAATCAAAGACAGTTTTACAATTTGCCAAATAACCTGAAAGCACTCCTCAACAAAAATTTAGTTCCGGACAATTTATTGGGTTACTTAAAATGTATAAATATGTTACACAAAATTTAACTTAATTAATTGTTACAAATGTTCAATTGTTCTCAAATTCTAATTAATTGTTAAAATGATTGATTGTTATAAATGTTAAATTTAATATTATTACAAATGTTACAGGAATGTCGCTAATAACCTTTGGGTGGATGCGACTTTATCTCTTTAAATAAAAAAAAAAAAACATGCAACCGATCTTTTTTCGTTGATTCAAGTGTTTCATTGTGTAAGCATTTACCGGAAATGACCGGAAATAGGCCTATTTCATACTTTACGACTTCGGTCGTCACGACAAACGGTCGTAACTCGTAACGACAGTTTATCGTACATTCCATTAGTCCACTACAGCAATGTACGGAGCCTTTCACACAGTAAGACCACGACTAACTCGTGCCGTTGCTCTTCGGCTGTCGTCCAATGTCACTGCAATGGACGACGGTCGTGTCGTGCCGTGCTATCAGTGAACCACGGGCGTAAATCAGTGCTTCCATACTTAACGACAGTTAGTCGTGTAGTACCAGTGAATCCAGTGGCACGTCCATAATGGCAGACAATATAGATGGGTAATTTTTACCTACAAACAAATCGGAGAGAAGAGGATATGGAGTTACTGATGAGGGGAAAAAGATCTCCAAAACCGGTATAGACTCTTCCTGCACTCTCCGATTTCACCAGAGTATTATGCAGCTGCTGCATTTTCGTATTGCAAAGAAATTGAGAATGTTTATACATTTTTAATTCATTTACTCTTTTGTTTGAGTATTAAGGAATCTTTCTTGTTGGAGCTTTTACCACGCTGAGTAGATGAGTTGTGAATTATTTAAAATTCTCTCATCTTAATTTCTTCGGCACCCTGTATGATTTATAAATTTTGAAAATCTCAGGAGGTGTAACCAAAGAAAGTATTCCACCTGTTGTCAATCTGGTGGTACGGAGGCGATATTTATTGTCGTTTTCTGTGCTACTTCGATTGATAACTTACTTTATAATTGATTACAATTATGAGATTTATTAATCAGTTATGTTAATAATTGTTATGTTAATTAATAATGAATAATTAATTAATCAATCAATTATGTTAATAATCATAATGATAATTAACATAATTGATTACAATCAACTGATTGACGTACGAATGTACGTGTTTGTGGGTGTTGTTATTTGATGGTTGTTAAGGGAACTTAATTATAATCAGCTTCTTGATTACCGTTCGAACAACCGGCCCTACGAGTATCAAACAGTTCCATAAATATTTTCAAGCAGTTCCCTCTAAGCCATCTTACTTCAGTATGAAGTAAAAGTCTCACGTGGTCTTCATTTTGTTTTTCACAAAATAGCTTGAGGAGACGTTCATGTTTGGCATTAGTTTTAATAATGTTAACACACTTTATTACTGAATTTATACTAAATTTACAATCAAGATGCAGTAGAAATAAACAAACCAAGACACGTTAAATGCTACTAGGAGCACTCCCGAATTATAATTTACAATGTATATACATTGTAAATCATGATTTGGGATTTACAATGTATATATTGTGAGGCAGATAAAGGGCCTATTAGAAATATCTCAAGAACGAAAGGTAAGAGAATCATGAAAATTGGAATACAGGGGTTTTGAGGTATGAACTATTTAATGAAAATATTTTGGTCTCTTTGCTACTTCCGGTTATACCGGAAGTTGATTGTAACTTCGTTTTTTAAATCGGACACCCTGTATATTTTTGGATTCAGCTCGACGTCTTCTTTCTTAAAATATGAGGTTTTGTAATATTATACAGGGTAGTTTAAAAGATAATTACGGTTTTTTATAAATTTTGTAGCAAACTTCACACCCTGTAGAATTGTACTGATTTGATATCAAAAACTCCATTTATGTTCAAGTGATTTTTAATATAGTCTATTATTATTAAAAAATATTAATATAGCGAAATGTTTAATTTTAGTATACAGGGTTGATCGAAACTCGGAATGACTATTTTCTGAGTTTTCTTAAATAGAACACCCTGTATTTTAGTATGGTAATGAAATTATATTTTATAGTACTTTTTTATTTCTTAAGCATTCCCTATACCTAACTGCTTTAATTTGTAAGTTATTCGTAGTTCTTTAAGCCAAACATTAATTGCAACAAAAATTACGAGAAATTTTATTAGGTTTGCCGTGAAAATATTGAATCATAAATAATTTTTTGAAAATAAATACATGTTTATCTAGAATGTTCCTTAAATTATTAATATTGGATGAGATTGCAAAATAGCAACGTTGTTAAGATTGTTGGTGCATAAAATATTAATAAAAACAAACCATATTCTACCTAGTTGGCTATGGCTTTGACGCTAAACGGGATTAAACATTAGACATTCTATTATTTTTATAGTTCCAGTTGGTTTGTTACCATTACTAATATAAATCTTTCTAATGGGGAACTGATTAGCAAAGTTTTTGTTCTAGGAGAATATAACAAAAATCAAAAATGTACTACTAGCAATAAGAATTTATCATCTGCAACTCCCTGATAGACGACAATTAAGAAGAGAAACTTTTCAAAGTTTACTAGAATACTTTCGACGTACTAAACACTTAGATTACGAGAACATTCATACTAATATGCAGACTCTCAGTGACACTAACATTTAATTCATTTTAATCATTTACAATAGTTTTTGTTCGATCAGATTTCTCATAATATAAATGTCCAATTTGTTGAAACCGCTCTAGTAAATATTGAAAAGTTCTCTTTTTGGTTGTCACCAATCATGGAATTGCTGATGATAAATTCTTATTGCTAGTAGCACATTTTTATTATACTCTCCTAGAACAAAAAAACATTTGAATCAGTTCCTCATTAGAAAAATTCATATTAGTAATGGTAGCAAAGCAACTGGAACTTCAAAAATAGTAGAATGTTTAAGCAAAGCAAATGTTTAAGCATAGAGTCATAGCCAACTAGATAGAATATTGTATGTTTTTATTTGTATTTTTTATTAATACATATTAAACACACCAACAATCTTAACTACGTAGGTATTGTGATATATCAACCAGTATTAATAAATTGAGGGTCAGTCGAGATTAATATGTGTTTATTTTCGAAAAATTATTTATGATTGAATATTTTCACGCAAACCTAATAAAATTTCACGTAATTTTTGTTGCAATTAATGTTTGGCTTAAAGAATACTACAATACAATACAGGCTTAAAGAACAGTTCACTACAATACAAAAATACAGGGTGTTTCATTTAAGAAAACTCAGAAAATACTCATTCCGAGTTTCGACCAACCATGTGTACTAAAATTAAACATTTCGCTATATGATTAATTTTTAATAATAATAGACTATATTAAAAATCACTTAAATATAAATGGAGTTTTTGATATCAAATCAGTACAATTCTACAGGGTGTGAAGTTTGCTACAAAATTTATAAAAAACCGTAATTATCTTTTAAACCACCCTGTATAATATTACAAAACTACATATTTTAAGAAAGAAGACATCGAGCAGAATCCAAAAATGTAAAAATATACAGAGTGTCCCATTAAAAAAAAAACGAAGTTACAATCAACTTCCGGTATAACCGAAGTAGCAGAGACTAAAATATTTTCATTAAATAGTTCATACCTCAAAACCCCTGCATTCCAATTTTCATGTTTCTCTTACCTTTAGTTCTCGAGATATTTCTAATAGGCCCTTTATCTGCCTCACCATGTATACATTGTAAATCCCAAATCATGATTTACAAAGTTTATACAATGTAAATTATGATTCGGGAGTGCTCTAAGTTGCATTTAACGTGTCTTGGTTTGTTTATTTCTACTGCATCTTGATTTTAAATTTAGTATAGTACTTCATTCAGAACAAGCGAGACGTTTTTAACTACCAAGTTTTCCCTATGGATAACACAATGCACATTCTTCTTGTTACATCATTGTTGTTGTCTCTGTCTACAAAGGACATCTTGTACAACGTGCTGACTTTTTGATATAATTTTAATTTGTTTCTAATTAATACAATGTTGAGAATATGGAGCTATAAGGTACTGACAATAAAACCAATATTTATCTAAAAATAATATATTTCTTTAAATTACATAGACATAATTAATAATAATAATAATATAATAAACAGTTCAATCATTCACAATCATTGCAATTGATTTAAAGAAATTGGTACATTAATTCACAATCATTGCACTTGATTTAAAGACAATAATTAGCCCAGTAAATGACCATTTTGGAGTGTAATTTTCAGGGACAACTCCGAATTGCATGAAAATTTGGATTCAGGTTCTACTTACCCACAACTTCAAAGTTGAATTTGTGCCGTTGGTTGCTTTTACTTTGGGGGTGACAGTCACCCCTTCTCGGGGGGTGAAAAACGCGTGTTTAAAATAAGCCGGGAAATGGATAAATTGTCAGATTTTAAGCAACTTTCATTCTATAAAGTTTTTTGCGTAAGTCAATATTTTTCGAGTTATTCGCAATTGAAAATGTTGATTTTTGGACAAAAAAAAACTATGTTTTCAGACCGTTTTTCGCAGATAACTCAAAAAGTAAATATTTTATCGAAAAAAATATTCTTAGCAAAAGTGTAGCTTATAAAAAAAACGAAAAAAAGGGTGCATCAGTAAAGTCTATAAATTGAGTAAAAGCAAAGTTGTAGCTCATGATAAATACATTATTATTCGTCTATTTCCAAATCGAATAATTTAACGCGAAATCACCGAAAAATTAAGCATTTTTCGGGAAAAGCTTAACATTTTTAAAGTATCTAAAAAAAGCTTTATATTTGTTTTTTACAAAAGTTTCAAGCATCAAAAATAAACGAGTTACACTGAAAAAAAAGTTGGCCCCTTTTTTTGGTAAAAAGCCTCCCTCTATTTAGCACCCTAAATAAAATTAATCGTTACCGCTTTACCATTTATTTTAACTGTGTGTTTATTGTTCATATGATCTGTAAGTTTGCCCAGTTTAAAGTGCTTATTTTTGAAAAAATTTGGTTTTATAATAAAAAAAAATTCTAAAAATTTTTGAAAAATTTCTTTTTTTCAAAGTAACTAAAAAAGTATAAGTGATAAGAAAAATCTTAAAGAGTAAAAAAATGTAGGTTTTGCTATTATAAATATGCTAGTTTCATTTTGTTTTTCCGTAAAACAAAAATTGTTTAAGATATGGCTGACCAAAATTACACTCGTGATTAGTGATCCATTCAAGCTTTTTCAACTATAACCCTTTCAAAAATAAGCATTTTAAACCGGTGGGCCTAACAGATCTCATAAAAAATAGATAAGTAAATTGTTTGTAAATCGGTAGCGATTAATTTCATTTGGGGAGCTAAACACGATTTGCATGATTTTTTTACAAAAAAAAGGGGCCAACTTTATTTTGAGCCTTACTCGCTTATTTTTAATGCTAAAGCCTTTTGTAAACAATTAAAATAAAGCTTGTTATAAACACTTTCAAAAAGTTTGAATGGGTTTTTCCCGAAAAGTGCTTAATTTTCGGTGACTTCACCTTGAAATATTCGATTTTTAATTAGACGAATAAGAATGTATTTTTCATGAATTGAAATTTGCATAAATCAAGACTATTTTGAATTAAATAATCAAATATACACAAACAACAATGCAGGACTTATTATGGGTAATCCTCTAAGCCCATTGCTATCAGATATATTTATGAACCAACTTGAAACAACAATTTCTAAACATCCCGTATTTAAACAGTTCTTATATTGGTGGAGACACGTGGATGATATACTAGTATGCTTTACAGGAACTAACAGGCAACTTGACCAATTTATATCATACATTAATTCACTTCATAGTAATATTGAGTTTACAATAGAAACAGAACAGAATAATTCCATAAACTTTCTAGATGTAACGATTACCAGACTACACAACAAACATGAGTTCTCCGTATATCATAAACCTACCCATACTGACACAACCATACACAATTCATCATCCCATCCTACACAACACAAATTAGCAGCCTACCATAGCGTGATACATAGACTGACAGAAATTCCCATGACAAAATATAACTTCGAGATTAAAGAAATAGCAGTAAACAATGGCTATAACGAACAAACAGTTAACAAAATTTTAAACCAAAAACTCCATAAGAAAGCCTTGAAATTAGTGTATCCACCACCACAGAAAGAACCCAGTACCTTCTGCTCTCTCACATATACTGGCAAGATAACAACAAAAATAGCCATATACATAAAAAAGAAAGGAATAACACCAGCTTTCAGAACTAACAACTTAAGTAAATATATTAAGAACAATAAAAGCCGAAAGAGAAAACAACTACAGAGTGGTGTGTACAAACTAACGTGGTGACTGTCCGAAAACTTATATCGGTCAAACTGGCAGAACCTTTGACAAACGGATAGCAGAACACAAAAGTGCTTTCAACAATAGAAAAACAGACACTTCTACATACGCACTTCACCTTCTAGATTTTAATCATTCTTTCAATGAAGAGTTTAAAATTCTGCATATCCAAAATAAAGGCATTAAGCTATCTTTTTTAGAATCTATGGAAATTAATAAATTGAAAAATACTGATATAATTCTGAATGACCAACTCGAGACAAACAGCTCCCCACTCCTCAACCTCTTCAGTTAAAGACTTAAAAAGGCAAACACATTGTAAACTATATCACTTCAGAAAGGCACTCTGCCGAAACAGCTGTAGTCACTTAGTTGTAATAAATTTTGTGGAAGTATAGAAAACAAACGTTTTCAGTGTTTTATTGTTAGATAAAATGAACTTCCATCAAGTAACGGTCGAATCCATCAATTATTTTTCATGAGCGACAACTTTGTTTTTACTCGATTGATAGACTTTTCTGATACACCATTTTTTTTTTCGATTTTTTATAAGCTACACTTTTGCTACGGATATTTTTTTCGATCAAATATTTACTTTTTGAGTTATTTGCGAAAAACCATCTGAAAACAGTTTTTTTGTCGAAAAATAAACATTTTCAATCGCAAATAACTCGAAAAGTATTGTCTTACTTAAAAAGCTCTATAGAACAAAAGTTGCTTAAAATCAGTCAATTTATCCATTTCCGGTCTTATCTTGAACGTATGTTTTTTCACCCCCGAGAAAGGGTGACTCTCACCCCCCAAGTAAAAGCAACCAACGGCACAATTTCAATTTTGAAGTGGAGGGTAAGTAGAACCTAAATTCAAATTTTCATGAAATTCGGAATTGCCCCTGAAAATTACACGGTATCGCCGTATTTCCCATTCATTTACTGGGCTAAATCACAGTCAGTTTGTGGAAACTTAAAAAATTTGATCTAGAACAATATTTTACATACATAATTTTTTTTAACAATTTCATTTCAAATCGTAAAAATTTACTCGTAAAATAAGTGTTAGCTGCTCATAAATTTTTTTAGTAACCAAAATAGGGGGCGTTTACTCATTGATTATGCATTCGTATAATAATATCGGAACATTTTTTCCTCTCAAGTCCGATCTACGTTATCAATATAGATTCATTTTTAAATTTTAACATTGGGTGCTAAAAAAATTACATTATAGTAATATAGTATCAAACAAACGGTAAGCCAGACAGAAATTAGAAATTGTTCTATTATATTCAATTTTATAAATCTCGATAAATTTGAGAAAACCAAAAATCTTATGAATATTTTGTCAAGGAATAATTTGCTTTGTACTTAAATTTGATTGTATAAATTTGCTGCAGAAATTTTTCGATATGTAATAAAATAATAATAATCCTAATCTTACGATTTTTACTTTTCCTATTTCCCTACATTTAGTCTAAGAGGTCGAAAAATCATCGCCATAAGTAATATGGAGTTTGGCATGTGAAATGTGTCTATTGTATATTGATAATTATGACCCCTTTCAGGCTGACACCTCAGTGGATACAGAAAGTAGCAAAAGGGACGAAAGGGAAAAATCAGTGTAGTCATTAAAGGTTTTCACCTCCTATTTTGTTAAACCTCCATCGATTTGCATGAAAATTGGTGACTAGTTAGAGCATACCTCAAGAAATAAAACTGATTTGGTGCCAACTTGCACTTTTACCCTGGGGGCGGATACCACCCCTTCTCGGAGGTGAAAATTATTTTATTAAAAATAACTCCACAAATCGATAGGACAAATTATAAGCGGAATTTGTTATATAAAGTTATTAAAATAAATCAATACTTTTTGAGTTATTAAAGATCAAATATTTCTCTAATTAAGAGCGCATGCGTGAAGTTACGGATGATAAAAAGAACATATTAATTATTAATGGTATGTTAGTAAAATATTATTTTTATATTATTTCGATATTATAAATTTAGCAAAAATGTATCCAATATGTCAAATGTACCCATTATTGGACACCCCCAGTTTCTGGACATATTCAGTTTATATTAATAGAAAAAATTCAATTAAATATCGAAATAATATGAAAATAATATCTTACTAACATACAATTAATTAATAATAATATGTTCTTTTTATCATCTGCAACTTCACGCATGTGCTCTTAAATAGACAAATCTTTGATCTTTAATAACTAAAAAAGTATTGATTTATTTTAATAACATGATATAACAAATTTTTGTCCCTCTATCGATTTGTGGGGTTATTTTTAATAAAATAGATGTCACCCCCGGGAAGGGGTGGTATCCACCACCAGAGTAATAGTGCAAGTTGGCACCAAATCAGTTTTGTTTCTTGAGGTATGCTCTAACTAGTCATCAATTTTCATTCAAATCGATGAAGGTTTAATAAAATAGGAGGTGAAAACCTCTAATGACTGCACTAACTTTCCCCTTTCATCCCTTATTGCTACTTCCTGTATCCACTCAGGTGTCAGCCTGAAAGGAGTCATAATTGTCAATATACAATTGACACATTTCACAGGAAAACCCCCATATTACTTATGACGATGATTTTTCGGCTCTAGCTCTCCGTCTAATTCACTACAATCTCGAAAATATGGCAACGCTATGCCAACGCTATACCAAAATGACGAACAGTATTTTCTTCAACCACGAAAATATAATATTGATAACACAGGCCGACATGATTTTTGGTGTTTTGAGTTTGACGTTTCCTGAGCTAATACGGGTACGCTGATTCTGAATATGAATTCGGTTTAAACCCATCACGTCAAAATTTTTCACAAAATTAAAAAATCGAGTGAGATATTATGTATTAGCTCAAACAAGTATCTTATTGAAATTTTGTAAATTGCATTAAAATTATTTCTTTAAAATACTTGATAGGTCGATAAAAAATATTTTAATACAATATGTAAATTTTATTTGAATAGCAACACTGCCCATCAAGTCAAAATGTTTCACAAAATAAAAAAAACCTTGAGATATTATATACTAGCGCATACAAGTACCTCATTGATATCTCGTAAATTGAATTCCTCATTCCCCCACCTTTTCTTCACACCATCCAACAGCCATCATCAGATGAAATTTAAAACGAAAAATCCGATGAAGACGAATTCAATCCTGGTATTCATTCACCTCCAAAGTTCATCCAAGCTGAACTAAATGACTTAGTGAGAGACTTGGGCCTATCGAAGGATGCTGCACAAATCTAAGAATCGCGATAGAAGGATAAAAATGTATTGGATCCAGGTACCACATTTTCGTGGTATAGGCATCGCGAAAAAGATTTCGTGGAATATTTTTGTCAAGAGGGCTCACTGGTGTATTGTACTAAAATTCCTGAAGAAGTCCAAAAACTTTGAGCTAATTACGATTCCATATCATAGCGGTTATTTATTGATTGTTCTAAGAGAAGTCTGAAGGGTGTCTTGTTGCACAATGATAATACTAATGCCTCAGTACCTGTTGCTCACTCTGTGCATCTTAAAGAAACATAATATAAGAATCTTGAGCTGTTCCGAAATAAAATAAAGTATAACGGATACTGTTGGCATCTCTATGAGATCTCAAAATAATATCCATGCTTTTGGGTCAGAAGTCTGGATTCACAAAGTATCCGTGTTTTTTGTGTGAGTGGGAGCACGAGCACGAAAAATTTAGCTTACGTTAAGAAAGAATGACCACAAAAAAATGTGCAGCGTGATACTCTAGTTGACCCAATGAGTCCCTTTTCCTCCTCTTCACATAAAGTTAGGATTGATGAAGTAGTTTGTCAAAGCTTTAAATAAATAAGGTGACTGCTTTAAATACCTGAGCGACAAATTTTCTGCATTTTCTTTCTTAAGCTAAACTTTAAGAAGGAATTTTTATAGGCCCTGAAATTCGAACCATAAAGTCGGACAGATTGTTCCAGAATACAATGGCCCAGGATCAATATCAAGCATGGAGTTCTTTCGTAGCAGTCATAGACTGTTTCCTTGGAAACAACAAGTCCCCAAAGTATTAACAAATTGTAGCCAACATGGTCGAAAATTATAAAAACTGGGATGCAATATGAGTGTCAAGCTTCATTTTCTGGATTCCTACGTTGGCAGAAGAAGAGCAGGGAGAGAGGTTCCATCAACATATAAAGGAGATGGAAAGACATTACCAAGGAAGATGGGAAATAATAATTATGGCTGATTACTTCTGGACCGTGAAGAGGGACTCGACCACAAAAATTCATAAGAGAACTACAAAACGCAGTTTTCACGGAAAAATAAAAACGATTTTTTTCAAAAAAACCAACGATTGTCTAACGTAGGTTATACTGCATTGTTTGTGTATAAACAACTCAATTTTGCAGCGTAACTTTGTATTAAATAAAGTTTCAATAAATGTTTAATCAGTATTTTTGGCAGTTTCTATGAATAATTTCAAACACATTTTTCTTGAAAACCTTACGTGCTGGAAAAAAACTAAGCACAGATTCGTGATCAGCACATCCCATTTACTATAGCACACCAATCAAACTTTAAACACTTTTTCATGAAAATAAAAATGTAGGCTTGTGTAATAGGTCTGGAAACCGCGTATGAAAAAAAAGTTGATTAATAGCAAGCTGAAAATTTGTTAATAGCTTAAGGGTGTCTAGTCGGACAATCTTTGATATATGGGAACACTGGAACAGGGGACGTTTTAATTGTGGAACAGGTTAAAAACTTGGAACGGTCAGACCACGAAAACGGCACATGTATTTTGTCCGACAGAAGAGACTTAAACTCTCCGAACAGAGATTAAACTCTCATGCAAAAATCAAACTGCTATTTATCACCAAATGGGCGTTTTAATGAGTGGAACATATAGAATATGTCAAATGACAGGAATTATGACAGGTGATAAATAGCAGTCTGATTTTTGCATGAGAGTTTAATCTCTGTTCGGAGAGTTTAAGTCTGTTCTGTCGGACAAAATAAATGTGCCGTTTTCGTGGCCTGACCGTCCAAATTTTTAACCTGTTCCACAATTAAAACGTCCCCTGTTCCAGTGTTCCCATATATCAAAGATTGTCCAACTAGACACCCTTAAGCTATTAACAAATTTTCAGCTTGCTATTAATCAACTTTTTTTCATACGCGGGATCCAGACCTATAAGATAACTGATAACTAGATTTCTTTTTTTTTTACTTCAAAATACTTTTAAAACGCGCGTGTTTTACTGAAATAAAAGAATGTGTGTGTACTTTGTACGCACGTAAGAAGTTATACTTCTATTATATGATTTAAACGAAATTAATATACTTTTTATTTATATTTTGTTTAAATATTAAACTAATTTATACTTACTACTTCTCAAACATTTTTATTAGAACAGTGCCAAAAATTAAAATAATAAAAGAATAAAACACACACAAACACATTAAACAAGCCACAAATGATGTCTGAACATTAATTGTCGAAATTTTTTTTAACTAAATACGTATTTTCTGAAAATACAATTATATAATAAATATACTTACAATCATAAAATTTATTAAAAAAAAAACAAAAAAGAAAGTTTCTATTGGGACTCGAACCAACGCTGATAAGCGCGGTTGGTATTGGAACTCATTCGGCTTCAACGCTTAGCACAGACACTATGTGTCATTATTTACGAAGATCGACTAACTAAACGGATTAAACTTGTGATATTTTGATATTTTGAAAATTGATCAAATTATTTTAATTTTGAATTGAAATGATTTAGAATTGAAAAAATACAACAAAACATAGAGTAAGAAAACAATATATTAGGTGAATATTGATAGAACTTTTGATGGTAATCAAATTATATAAATAAAAGTATTACATACTATGTATTTTGGCAGATCAAATAGGTAGGTTTATACCCATGATACATTAACAATTATTACATACATACCTGTTGCTTTTAAAAACTATTTAAAAGTCACTACAATATTATAAACTTTTTTGTTTCTGTCCTCACAACAATAAAACTAATATATTATACATTTGTTTACCTTTACCTTTACCTCCAAACCACAGCTGTCCTACAGCTGCCATATCGGATAATTTTTGACATGTCATTTGAACATCCAATCAGAACAAAGTTATAATGCGCATGCGCCGGGCTGATAGGTTTTAACATATAAAAATTCACCCTCTATCGCCGGTAAAGAAGTATAACTTCAAAAATTATTCATGTTTCTAGTATACTTCTAAAACACATTTATGTGTGATTGACTAATCAAAAACTAATCGCCCCCGAAAAAGAGCCTAAAAAGCTCTAAAACTTCACCAACATTCTATATCATTTAGTGATAGCTGCCTCTCTCCCTCCTGTAAATATATATTCATCGCCTTATGCAACAAATAAGTCCCCAACATGCACTTCTCCTTCGGTTTCCACGTCGAAGCTGTACTATAGAATTCCCCGAGCTTCATATTCGAAACGTTCTCCTTTCTTAGAGCCTTTATCATGGCTGCTTCTCTGGTATAGGCCTCAACGGGGATTATATTGTGGAAAATAAATAGACAAATCACCCCCAATCTGTTGTTCCATATATCTAAGATGGTCTTGAGTTTATGATTGGGAGGCACGGGTTTGTTCTGTCTATAGTGTGTTACTGCGTCGTAGAGGTGGGAAAATGGACGATTTTTCTTACCTAAAATAAAAAAAAAGATTGTTATTTTACAACCTGATTGGTACTTTTCCAATCAACACACAGGAATAAATACGCAAATATAAATAGAATGCAGTCTGAAAGGTGCAAAATATCTACTACTATCACAATTATTCACAATATCCTTCAATATCAATCAGAAATGCTTGTGTAATACATTATCATGGCATCTACACTCATAGAGGAGTGATTGCCGCCTTCTGTGGGCCCTTTAGATTCATTTGTCTCGAAACATCAGTCCGCACTAACATTTTGGTTTATGTACAATTGGTTGTGTGACTTGGCTTCTTCTACAATACTTCCATTCTCTTTTGTTTTTGCTTATGCTCATCTTATACAGTATGGTGCAAATGAAAGGCATAAATTCGTTATTTCGTAAACCGGCGACTTTAAGAGAAAATTCTGAAACTGGTCGATTTTTATTTTTAAATTACGATATTTTGGTGTATATGTCATACTAGTGACGTCATCCATCTGGGCGTGATGACGTAATCGATGATTTTTTTAAATGGGGATAAGGGTCGTGTGCTAGCTCATTTGAAATGTTATTCAATTCTCTATTTAGTAATATAAACATTTACATAATTATTTATACAGGGTATCCAAAAAATTTTATTAAAGTAAATTATTTGACAAAAAAAAAAGAAGAATGTATGTAATTTATTTAATTCAAAATAAATTTTACTGCGGTCAGAAATCAGATAAAACTGTTTATATCACAAATAAACATTGCTTTTCGCTTAAATTAAATGTCCAATCTTCCAAGATAGGGGAGTGCATATAGATTTTCACTTCGGAAAAAATCAAACAAGATAGAACTTTTTGTAATTTCATTAAGAAATGTTGAATAAACAACATATCAAAAAGTTCTACTCGAGAAGTGGGTGCTTCATTTTTTATTAAACAAATGAACTACGAAATTAGATGTTTTTTTAAATAATTCCGAAAATATTAATTTTAGAAAAAAACTGACCGGACCATTGAAAAATTCAAAAAATCTTACAAAAAAAAACCTTATATAAAGAATTTTCTAAAATTAAATGTGTATCTTCTATAATTTTTTATTTATAAAGCTAAAGTCACCCTTCTCACAAACATTGGCGCATTGTAAACTAGCGTACGGCGAAGTGCACGGTTGAGTAATTTTAATGTAATTCTTTAACTAATGGATCAAATAAAATTTTACAAATTAAACATTAAAGAAGAATAATTAAGCTATCTGATGGTTATAATAAAAAGAAATAAAATGTATGGGTATAAGTACAATGGGGGCGGAAAGTGAGCCTTACATGAATTTTGTTTAAAAATGTGTAACTAATAAAATTTTTCTTATAAAACCCTCAATTTTGCACAAGTTACCTTTCAAGAATCTTACTAAATGATTTTTCATTCAAAAAAATCTCAAAAATTTAATTCAAATGATATGACGTCTCAAAAATGTAATTTTTGAAATCTTCGTAGTTTTATAGAATTACCACAAATTTAAGACGGTATTACTCAAGTTTGAACAGACCTACTATAGTTTTATAAATGCTTTTTTAAAGCTTAGGATGTAATCTTTAAAATGCACTAAATTATTTTACTTTAGAAATGAAATAGGCTATTTCTTTTTGAGAAAATTAAGAAAAATAACAAAAATGTAATAGAAAAACCGTAAATTACCAGCTAAAAAAATGTTTATACAAAGTGATCAAAACTTTTTTTTCTGTAAAAGTTATCTAGAATACATTTAATAGTAAGAAGCTTCAACAATAATAAATGTTTTTTAGCTCATACAGTATGTTTGCGTAATTTGGAACCTATCGATAACTTTTTTATTATAAGTTTTACGAAAAAAAGTTATTCTTTATAAAATACTCTGCATCGTATATAATCTAATATGAAATTATCAAATATCAAATTTAATTAATTTTATACGAAGTATGTCAAAAAATATGAATTACACTCAAGAGTAAAGTACCGTTACATTTCACAATATTGAAAATTGTTATTAAGAAAAGTTGTTTGGAAATAAAAAAATTGTTATAGTGTTCAATTACATTCTTCTAAATAAAATATTGTGTATAATAAAGGTACTTAACTCTTCAGAAAAATTCATAATTTTTACATACCTCGTATAAAATTAAAAAAGTTTGATATCTGATGGTTGTATCTTAGATTTCAACCCAGGGAGAGCATTTTATGAAAAATAACTTTTTTTCGTAAAAGTGATAATAAAATAGTTATCATAATTGTAATAAAATAATGATGAGTATCCCTAATTTGAGAAAAATTGAATTTTTTTTTTCGATTAGAAATATGTAATTGCATATTTAAACATAGTTTTTAATTTCAAACAACTTTTCATAATAGCATTTTTTATATTCTGGAATATAAAGGTACTTTACTCTGTAACGAAATTTATATTTTTGACATAACTCGTATAAAATTGATAAAATTTGATATCTGATAGTTGAGTTTTAAATTTTTGACTATCCAAAGCATTTTATGAAGAATAACTTTTTTTCGTAAAATTGATAATAAAAAAGTTTTCCATGTGGTTCCTAGCTACGCAGACATACTGGATAAGAGCTTCTGTATAAGAAATTTTAAATTGCAATGCCATATTCGGATTCAGCATAATCAAAAACAGAATAGAAACATATTTGATCAAAGTTAATGATGAATTTAACGATATTTTTAAAATTATTTATACAAAACAATTGTTATTGTTTAAACAATTAATAAACAATTAGCGGCCAAATCTGCGAGTAGAACTTTTTACTTTAACATGTATAATATAAACTAACAAAAAAAGTTTTAGAAAAATATAAGCTTGTTTGAATTTTTCCGAAACAATGCATGTTTTCGCTCTAATTGCACTCCCCTAAGAGGCAAGTGGCTGGCGGGAGCTGGCTTGAACATTGAATTTAATCGAAAAGCAATGTTTATTTCTGAAATAAACATTTTTTTTTCTGTTTTCGGGAAACAGTAAAACGTATTTTGAGTTAAATAAATTACATACATTCTTCTTTTTTTTTTGTTAAATAATTTAATTAAAAACATTTTTTTGGACACCCTGTACAAATAGGTTTGTAAACGTTTATATTACTGAATAGAGTATTGAGTGACCTTTCAAATGAGCTGGCACAAGACCCCTATTCCCATTTAAAAAAAAACATCGATTTCGTCATTACGCCCAGATGGATGACGTCACCAGTATCGCATAAATGCTAATATATCATAATTTAAAAATAAAAATCGACCTGTTTCGGAATTTTTCCTTAAAGTCACCGATTTACGAAATAACGAATTTATTCCTTTCATTTGCACCATACTGTATATGGATAAGCAGAATAACTGGAAAAGACGGAATAACTGCAAAGATGCTGAAATATGGTAGAAAAGTGGTAATTAATACTCTCCATTCCCTTTTTAACAAAATTTTAAAAGAAAAAATAATCCGAAACAACTGGAAGGAATCCGTAACCATTATCCTACACGAGAAAGGGGACAAAGCAGATATAAAAACTACCGTCCTATAACACTCCTCAATGTAATGTATAAACTCCTAACAAAAATTTTAACCAATAGATTAACGACAAAATCCTACGGATACCAGTCGAAAGAACAAGCTGGTTTTAGAAAGGGATTTAGCACAAGTGACCATTTAATAAAAGTGTGAAAATCCTTATAGAACGATCAAATGAATAACACATTCCTCTATATATAGCGTTCATAGCTTTCGAAAAGGCTTTTGACAGTGCCGAACATTGGGCAGTGAAAAATTCTTTGATTGACAGCAAAATTGACCACAGATATACAGACCTAATAGCCAATATATAAATAAAGAAGCCACAACAACAATTAAAATATACGAAGGAACACAAGCAATTCAAATATATAGAGACGTGAGACAGGGTGACACAATATCACCGAAATTTTGCAATGAGGCTCTGGAAGCTATTTTTAAAAGATTAGAATGGGAAGAAAAAAGTATAAAAACTTGTGGACAACGCTTGAACCACCTAAGGTACGCTGATGACATCGTATTGATAACCGATAAGAAAGAAGAATTGTTGGAAATTATGAAAGAACTGGACATAGAAGCCGGAAAAATAGGCCTTAATATGAATTACAGCAAGACCAAAATCATAACAAATACAGATGAGGACATCACAATGAGGATCAGACAAGATGAAATAGAACAAGTTCACGATTTTATATTGTATCAAGGTCAAATTATAAAACTTAACAAGGAAATCCAAACAGCAGAGATCAAAAGACGAGTTAGACTGGCATGGGCGGCATTTGGCAAACTAAAATATCCTTAAAAACAAAAGATGTCCACAACATCTTAAGACCAAGCTATACAATCAATGCGTGCTCCCTGTTCTCACTTACGGTTCCCAAACGTGGACGTTTACAAAAGCAAACATGGACAAGATCATAAAAACGCAAAGAACAATGGGAAGGCAAATGTTGCACATAAGACTAATGGATCAAAAGAGAAACGAGTGGATAAGAGAAAAAAACCAAAGTTAGGGATGTTAGACAAGAAGTTGCAAAGTTGAAATGGAGATTTGCATGAAACATTATAAGACAAAAAGAAGACCGATGGAACAAAATTCTCATAAATTGGAGACCGTGGGAATATAAACGAAGCAGAGGAAGGCCACAAATGAGATCGGTAGATGATGTGAAGAAGCACGTGGGCTCTAGGTTGATAACTGTAGCGACAGACAGAGAAGAATGGAAAAGGATTGGGAAAGCCTATGTACAAAAGGGGTGTAAAGTTGTGTTATAGAGGTAGCACCTTTTATCGGAACGACCACATCGAGCGTCATAGACGGGAGATGGTTCTTGATAACTGGTCCTCATAAGACAACTAACTCTCACTTATGGCTCCACATGCCACACCCCGGGCAACTGCATTAGCTGCATTAGTCTGCAGGCTAAAGTAAGTGAGGGTAGCCAGATATGGCGAAAACTCCACCGAGCGATTACCGGTATAAGCAATCCCACGCTTACTGACCAACGGCTTCGGGCGGATGAGTTGGTACTTTTTTGTCCTGGCTAAGAAATTGGAACCAAAGACGAATGAATCAAGTAAATGATTAACGGCATAAGGATACAGAAGGCAAGGAGAAACCACTGTATTAAAGATCCAATTGAATATCTCTAGTACAATCATCATGGCAATGAAGGTACTTTGTGCAAGATAACTGAAATTAGACTTGAGAGTTAGGCTGGCAAGGTGTTATATTTTCTCGACTCTGCTTTAAGGGATAGAAGCATGGACACTTAACACTTCGACTACTAAAAAGTTGGAAGCATTTGAACTGTGGGTGTATAGAAGAATCCTGAAGATATCATGGACCGAGCATATAACAAACAACGAAGTCATGAGAAGAGTCAACAAAAGACTGGAAATATTGGAAACCATCAAGACACGAAAGCTGCAGTACCTGGGTCATGTTATGCGTAATGAGAGATACAACATACTTCAGTTGATTATACAGGGGAAAATCCAGGGCAAGATAAGTGTAGGAAGGAGACGAATCTCGTGGTTGCGTAACTTGAGGGAATGGTACGGATGCACATCAACCGAACTATTCAGAGCAACAGCATCTAAGATCAGAATAGCCATGATGATTGCCAACCTCCGTCGCGGAGATGGCACGTGAAGAAAAAGAAGAATGTGCAAAGATGGACCAAAGAAGGCTAATTAGATATCCATTCTCCAACTCCCATCTTCTTAAGTTCCGCAATTATCTGGTTCTCTGCCTAATACTAGGTCTACATTTGGTTATTTTCTTCATAACTGCTTCTGGATTTCCGCTTTCTATATGTCCTATCCATCTGAGTTTCTGTGCCTTGATAAATCTAACGATGTCTTCTCCTTTCAAAAGTTCTTTAGGTACTTCGTAGTTCATCAGTTTTCTAAATTCATTATTACCCAAGTTTAGTTGACCTGCTATTCTCCGAATGATTTTTCTCTCTAGGATCCTCCATCTTTCTTCATCTTTCTGTTTGAAGCACATTACTTCAGCATCATACGTGATTACACTAGTCTAATTGCTATTCTGTAAATTTCCAGTTTAGTATTCTGGGTAAGCGGCTTATCTTTGAGAAAGTTATTGTATTTCCAGTAGGTTCTGTTTCCTGCCAGAATTATTTTATTGATTACTATGTTTCTATTTATTAAGGGAAATTTAAATTTATTAAAAATATTGTATTTATTAAAGTGTACTTTAACTTTTTCTATGAGTATTATTAATGATACTATGAATAAAACATAGATTTTTGGAAAAACGTTATTGTTTCAAAAATTAAACAAATTAGACTGTTTACTAATTAATAAATTTATAAACAAATTATATATTTGTAATGTACACAAAAAGTTCATACCAATTAAAAAAGAAGGATCAAAATCCATTGAGTAGATCCGGAGATATAGAAAATGATAGTAGTTTTAAGTTTATTTTTTAGTGTTTGAACTCGTGGATTTGTAGGCTCCGATTTCACCCTCTACTTACCACGACTAGTCACCATTTGAACTACAATTTTGAAAATTCGTGTAAAATACCATCTTTTCTAGTAAGTAAAAAGATTTTTTCTACGGACAATATTTTTAAAGTTATTCTAAATGCTCATAAACTACAAAATTTTCAAAATTTGGCATAAGGATTTTTGACTATAATAATAGTCCATTAAAATGTTACATTTTTTAAGCCATACCTTGCATTTGTAAGAGGAGTCAATTTTATTTCTTTAATATGTAGGGAGGATCAGTGGAAGCTTAAGTTTAAGTGTTTGGGGTCGCCACCCGTGTCCCCCGGCCGCCATCTTGGAAATGGGGTGCAAAGGGGTTTCGCGATATATCTCGTAAAGTACCAACCCTACGGAAAATCTAATTAAATAAAAAATGTAGCAAATTAAATTTTCTACAACTTTCTTTTGTATTAGTTTTTATTGTCAAGTGACCAAAAAACGATATAAACAAAAATATGTAAAAAATTTTTACCAAGTTGTTGGAGGTTATACCTTTTTTTCAGTTCATTTTAAAATAAAATAACATTAAAGCAATTTTGTAGAGGGTCTTTCAGCGAACAATTTCCACTATAAATTTGTTTAATTCTATTTATTTATATAGGTTTTACAGCACTCCAAACTTGACCAGATGCTCGAATGCTCATAGGGATACAATAAAAACAAAAGTTAGGCTTATGTTTCTAGCTATATATATTTTTATTTATACAATTTATTATGATTTTAATATTCCTATGCTATTATTAATCTGTTTTTGATCTTTCTCCCCACTATAAAACTTATAACCCTAAGCATATATAGAAAAGGCCCAAGAAGTTCTTTGAGGACAAATTCGCCTGTCCAGAAGAAGAATGACGCAACCACAAAATGCAAAATTCTTCATCATCACTATCTTTACTCTATCCACCGCTGCTCTAAAGAGTTCTATAGAACTGCATCTAAACCAGTCCCTTAAATTCTTTAACCATGACACTCTCCTTCTTCCTATACTCCTTCCGCCTCTTATCTTTCCCTGTATTATCAGTCTTAGCATTTCATATCGCGGTCCCCTCATTACGTGTCCCAGATATTGTAACTTTCTTATTTTTATTGTGTTTATTATTTCGCATTCTTTACCCATTTCTCGCAGTACTTCCGTGTTCGTTTTCCTGTGTCCATGCTATTCTAAGCATTCTTCTGTAACACCACATTTCAAATGACTGTAGCTTATTTATGTGTTCTTGCTTTAATGTCCAGCTTTCAAGTCCATATTGTAGTATCGAGAACACGTAGCATCTCAAAGCTCTTGCTCTCAGTTCTAAGCTAAGGTCTTTGTTGCAGAGAACTGTTTTCATTTTTACAAACGCATTTCTTGCTATTTCTATCCTGGTCCTTATTTCTGTTGTTTGATTATTTTTCTTTGAAATCCAGGTTCCTAGGTATTTGTATTTATCAACCCTTTCTATCGGTACATTTCCCAAATGTATGCTTGTTTGTATGTTTGTTTTCTTAGTTATTATCATGTATTTATCAGATTAGGGTTCGTCGAATGTTATGTTTGGTCGCAACTACTATATGGGGTATAAGCTTGGACTCTAAAAGCCCAGACCGTAAAAAAATGGAGGCATTCGAAATGTTGCTATATAGGCGTATTCTAAAAATTTCTTGGATTGCAAAAGTCTCAAACGAAGACGTGTTACGACTCATTGGATATGGCAGAAAGCTTATGAACACAATTAAAATAAGAAAAACATGGGGGTCACATACTTCGAAACGATAAATATTCTCTGCTGCACGTCATCATGCAAGGAAGGAAAAAGGCTTGGGAAGAAAGAAGAAATCTTGGATGAGGAATATCAGAGATTGGACTAACTTCAGTGTTGAACAGATATTTCACGTTGCAAAAGATAGAGAAGCGTTTGAAGAAGTGATCGCCAACCTTCGTGAGAAGACGGCAGGAGAAGAAGAAGAAGAATGCCGAATCACAACAAACTAACTCGATATGGATGCTGTGGCGACATCTGCTTAAAACAATTCGAAGTTTTATTTCCGGAGAAATAAAACCTCTAATGAGACCAAGTTTCTGGTTACGCCTTCGTGGTTTCTATTATGTACTTGCAAACCAAGCGAATGATGAATTAAAGAAGACATGGAGAGGTTCAAAATTTGCACCTCACTTCCTGCCTATTCATCGTGGCAAAATTCCAACGAAAACTTGGTCCCGATACTCAGGAGTAAAACTAATACAAAAGAATTCTATGTAAAACGAAATCAAGAAACGTATTATATTTCGGTTCGTTCAGAGAGCGTCTTAAACACCCTTACTAGTTTCACTATCAGTAAAGATCTTAAAGAGTGTGTATATATGACTATCTCTGAACGGTCTGAAACAAATCAAGCCTCCTAAAACCGAATAACAACAAAATAACTCGATATAGATGCCGTAGCGACGTCTGCTTAAAAAATTCGAAGTTTTATTTACGGAGAAATAAAACCTCTAATGAGACCAAGTTTCTGATTATGCCTTCGTGGTTTCTATTACTTGCAAACCAAGCGAATGATGAATTAAAGAAGACACGAGGAGGTTTAAAATTAGCACCACACTTCCTTCCTATTCATCGTGGCAGCTTGAACATCGAATGTAAGCTAAAAGCAATGCATATTTCTCAAATTATAATTTTTTTAAATGTTGAATGGGTTGGATATGTGAGTTCATTTTAAATGAAGTAAAGAAACACAGACGTACTCACAATCATTTAATTTACTTCGACGACCGGTTTCGATCTCTACAATATACAGATCATCTTCAGGTCGGCGTTACAAGTGAATAAATGCTACAATTAAAGAAAGCCAGAGTTAGAACAATGTCTGGTTGTATAAAAACTGATAGAAAGCCCAAAACTTTGAAAAGTATGTAAATGTTGATATTTCAGAACAGCAAACAAATACATACGTATGCATGCACATGAGCAAACAGATACTCATAAGCACACACACGCACACAGTCGCCTGTGGTTTATGACTATTTGTTAAATTACATTAAACTTTAAAAAATTTTAAAATTTTTTGAATTTTTGATCTATTTACATGCCGTTACAAGGGATGAGTTGTAAGTTCATCAATAACATATTTAAACGTAAAGATTAGGCTAATAGGTTAGCTAGGTGAAGGACTGGGTAGGCGGACATGCTTCGTAGGTCAAGACACAGTGCATTGGAATGGATCCTGAAGGCAGATGTGTTATGTGAAACAGAGATAGATGTATTAGCTATGAGAAACACAACGTTTGGATGGAAAGTTCGTAAATGCAGCTAAAGTGCTGATTGACTATGTGTATGCACTTGTACGATTGTAAAGGTCTTTGCTCTTAGATTTTTTTGAGCTATGGGCAAAGGTCGAAGTAAGGAAAAATGACAAATAGGAATCAGTTGTAAGATTGTATTGTTCTCAGTCGAAGGACTGAGGGATGTCAGTTAATTTGTATCAATGCGGGTTTCTAACACTAGAAAACTTTAAATGTAGAGAAATATAGGAAATTTGATTAATTTTATACAGAAAGGTCAAGTTAAAATATTGGTTAAAACTGGAGATTATTGAAGTTGCTCTGAGAAAGGGGGGAAGTTTGGGGTTTGTTTAAGCTATTGTATGATGGTGTATATTCAGAAAATAATGAATTAATAATTACAGCGTGTAGGCACTTACACAAAACTTCTCTTCTTTACACAAATTTCTCAATGTAAGTGCCTACACCCTGTAATTATTAATTCATTATTTTCTGAATATACACCATCATACAATAGCTTAAACAAACCCCAAACCTCCCCCCTTTCTCAGAGCAACTTTAATAATCTCCAGTTTTAACCAATATTTTAACTTGACCTTTCTGTATCAAATTAATCAAAATTTCCTATATTTCTCTACATTTAAAGTTTTCTAATGTTAGGCACCTGCATTGATACAAACGAACTGACATCCCTTAGTCCTTCGACTGAGAACAATACAATCTTGCAACTGATTCCTATTCGTCATGTTTCCTTACTTCGACCTTTGCCCATAGCTCAAAAAACATCTAAGAGCAAAGACCTTTACAATCGTACAAGTGCATACACATAGTCAATCAGCACTTTAGTTGCATTTACGAACTTTCCATCCAAACGTTGTCTTTCTCATAGCTAATACATCTATCTCTTGTTTCACATAACACATCTGCCTTCAGGATCCATTCCAATTCACTCTGTTTTGACCTACGAAGCATGTCCGCCTACCCAGTCCTTCACCTAGCTAACCTACTAGCATAATCTGGACGTTTAAATATGTTATTGATGAACTTACAACTCATCCCTTGTAACGGCATGTAAGTAGATCGAAAATTAAAAAAAAATTAAAATTTTTTAAAAGTTTAATGTAATTTAACAAATAGTCATAAACCACAGGCAATTGTGTGCGTGTGCGTGCTTATGAGTATCTGTTTGCTCATGTGCATGCATACGTATGTATTTGTTTGCTGTTCTGAAATATCAACATTTACATACTTTTCAAAGTTTTGGGCTTTCTATCAGTTTTTATACAACCAGACATTGTTCTAACTCTGGCTTTCTTTAATTGTAGCATTTAATCACTTGTAACGCCGACCTGAAGATGATCTGTATATTGTAGAGATCGAAACCGGTCGTCGAAGTAAATTAAATGATTGTGAGTACGTCTGTGTTTCTTTACTTCATTTATAATTTTTTTCTGTTTTCTGACAGCAGTAAAATGTATTTTGAATTAAACAAATTTCATACATTCTTCTTTTTGTGTTAATGAATTTATTCCATGCTTCTGTTTCTTATTAAGTTAAAAAAAGTAAATTATCAGTAGTAATTGCACAAGAGCTCTAAAATTATTGAATTTTTCTCGAGTGACACTTTGACAGTTTTAATTGCGAGTGAAATTATGTCAAAAGTGTCACAAGGGCAAACATTCTATATTAATTTTAGAGATCGAGTGCAATTTGTTGCGATTATTTCATGAATAGAACTGTTGAAAACCAAAATTTTATTGTAATTTATTTATGTAAATACAAATTAGAACAATTAAACACACAGTTGTTGCACATATTTGACGGTTGAAAGTCAATAATTTTTATAATTTTTAAAACATTATTGTCATTAATGTCACTGAATGTATTTTTTCGTAGCAACGAAGGGCATCTGACGTAATATACTTGACAACAGGAAATTATCAAAATTTATCAATTTAATTTAGATTTCTGTAGCTTTCTATTGATCAGAATCTCGTATGAATGAAATAATCAACGAAATATCGAACTCCAGAAATAAATATGTAAATAAATTTAAATATATAAAAACAACCCTGCCATTAACTTGTAACGTCCTAAACAACCTTTGCTAATTAATAGCACCGATTTATACCATGTAGAATGTGGATTAAATCCATAATACTAATATATTCACTATAATAGAGTGGACGACCGAGAATATTACTGTCCAGTTTTCAATCTCTATTTAGACCTTAATGGGCGAAATAGAATGTTACACTATATTTTTATTGTTTCTTGCATTGCATTAACCCGCATTCAACTGTTTTGATTGCGTTTAGAGGTGAGATAAGTAATTTGAACAGCAACCTATATAAGGTTGTTGTCGCGGTATCTAGAACTGTTTTATTTATGATCCACTGGAGGAGGGAAATATCCGAACACACCTTAATTTTTATAAATTGTCCACTATACCATTGTTAGATATATGTGCTGAACTTAGAATTGTGATAAAATGAAAGATGCTTAATTAGAATATAGGGGGCATTCCATTTCAAATCACTCAATTTTGGAGCAAAAAAATTTTGGACCTCCGATTTGTCTGAAAATTGGTATATAGCTTCTACGGGACGTAAAAATAAGATATTTAAGGTCAAAAAATTTTCTTCTTCTTTTTTTCTCAAAATGTTATTTTATGCGATTTTACAGTGATTTGGTGTTTATTTATACAAATTTGCATTTTCTATCGTAAAGTATCAATGGAAAACATAATATTTTAATAGAAGGGACTCAAAAATGTCATTATATGGCATTATAACAAGTTACTTTGATTCAAAACAAGCTTTTGATCAAATTTTATAGTGTAGAAAACGTTAATATACCGTTTTTTACATTTTTCTCCATTCCCAAAATACATCATAATCGATTTGTCTGAAAATTTGCCCACAGATAGACAAAACATAGGACTTTAAGTGGTGAGAAGGATTTGAATTATATTACAATACCAAAAAAGTTACATGCAATATTATAGTCAAAAATATAGGCGTCTACTGTAAGTACAATTAACTCGAAAATATCGACCTCACGACAAAAATTGTTAAAAAGAAATTGTAATAATTGTAAATAAGATGTATTTGGAACAATTTTAGTTCCTACCATTTTTGTCGAAAATTTAAAAATGGCGGAGGTATTGAGCAAAACAGGTTCTCCTTTAAAATCAAGATGGCTGCTAACGTAACGGAGGAATTCATTCGTGATTTTAAATTTAGGCTACTATTGACTCCCCTAAAGATCAGAAAAATAAAATTTTGGGCAGCTCGGCATTCAAGGTCAAATGCTATCCCGACTGGACTAATATATTACTGGAATAATATATATACTGATATTACTGCATGTAACTTTTTTGGTATTGTAATATAATTCAAATCCTTCTAACCACTTAAAGTCATATCTTTTGGCTATCTGTGGGCAAATTTTCAGCCAAATCGATGATAATGTATTTTGGGAATGGAGGAAAATGCAAAAAACGGTATTTTAACGTTTTTTACACTATAAAATTTGATCAAAAACTTGTTTTGATTCAAAATAACTTGTTATAATGCCATATAATGACATTTTTGAGTCCTTTCTATTAAAATATTATGTTTTTCATCGATACTTTACGACAGAAAATGCAAATTCGTTTAAATAAACACCAAATCACTGTAAAATCGCATAAAATAACATTTTGAGAAAAAAAGAAGAAGAAGATTTTTTGACCTTAAATATCTTATTTTTACGTCCCGCAGAAGCTATATACCAATTTTCAGACAAATCGGAGATCCAAAATTTTTTGCCTGAGTGATTTGACATGGAATGTACCCTAGATATATTCTGCAACACCACTGTTCAGAGAGCAGCAGAACAAAGAAAACAAAAAATCAGAATTTAACAAAAATTGAGGTTCGAATGTTGCTAAAGGTATCAGCCAGCTTTGGCTAAAAACATGTAAGAATTGATCTTTTATAACCTATGATACATTTACTTCTGATTATTCTCTATGTTTGTGTAATAATTAGATTTGTTCTCTGATTCTGTGTCTGTGGATGTTCATAAGTTATGCCCCAATAATTTATAACTTGCGCGATATGCTAGATGTATTTAAGGTTAATTTAACATGTGACAAAAGACGAGAACTTATAACAAAAAAAAAAACAAAACAGTACCCTTCTTTTTAAGATGTTTGTCAATGCCTCTATGCTGATGCAACCATCGAATTGGTATGAAGTCTAGAGATGTTCTGTTTACAATTTTTTAATATTTATTAAACAACCAACATAGTTTTCATTACTAATGAAGAAGGCAAGAACTCAAAAAAATAAAATTTCACCCTCAATCGCGCGATCGCGCCTAAAGAAGTATAACTTCACAAAACACCTTATTTTATTAAAATTTGGAACCCCTATAATATTTTGTGTAATTTTTATGTGGCTTCATGTATGTGATGTTTCCCTCAGTGTTAGTAGGTTACTATATGTATATAGCATTTAAATTCTCAATGTCCCCTCTTTTGTTCGTATTTTGTGTAGTTTTAATTAAACACATTTCTAAAAACAGTCTTTTGTTGTGATTTCTTTCCTTTGCCAACATATTACTTGGTCATAGTTTGGAGTGTGACCCATCATGACTGAATGTTCACTTAATGCACAGGCTTGTACTTTGTTCAGATTAATATCACCATTGTGTGATGTTAATCTTCCTGACATAGTTCTGGACGTTTCTCCAATACAATGTTTGTTACAATTATTACAGACTAAAGAGTGCCCAACATTGGAGCTTTCTTTAATACTATAATAATATTTTTAAGGGAGTTTTTAGTTAGGTATGTAACTTCGATATCGTTTTTATGTTTCTGGTTCTGGTTTTGATATTCGATTCATATCTCTAAATGTATTTAAAAGTCTATTTGTTAAGCCTGAAATAAACGGTATTCGCGGTGTGCAAGTACTTGGAAAGGGAAACGAGAAACGACCGTGCGCGAGTCGCGGAGAAATATTGCAACTATCTTAAATAATTCATATTGTCAATTGAAATTGTCAAATTGACGTATATTTCATACCTTCTGTCATTGACTTAGAAAAATTATATATTGCTCCACAATATTGATATGATATGCAATTATTATATAAATGTAAATTTAATTAATTGTATTTTGCTTGCAATACTGCATTTTAATAACGGATTTTATTTACTACATACAATTGTTTACGTTTGCTAAACATAACCTGCATCTTATTTTTTTCTTCTTATTATTTTTTTGGACTATGGTCTTGACAATTATCCAGCAACCAGGACTAATATAATTGGCCAATATAATTAAAAGTGCGAATAAAAGTACAGAGCGTAGAAATAGAGGTCGCTTTGCCGAACTTGCACGGTCCCAATAGGTATTGTTATAGTAATAGTTGGTCAACCCAATAGATAAATTTGTTTGATTCTACCATCCTTTCTGTGAGGGTCACAACGTCAGGCGTAACTACGATAAATCTAAAATGCATAGACACCAAGTTGGATACGATCCTATTCATAACACCCCAACTTGCATACATATTAAGACAAATAAATATATGGAAGAATATATTTTAGAAATTGAATTAATGAATGTTATTATATGTATAATGTATAGTAGCATGACATCATTAATTCACTTGCTAAATATATTCTTCCATATATTTATTTTTCTTAATATGTATGCGAGTTGGGGTGTTATGAATGGGATCGTATCCAACTTGGTGTCTATGCATTTTGGATGTATCTTAGTTACGCGTGACGTTGCGACCGTGACAGAAATGGTGGTGACATCTGGTGATTGTCTCAATTAGAATCAAACAAATTTACCTATTGGGCTGACCAACTATTACTATACAGAGAGAGTCTGTAATTTGGAATAAATTCAATATCTCAAATACTAATTGTTATTTTGAAAAATGCTTAAATCTGTCGATTAGTATTTCAAATTGTCCTTTTTTACATACAATAATATACAGGGTGTCCCAATTTAGCGATATCACGTCATCGTTGATTTTCTTAAATGGCAACACTGTCATTTTGATAGCTATTTTGATAGGGTGTGTAAAGTTATGCACAACTGCAAAATATCAAATTTTTATTCTCTACCATTTACAAGATAATAGAAAATAACAAAGTTATGTCTATAATTTGGAATAAATTCAATAATTAAAATACTAATTGCTTTTTTGAAAAATGCTCAGACCCGTCGATTACTAGGATTAGTATTTCAAATTGTCATTTTTTACATACAATAATAATGTATACAGGGTGTCCCAATTTAGCGATATCATGTCATCGTTGATTTTCTTAAATGGCAACACTGTCATTTTGATAGCTATTTTGATAGGGTGTGTAAAGTTATGCACAACTGCAAAATATCAAATTTTTATTCTCTACCATTTACAAGATAATAGAAAATAACAAAGTTATGTCTATAATTTAGAATAAATTCAATAATTAAAATACTAATTGCTTTTTAAAAAATGCTCAGACCCGTCGATTAGTAGGATTAGTATTTCAAATTGTCATTTTTTACATACAATAATAATGTATACAGGGTGTCCCAATTTAGCGATATCACGTCATCGTTGATTTTCTTAAATGGCAACACTGTCATTTTGATAGCTATTTTGATAGGGTGTGTAAAGTTATGCACAACTGCAAAATATCAAATTTTTATTCTCTACCATTTACAAGATAATAGAAAATAACAAAGTTATGTCTATAATTTAGAATAAATTCAATAATTAAAATACTAATTGCTTTTTTAAAAAATGCTCAGACCTGTCGATTAGTAGGATTAGTATTTCAAATTGTCATTTTGTACATACAATAATAATGTATACAGGGTGTCCCAATTTAGCGATATCACGTCATCGTTGATTGTCTTAAATGGCAACACTGTCATTTTGATAGCTATTTTGATAGGGTGTGTAAAGTTATGCACAACTGCAAAATATCAAATTTTTATTCTTTACCATTTACAAGATAATAGAAAATAACAAAGTTATGTCTATAATTTAGAATAAATTCAATAATTAAAATACTAATTGCTTTTTAAAAAATGCTCAGACCCGTCGATTAGTAGGATTAGTATTTCAAATTGTCATTTTTTACATACAATAATAATGTATGCAGGGTGTCACAATTTAGCGATATCACGTCATCGTTGATTTTCTTAAATGGCAACACTGTCATTTTGATAGCTATTTTGATAGGGTGTGTAAAGTTATGCACAACTGCAAAATATCAAATTTTTATTGTCTACCATTTACAAGATAATAGAAAATAACAAAGTTATGTCTATAATTTAGAATAAATTCAATAATTAAAATACTAATTGCTTTTTTAAAAAATGCTCAGACCCGTCGATTAGTAGGATTAGTATTTCAAATTGTCATTTTGTACATACAATAATAATGTATACAGGGTGTCCCAATTTAGCGATATCACGTCATCGTTGATTATCTTAAATGGCAACACTGTCATTTTGATAGCTATTTTGATAGGGTGTGTAAAGTTATACACAACTGCAAAATTTCAAATTTTTATTCCCTACTATTTACAATTTACAAGATAATAAAAAATAACAAAGTTATGAAAAACAAGTAATCAAATAATAATTGAATTTAATTATTTCAATTAAGCAAACACTCATAATGTTGCCCTCAATTATTGTCAAATTGTCAATGGGCAACGTTATGAGCATTTTTGCTTATTCGAAATAATTAAATTCAATTATTATTTGATTACTTGTTTTTCATAACTTACTTTTCATACATTATTATTGTATGTCAAAAATGACAACTTGAAATACTAATCGACGGGTCTAAGCATTTTTCAAAAAAACAGTTAGTATTATAATTATTGAATTTATTCCAAATTACAGACATAACTTTGTTATTTTCTATTATCTTGTAAATGGTAGAGAATAAAAATTTGATATTTGGTAGTTGTGTATAACTTTACACACCCTATCAAAATAGCTATCAAAATGACAGTATTGTCATTTAAGAAAATCAACGATGACGTCATATCTCTAAATTGGGACACCCTGTATACATTATTATTGTATGTCAAAAAGTACAATTTGAAATATTATCGACGGGTCTGAGCATTTTTCAAAAAAAACAATTAGTATTTGAGATATTGAATTGATTCCAAATTACAGACTCTCTCTCTGTATAAACAATGGTATTCTTGTTCTCATGATCATTTTTCAGTGCGTCATTAATTATGACGTCATATACTGTATTAGGTGTGTCGAGACTTATTTCATGTAATTATTGACGAATCTGACAGATGCCACAATCGTACTTAGCCATAGGTGAAAAGCTTGTGGAATAGGGCTTTTCATTCACAGTCATTTGTTTCGAGCTTCTGTCATATGTCGTATAATCCGTGTATATTATTATTATACACAGATTATACAACATATGACAGAAGCTCGAAACAAATGACAATCGATGAAAAGCCCTATTAAACTAATTAGTAATTTAGTAGATTTGATTTTTACACAATATGTTAACATGTAGGTATTTTTTATAAAGGGGAATAAAATTAAAAAGTAAACAATATTGTTAATTAAATTTATAAATATGGAAACATTAAAAAATGACACAAAACTGTCCATAAACTGTGTTTTTATCTTCTTCTCTAGGTGCTGTCTCCGCTTCAAAAGTTAGCAATCATCAGAGAGATATTTATTTCTGAAACAGCGGCTCTAAATAATTCATTGTTATTACATCCAAACCAGTTCCTAAGGTTCTTCAGCCATGAGTTACGTCTCCTTACTATGGATCTTTTTCTTGCATAATGACCTGGAGTATTAGATATACATCTCTCATCACATGTCCCATATATCTCAGTTTTCTTCTTATTTGTTAGTTCTCGTTCCTTATGCGTAAGTCTCATTACCTCCACGTTGGCTATTCTATCTACTCATGAGATATTTAGCACTCTTCGGTACAAATCGAATGTCTCTAGTCTCCTCACGCCAATGACTAACTTTTAACGAACTAAATTCTAAACCAAAACACAAAATAATGCACAAAGACGTTGTGAAACACAAGTGAAGTCGAATTCGAAATTTCAAAATGACAGGTACACAAAATACTGACCTGAATAATAACCGTCACTTGATTCTTTGACACTTCTAAAAAATGGCCAAAATGGACGAAGTTTTTGTCAAATGTTCGTAATACGTGTATTTGATTGGCTAGAAAAGACGCGCATTCTAAATATCAACGAATCAAAGGTAGGTTAGGAATAGACATCTTATGTATATAATTATTGTAATGCTGCATTATTTTTGTGTTTAATCACGGAGCTACCGCTTTTTCCGTCTCATCTAACTTAATGCATTAGAGAGAAATCGAAAAACTGTGACGCACTGAAAAATGATCATGACAACAAGAATAGGTATAGGGTTGTACACTGTTCGTTCATTGTTTTAGGGGTTATTCAAGATCAAGTGAAATAGTGTTGTTTTTTTTATGTGTTATGTTCTTATTTCTTCACTAGTAAGAAAAACTATGTTGCTTGTTTAATAAATACTATAGTTGATAATCCATACGTATTATATTATACTAACACATCGCTAAAGAGTTCTAAAAACAATTATTGTTTTTATATAAAAGTAGACTAAAAATTAAAGGAATAATGCAGAAAACACAAAAAATCGCCGATATACTTAATTAACCTATAAAATGACAGAAGTGCCAAAATTTCATAAATGTCATTAGTGTCAAAATTTAATAACAGTGGAGTAAACTTGCCTGCAGTTGGACCAATTAGAAACAAGCATTACAGCGCGGTAAATTTGAATCACTCCTCTTGGTTAAAAAACAAACAATAAAAGAGAGTAAACAGAGCATCTCTAGACTCCATGCCAATTGTGATGAAGGTTGCATAACCATAAGAGTATGTTTTGATAGGTCAACAAGAAGGGTTCTGTTTTGTTTTTTTTTGGTATGAGTTCTCTTCTTCTGTTCCATGTTACATTAATCTTAAATACATCTGATAAAAATAGAAGAGACATGTGATAATCTAGATATTGTTTATAAAACGAGTTTATTTATAATATATTCGTCTGTATATTGTGTATTAAAATACCGATACCATTTTGATATCGCCACACCTCTGATTATGTTGTCGAGTAATCTACTAAGTCAGTTTAAACTAGAACTCAATGAGTGTGTAATAACGTTGACAAACAGTGTACGGCTAAGGAATAATTAAACTACCTTGCAGTTACAGGGACCAGTAATCACATCTCTCGTGAGCAATTCCTCGAGGCGACTCATATGCATTTTAAATGCACTGCTAGGACAACAACGCTGAGACCTTTTTTGTGATTATTTGCAATTTTTAAAGATACATACTACGGTCGAAGTTTTGTAGAGTTTTGTCTCTTGGGGAAAAAGGAGTATAAATCGTGTTGCCGTTATTTGGTATGTCATATTTTTCCTATATGATTTAACAATATGCTTAAATAAACAATTGAAATACAAAAATAAGCAGGCGAAAGAACAATGGTTAAAAAAACAATGCGCAGAAATAGAATACTACCAGAAAAGACATGATAGTTTTAACACACAATAAAAAAATTAATGAATTAACTCAGAACAACAGAAAAAGAAAACCGGGAATACTGAAAGATACAAATGGGAAACTTGTGTTGAGTACCAACGAAAAATTAAAGAGATGGACAGAATACATGAATGAATTGTTCAAAGACAATAGAAAAGAGCAAATTGAAGTAAAAGTAGAAGATGATATGGTTTTAAAGATATTCAAAGAAGTTTCCCAGCAAACAGACCGACGTGTTAATGACGAGAACTTTGGGTACATTTGTCACCAATATACGTAAATTGCTTACGTGAATTTCACGTGAAAATTTGGTTGGAATGTCACATTAAAAATACGTCTTTAAATTACGTGAATAACTCGTCTTCAATAGACGTCTTATTTACCTTAAATAGCAGTAAAATGTTTCGAGAAATTCACGTTGCAAACACGTGTTGATTAACGTATCTTCTAGCTAGAGTCTAGAGAACGTATATATTAGTTTTCACGTGAAAGATACGTCCTCGGTTCACGTAAATATTTCGACCTTAATTAACTTATGAATCACGTAATTATTATCCTCATATAATATGATATAAATAAAACAAGCTTATAAAGTATTAACAATGTATTTATTTAGTGGAATTTAGAGACTTTAAAAACATTTTGTCTTATATAATTATTATTCAAGATAATGCACCAAAAATGGTACCGACCTAAAGACACATTAAAAAATATGCAAACACAACACAGGTCAATTTTTATTTCGAGGAGGACACTTCTTGTTTTTTTCTAATTGCACCATCGGCACTTCATCCCTCAAGCAGTGAGGTAAACAATAATACGAAAGACATTATAATAAATAAACCCGCCTAAAATAAAACGAGGTAAAGAAAGCTCTTCACGTTTCACTTTTTGTTGTGAGTTGTGAGAAGCTGACAGCTGATTTTAGAGGTTATGATAATCGATTATAAAAATCGATTATTTTTAAATTAAAGTTAAACTATTCTACTTACTTTAAATTAGTATTACATATTTTCTTTTGGTTTTTAAATTTCTTCTACTATTAATTAATTGGTCTTACTAAAAATCTATTTCAATACCAGAATAATATAAAAAAAATAATCCTATCGAAACGTATTATTCGATAAACCGATTAATTTAGTTTTCGAACCAAGTATTTTAGTCACGTGATGGTATTTAAAGGAGGAGAAAGGCTTGGTAGTACGTCATCACCGCGCGCGATTTGAAAATTAGACTCAACATCATTTTAGCTCCTGTAATATTTTTAAAGAAAAAAAATAGCAAAAATAGCTTCAAATCAAGGTTGGATTGAAATAGTTATGCTAAATGATCTTAAAAGCGAAATCATAAACTTTTTGTTTAAATATTGGTAGGGTAGGTATTATTTACATTACTTTTACGTGAAATCTAATCTTACATCTAATTTTTCGACGTCTATAAAATACCTACAGTGAGTAAAATTCAAGCGATACGTATTTAACCAACACCGTTGTAAAATTTTGTTTTCCAAAATATTTCTCAAAATTTAATCAAAGGAAGTTACTTCTGTTTCGTGATTATTACGTGAAATAAACGTACCTTTGCGATGTAACCGACATTCACAACTATTATAAAAAAACATGTACTATATTCGTGATTATGATTTAATATTATTCTAATGTCAAACATGTATAAAGGAAGCACTAAATATGTGGGTGAATGATTTGGCACTGAAATACGTTTTTTTCCCGTCATAAATCACCGAGATACGTATTCGTTGAAATTTGCCGTAAATTTAACGTAATCTTCACGTCTGGCTCAAGTCTGTTTGCTGAGTTAGCAAATATCCAGGCCAATATATCAATAAAATATTAGGTAAAATTACTTATAAATACAGTTTCATTCATGTAATACTCTTACCGAAGTACACTCGAGCGCTTAAATGGCCGATTTGTATTGTCCTCGTGATAATTTGACATTATATGCGGAATTAAAAGTTTATTATGATTCATTTTGTTAAATGTGACAGTTGTCAAAACTAGGAACCTCGTAAATAAACAGAAACAATCTACCTAAAAATACGCCCAGTATAATAATCATGCTAGAATATTCCCGGTTCCCGTTACTGATTGGACAGAATTAAACACGTGACGAAAAATCATACTACATGATTTTAAATTAAAATCATTAAAAAGTAACCTACATAATATAGACCAGGGCGCATTTGTAAAAATATTAGTACATTTGGACGTTGAGAGGTGACTCAATTTTTTTTGCAGAAATTGCTTGAAAATAAACTCAAATAATAATATTTGAGTTATCCTCCCTCTCAAAAAGGTCCGGAACATTGTTTAAATAATCAAAATGTCAAAAAATGAAGGAAAAATTCGATTTTTTTTCTTCGTTTTTTTGATTATAACTTTAAAAGTATTCATTTCCGAGAAAAGTTGTAGTGACATAAAAGTTGCGTAATTAAATTTCCTACAATATAGAATTGGTTAAAAATTTAAAAAATAGTAACCCTTGTTGCAAAATAGCAATAATTGCGAAAAAACCATACAAAAACAAGTATTCGCATTTTACGTTTTTCAACCATTTATACTACACTTAGGACCTTCATATTTCACCCAGAAAAACTTTATGATACATTTAAACAATACTATAAATTTCATTATGATTGGTTCAATAAATTTTGCAAAATAAATTTTGCAATCCAGCTTTCGCAAAAAAAATTATTTTTTTAAAATGTTATAGGACTGAAAATAAAGCAGATAGCAAGTTCAATTTTTTGAGTATAGAAGTATACTGTACCTTTCATTTGCAATTTGCAAAATTAAAAGCGATTAACTACCACGGCGTCAGGACTTTTTTTAAATAAACATTAATTATTGGTGCTACGCGCAGGACAGCGGATAGTTTGCTCTGATTGGGCATTCCAATGACCTTTGGTAATGATTGATACATTTTAATTTTTATTACATTTCGATATAAATAAATAAATTTGTTTATTGCAAAATAAAAACACATACTCTATCCTTTGAAATAACAGTTTTTTTTGGCAAAAACTTTCTTTGTTCATATATTTTAACTTAGAGAATAAAAGTTTATTATTTTTAAACATATGCAATTGGTTAAACAATATTTCACAAAAAATAATAAAATTAGTTTGATTTTTGTGGAACTAAAATATTAAAATACAACAAAATATAAAGTATGAAAATAATACATTAGATAAAGATTGGACGAAATTTTGGTGGAAATCAACTTGTGTGAATCGAACAACGCTGTCCTGCGCGTAGCACCAAAAATTAATGTTTATTTAAAAAATTTCCTGACGCCGTGGTAATTAATCGATTTTAATTATGCAAATTGCAAATGAAAGGTACAGTACACTTCTATAAGTAAAAAAAAATTCAACTTGCTATCTGCTTTATTTTCAGTCCTGCAACATTTAAAAAAATGAATTTTTTTTGCGAAAGCTGGATTACAAAATTTATTTTGCAAAATCTATTAAACTCGTCTTAATGAAATTTACAGTGTTGTTTTACTATATCATAAAGTTTTTCTGGGTAAAATATGAAGGTCCTAAGTGTAGCATAAATGGTTGAAAAACGTAAAATGTGAATACTTGTTTTTGTATGGTTTTTTTTTTTCGCAATTATTGCTATTTTGCAACAAGGGTGACTTTTTTTAATGTTTTAACCAATTCTATATTGTAGGAAATTTAATTACGCAACTTTTATGTCAATACAACTTTTCTCAGAAATGAATAGTTTTAAAGTTATAATCAAAAAACCAATAAAAAAATCGAATTTTTCCTTCATATTTTGACATTTTGATTATTTAAACAATGTTCTGGACCATTTTGAGTGGGAGGATAACTCAAATATTATTATTTGAGTTATTTTCAAGCAATGGCTGCAAAAAAATTTGAGTCAGCTTTTAACGTCCATCTCAAAACAGATGCGCCCTGGACTAATAATAATCTGATTGGACAGAATTAAACACGTGATGAAAAATCTTACTACACGATTGAAGTTAAAGTCATTAAAAAATAATTGAAATTATATAATTTTATGAAAATAATGTCATTTGCTGTTTAATTTTCCACCTGTTGACCTGTTTTGAATATCATTGTGTGCAAACCGATGGCAATGGGAAGCTATAAATTGTTATTAGGTGGCCATAGCAAACTAAAGGCTGATTCACATAATAGCTCAGGTCACGCTCCGCTCACGGTCAGCTCAAGCCACGATCAAAATATTCTCTCGGAGAAACCACGCAGTCAAAAAAAAAGGGCCGGAACTTGACCGTCGTGTTTAGTGCGGACAGCATGATTAAGATGCGTGTAAGAATAGTTGACCGAACCTTGAGCTGAGCGTGAGCGAACCGTGACCTGAGCTATAATGTGAATCAGCCTTAAACTTTACGCCGAACAACCAACAGTAAATCCTTTGAATCAAAGCCATAGATAGATAGGCTATTACGTGTCTGACCAACATGAAATTTAGTTAACCGCCGCCATCTGTTCGGTGCTAATCAAACGTAACGTTTCAATTGTCCAGTGGTTTCATGCCCGGCTTTAATATTGCATTTTATTCATTAATTTGTAGCTATATTTTCATAGTGGTGTTCTACTTTTGCTAGTAAGAATTGTAGGGCAGTCAATGAGGGTATGTGGCTCCGAATTAGATCCTACTATATCGATTTACGTGATATTTTCACAGTAAGTAGGGAATAGCCCAAGAAACAAAGTCTACCCTATGCCGATGTGTGCTTTTGTCTTGGGGTCGGTTTCCACCCCTTCCCGGGGGTGGAAATTTTTTTGCTTAAATAACTACGGAAGTTGCTAGAGAACCTAATACTAAGCAAAAACTGTTCTATAATTTTTTTCCGAAAACTCAATACTTTTTGAGTTATTCCTGGTTGAAAATTGGCCCTTTTCATTGAAACATAACACCTTTTCAAACGGTTTTTTTGCGAATACCTTAAAAACTATGCATCTAACTAAAAAAACCATATAAAACATTTTTGTAGCTTATAAAATAACGAAGAGATTCTTTCCTTTATGAATCTTCTAGTTATAACACAAAAAGAGATATGGTATGTGAAAAAAACTTGTTTTCTTGGTGCATGCTCAAATCAGTGTATTTAACTTGAAATAACAGAGAAACGGTCGATTTTAGGTGTATAATGCTACCAATACCTTTTATTGTGCTTGAAAAGTCCTTTCAAATAAGCAATGTTAAATGTCGATTACATTCCAACTATGCGAGATAAACTGTAAAAAATTTGATGACTAACGTATTTTAAGAAAAAAATGAGAAGTATATTTAACCCCTCATCCACAAGAATTTAAATGCATCGTTTTCCTTCTACAATACATTTTACTGTAGTGTTCTTTTTATGTTCAAAAAGTTGGGCGGGTTTAAAATGAATGGTTTTTGAAAAAAAAATAAGATCAAATTATTGAGCGCATTTTTAAATTTTCTTAAAAATCTTCCTATTTCTCCATGTAACTCGAAAATGATAAGAGATGCCAAAAAAAAGATGCCATACAAAAATGTAGGTTTATTCTAGATAAACATTTTGATTTAATTTTTTATAACAGTATCTCTTATCATTTTCCAGTTACATGGAGAATAAGGAAGATTTTTAAGAAAATTTAAATATGCGCTCTATAATTTGATCTTATCTTTTTCCAAAACCATTCATTTTAAACTCGCTCAACTTTTTGAACATAAAAATAACACTGTAGTAAAATGTATTGTAGAAGGAAAACGATCCATTTAAATTTTTGTGGATGAGGGGTTAAATATACTTCTCAATTTTTTTCTTAAAATTCGTTAGTCATCAATTTTGCAGCATATCTCGCTTAGTTTGAATATAATCGACATTTAATATTGCTTATTTGAAAGGACTTTTCGAGCACAATAAAAAGTATTGGTAGCATTATACACCTAAAATCGGCCGTTTCTCTGTTATTTCAAGTTGAATACACTAATTTGAGCATGCACCAAAAAAACAAACTCTTTTTACCTACCATATCTCTTTTTGTGTTATAACTAGAAGATTGAAGAAGGAACGAATCTCTTTGTTTTTTATGAGCTACAAAAATGTTTTATATAATTTTTTTAGTTAGATGCATCGTTTTTTAAGGTATTCGCGAAAAACCGTTTGAAAAGGTGTTATATTTCAATGAAAATGGCCAATAACTTCTACCACGAATAACTCAAAAAGTATTGAGTTTTCGAAAAAAAATTATAGAACAGTTTTTGCTTAGAATTAGGTTCTCTAGCAACTTCCGTAGTTGTTTAACCAAAAAATTTTCCACCCCCGAGAAGGGGTGGGAACCGCCCCCAAGACAAAAGCACACATCGGCATAGGGTAGACTTTAAACAAGGAGATATTTTCAGGCTATTCTTAAAATTTCATTAAAATCCATGCTGTAGGATAGAATTCGGAGGTTATAACCTGTTTTTGCTCTCATTGACTGCCCTATTGAAATATAAAGAAAATATATCTGGAAAAGCTTCTACCAAAAGTATTAGTTTGCAAAATATTCGTAATATCAAATGAATATCATTTAACTAAGCTTTCAATGTTCATTTATTTTAATAAAAATTCCCTTTGTCACTTTGTTTTCATATTTGATATACATATTCGCAATCTCACTACTTAGTGCAGTCACTGAAGGTTTTCGCCTCCGATTTCGTTGAACCTTCATCGATTTTCATGAAAATTGGCCAGTAGTTAGAGGATACCTCAAGAAACAAAGGTAACATAACGTTAACTTGCACTTTTACTCTGGGGGTGGATGCCACCCCTTCTCGGGGGTAAAAATTATTTTATAAAAAAAAATACCATAAATCGACAGATGAACAAATTCTAAGCAAAATTTGTTATATAAAGTTATTAATATAAATCAATACTTTTTGAGTTATAAAAAGATTTTATTTTTTCGTAAAAAATGCACGTCTTAAAGCTGATTTTCACTTATAACTCAAAAACTACAAGCTTTTCTAAAAGTTATTCTTACCAAAATTGAAGATAATAAAAAATTGAATACACTCCCCACTTAAAGAACTGAACTAATGTTAATTCAAAGTGAGTTATATATGGGTAATTGAATATATATGTTTTTTTCGATGAGTACTGAAATCTAAGTATTCAAGCTTAAATAACGGGAAAACTATGCTTTTTATAAAATATAGGTACCTTCTAAACCTAAACACTTGTCAAAGTACTTTGAAATACCTATCAAATGAGCTCCAGAAGAAGTTAATAGTATCAAAGTTAAGCAAGTTATGATGAAAATAAGAGAACCCTTTCGAATTTTTTAGGAAAAAGTGAAAAATAAAACGTATGTCATTTCCACATAAAAATGAAAATTTGTAGTAATCCTTCCAAAAATTTCTTTATATTAGCATAAGTAAATACGAAATTTTGAAGCTATTTCAATATTCTAAAAAGTCAAATTTTGAAATTTTATATCAACTATTTAGCTTTGTAATGGGATGCAAAAAATCGAAAAAATCGCGTTTTTTGCACTAAATTGTTAATAATAATTAAAAACGGACACGAACTCTAAGCAGGAGACAGGTAGGTTTTCTTCCTATATGTCTACAATTACTAAAAAAGCAGTCAGCTACCTGGATCTTTAAGTGTCCTGAGAAAATCCTTATTTCTCTGGACTAGCAGTACCGCAGCAGACAGTCCAGTCTGTCTGCGGTCAAATTGTACAATTTCGTTGGATGCACGATCTCACACTATCAATATCAAAATCCTTGCCAATTCGTCGAATTCGACAATGTTGGACGACGCGACGACCTCGCAGCACTGTGCGTGGCTGGATTAAAATTTTACATAATACAATTTAATTTTCAAAATTAAAATCAGCTATTACGGATCTGCAGTCAAATTTATAATAAATATCTAATCTAACCTGATACCGATACCCCACAAATAGTTCGCCCCAATCGAATAGTATAATAATCACAAACCCCTAGAGTCTAGAGAGAGATACCTTTTATTAATTCGGAAGGATAAGATAATAATACAAAAATTGTGTGGTCAACAATGACGAATAAATTCATGCCGTAGCTGATTTAACCTTAGAAACTAATAGACCAGGGCATTCAGAACAAAAAACACCGGAATAAATCGATTTTAAATACAGCACCTATCGACTTTTAAAACTTAAGTATTGTATTCGGGATGACGTCGGAAAAAAGTCTACAACAGAAAAATTGGTAAAAATGCATAATTGTGCAAAAATGCAAAAATACATAAATGTGCCAAAATCAGTATATTAAGGGTCAGATATTATTAGTCGGAGGTTTTGGGGTCGCTGAACATAAATACGTCGTCTGAATCGACCCCCGGAGCACTTGGTGCCCAGGGTCACTGCTATGACATGTCATCTGGAGTTTCAAAGGTTTTCGGTACTATATTGATGCAAGTATATTACTCGGGCATTTATTGCCCGATATTTATTGACTTCGAAAAAGCATTTGATAGTGTGGAACGCTGGGCAGTAAAGAATTCCCTACAAAACAGCAGAATAGACTACAGATATACCGACTTAATTACAAATATATATACATCTCGCCCAAGCTATTCAACCAAGCGCTAGAAGATGTGTTCAAACAACTGCACTGGGATGGTTTGGGTATAAACAAAAACGGGCAATATCTGAATCACTTACGATATGCTGATGATATTGTATTAATAGCAGAAAGAAGTGAAGAATTACAAAGAATGATGGAAAAACTAGATAGAGAATCGACAAAGATAGGACTGAAGATGAATTACAGTAAAACAAAAACCATGACCAATCAACAAGAAGAACTAGTAATTACAGTGGCACAAACAAGAATCGAACAAGTAAAAGAGTATATCTAGGACAAATCACTAGATTAAATAAAGAAAATCAGACCGAAAAAATAAAGAGAAGAATAAGGTTGGCCTGGGCATCATTCGGAAAACTGTCTTATATTCTAAAGAACAGAAAATACCCGCAATACCTGAAAACAAAAGTCTTCAATCAATGTATACTCCCGTTTTAATATATGGCTCTCAGACATGGACGTTTACAAAAGAGAATATGGAAAAAATAGCAAAGACAGAAAGAGCCATGGAAAGACAAATGCTGAACATTAAATTATCAGACAGGAAAAGAAACGAATGGATCCGTAACAAAACAAAAGTGAAAGACGTCTCTACCCAAGTAGCAAAGCTTAAATGGAAGTTCGCCGGACACACCCTACGGCAGAAGGATGAAAGATGGACTAAGATGATTATACATTGTAGACCATGGAACCACAAACGAAAAAGGGAAAGGCCACAGATGCGATGGTCAGATGACCTGAAGAAACACACTGGGTCAAAATGGATGCAGATTGCCCAAGATAGAGAGGCATGGAAGAAGGAAGAGGAGGCCTATATCTAAGGATGGATGTTTAGGGCTGATTAGATAGATAGATATTACTCGGGGGTTTTAGGGGTCGCTGAATACACCATTAGCACGTACCACCGAAGCACCAGATGGCCAGGGTCACTGCTAAGGCACGTCATCTTCTGGTGTTTCGAGGACTTTCGGCACTTAATTGATGCAAATCGTTTACTCGGGGAGTTTTGGAGTTGCTGAACAAAAATACGCCATCAGAACCAACCTGAGGAGCACCTGGTGCCCACAGTTACTCTTAAGACACGGTTTTTGGTTTCGGAGGTCGGTTTTGATGGCGTATTTATGTTTAGAAACTTCAAAACGCCTGAGTAATATATTTGCATCACTAAAGTGTCGGAAAGCCTCAATATTCTAGAGGATTATGTGCATTACAGTCACCCTGGGCCCTAGCCGCTCAGAGGATAGGTTCTGAAGCCATATTCGTATTCAGCAACCCCTAAACCTCCGACTAATCTGTTTGCATCAATTAGTACCGAAAATCCTCGCAACTCTTGAAGATGACGTGACTACCAGGTGCTCCGTAGGTCGGTGCTGATAGCGCATACAAGTTCTGCGACCCCAAAAAAACACCGGAGTAACAAAATCCGGCCCTTAATATGATTTTGCCATGTTTTTGCACTTTTGGATGCATTTTATGCACTGTAAATGTAATTATGCATTTCCACCTATTTTTCTATTACAGACTTTTTCCTGACATCATCCTGAACACACTGCAAAAAGTTGCAAGTCGATAGGTGCTGTATTTAAAAATTATTAAGTTATTTTTTCATAAATGTCCTGGTCTATAACCGACCGACGATTCAAGTGATTCAAGGACAATTTAACGTTTACGTTTCATGTTTAGTCTTCAAACTCGACCGTTTTCGTACCTTGTGACTGGCTTTTTAAAACGCAGTAAAAGTTGCATAAAAACAATACAGTTCAGTAGTTTTTCAACAATGAAAATAAAATGGATTTCGTTGAAGATTATTTTGCGGTAACACATGAACCGTCAATAGCTCTCATACACACCACTATTGACGGTATCTCGGATTTTGTTATTGTTTACAAACATCAAGTTGATGAAGAGTTGAAAGGTTAATGCCAATATCATAATATCATATACAGAAAATGTTAACTTGGTTATTATTAAATAATATACCATTGTTGGAATTAACATGACGTTGCATTTAAAGCAGTGTTTCTTCTTTGTTGCAGATCTAGATGGTTCTACAAATAGTTTATCGGAAAAGAGGAAAGCTGGTCCACCGGAAAATACGACTGTTTACACGGTAAGTTGTTGAATGTTTTTTACTTCTTTATTAAGGGTCTGGTCTGGTACCTGTCGGCATTCGGCATTTAGCCAACTTAACTGATAACATAACTACTATTTTTGTAATTTCTTACATAACATTTGCTATTTTTTCTTATATTTCTTATAAATTAATTTCAAACGTCTCTATATACCATGCTTTAAGTGACTTTAGCCTTTTGTGATGTTGTTGATGTTGAGACTAAATTTTGACTTGACATAACTAGCGCTGGCAGTGACTATGCAACCAAGCCTAAGTGAATGAAGTACCATTTGGTTAGTGGAAAAGATAAAATAATTAATAATAATCTTATGCAATAATATTTAATATAGTTTGAAAATATTTATTATTTTTAGATCCGTTTTGTATTTTATATTTCGTAATGTTCCTTATGGTAGGGGAGCAAAGTATGCTAAATTTGCAGTCAATTGAGCGGTTTGGGGACCTATTGGGTTGTGATTATTAGGTCCTTAAACCAAAAAAAGTTAAGTAAAATGTTCCGTTTTAGTGGGGATTTGCCATTTTTGAATTTTATTTTTCCATTTCCAACAATCGTTTTTTTTTTCGATTATAGCGCCATCTATCCATAATTCGAAAAAATGTCTTGAATAAAAGTTGCTTATTTTTACGTAAAGAATCCAAATCTGCAATAAAAATTTGTAGGTCCCAAGATTTTAAGGTAACTCCCACCCCACCTCCGTGGGGGGTCGTATTTGGTACCATTCGATAGATTTTTCAAAAACATTTTGAAAGTATATTTTGCAGTTTTTCGATCTGATGTTCATTTTGCGAAATATCGCGGGGTTTGTATTTAAAATTTACTTCACACCCCTCTCCGTGGTGGGTCATGTTTAGTACCATTCGATAGATTTTTTAAAAATATTGAAGACGAATTTTTTTGTTTTTCTATCTGATGTTCATTTCTCCCAATTTTCGCTTTTATTTTGTGAAACTTTTTGACTCACCTGTTTCCTTACCCCCGCTCAAATCGTCAGATTTTTGAAATATACACTCTTTTGCATGTACTTAAGGTGATACAGTAGCGATCAACAGGTAGCCAAAACACGTTCCAAGATTGCGGCTATAATTTTGAATATTTTTTCGAGATATTTGGCACACGTATTCGTAATATAATAAAGAATGGCGGTACAGAGCCCAATTTGAAAAATATATTAATATGTGGAAATTACTCTGTAATTAAATACAATATTAAAAAAAAACGGGTCTGTACCGCCATTAAGAAGAACAAAAAAATACACTTTTTCAAATAAACTTTTTTATCCGGTGCCTAGATTTTGTGTCATTTTGGAACTACTAATGAAATAAAAAATTTTAGTAGTTCCAAAATGACACAAAATCTAGGCATCGGATAAAAAAGTTTATTTGAAGAAAGTGTATTTTTTGTTCTTCTTAATGGCGGTACAGGCTCGTTTTTTTAATATTGTATTTAATTACAGAGTAATTTCCACATATTAATATATTTTTCAAATTGGGCTCTGTACCGCCATTCTTTATTATATTACGAATACGTGTGCCACATATCTCGAAAAAATATTCAAAATTACAGCCGCAATCTTGGAACGTGTTTTCGCTACCTGTTGATCGCTACTGTTTCCTCTTAACTTACGTTATCTTAATCTGACAATTTCGAGTATTTTTATGATTAGATTTTTTTTCGGGCCCCCCTTAACGAACTTCCCTGTGTTAAGAGCCAATATATGGCAGAGGTACATCTGACGCACTCGAGTAACTGTAAAAATCCCCGCTTGGGCTCCCCTACCATTATTTATGAAGGACAAAATTGTTATTCTCAAAATAAATTTTAATCAAACTTTTTTTCTAAAACATATTTAGTATGGTAATAACACTAATAACTAGACCCAAACCCAGACATCCAAAGTGAAAGTTATCCTCCAACACCAAATTGTTCTATATGGTCCACAAAATGTTCAGAAAAAAGTCGCACCATTTTGAGCGTCGGATTTGGGGGGAAAGGGGGGAGAAATCGGTAAATTCGTAGATTTTTACGTTTTTCGTAAATATTTCTAAAACTATACGATTTAGCATAAACAACCTTCTATACAAAAATGTTCTACATTAAATTTGAAATAAAAAAAGGCCCTATGCATAATCCTTCTAAAATAAACGGTTTCAAAGTTACGGTGGTAGTATAGTATAATTGGTCCACAAAAAGCCGAAACTAAACATCCAAAGTAAAAGTTTTCCTCCAACACCAATTTGTTCTATATGGTCCTCATATTGTTCAGTAAAAAGTTACACTTTTGAGCGTCCGGTTTGGGGGGAGATGGGGGAGAAGTCGGTAAATTAGTAGTTTTTTTACGTTTTTCGTCAATATTTCCAAAACTATGCTTTAGCGTAAACAATTTTCTATACAAAAATGTTCTACATAAAATTTAAAACAAAAAAGGTCCTATACATAATTGTTATAAAATCAACGGTTCCAGAGTTACGGAAAGTGAAAAGTGGAGAAAAAAACACTTTTATATTTTTGAAAAATCTATCGAATGGCACTAAACACGACTCCCCCACGGAGGTAGGGTGGGGAGTTACTTTAAAATCTTAAATAGGAGTCTCCATTTTTTATTGCAGATTTGGATTCCTTACGTAACAATAAGTAACTTTTATTCGAGACATTTTTTCGAATTATGGATAGATGGGGCTATAATCGGAAAAAATGATTATTGGAAATGGAAAATTAAATTAAAAAATGGAAAGTGTCCACTAAAATGGAAAACTTTACAACTATTTTTGGTTTTATCCTTCTCGACCCAATAGATCTCCATAACGCTCGAGTGACTGCACATTTACCATACTTTACTCCCCTACTATAATTTTTAATATCTCGTTTTATAAAGATTTTCTTGGTAAAAAAATTTAGTAAAACAATTGATCTATTTTATTTAAAGTTTTTCTTTTTTTTTTCTTTTATATATGCAGTACTGCCTGTTTTTCTTTAACGGTGCCTTTTATTCTGCCCTTAAATTGTCGTTCCATTTTTTTCTTGGGCATTCTATACTTTTTTTGACTAACGGTGACTTGTCCCTGGCTATTCTTACTATCCTTGATTCAGACATCCTGCTTATATGTATTCCACTCTTCTTTTCTGTTCTTTACTTTTTCCTATTTATATTGTCTACCCCACATATGCGTCCGTTTTCCTCACTTCTTACCCTGTCCGGTAGTCCTTTTCCAGCAATCCTTCTTAAGATCTTCATTTCGTTGGTCTCTACATATCTTTGTGTTTTGCTTGTGTCTGGTCTTATTTCGGCCGTGTAAGTCATAACTGGCCTAATAACTTATATATTCGGGCCTTTGTTTCTACTCTTAGGTGTATGTTTTTCCAAATTGTGTCGTTTAGGCATCAGGTCGTTCTACTGGCTTTAATTATTTGGTCTTTTACCTCTTCTTCTATATTGTTGTCGGCTGATAGATTAATTTTGTTGTATAATTTGATTGTATAACTCCAATTTGCATCGTATTGGTTCTTTGGCTATTACTAAGCTTTTTGTTCTTTGAGCTGATATTTTCATATTCATTTATTTTGTGTTAATGTTGAATTCGTGCACTAATCTTTGTAGGTCGTCTTCTCACTCTGCTATTAACACGGTGTCATCAGCGTAATAGAGTATTTTTATCTCTCTATCGCCCATTTTGTGCCCTCTTTTTTCTTCACGTGTTTTATTATTGCATCCAACATTGAGAACTTAGTGAATCTCCTTACCTGATTTGCTTCTCTGGGTTCATTGACTTTCATTTCTATTTTATTTCTTACATATACGTTTTCTATCAGTTTTATGATATACTTGATTTGCTTCTCTGGTTTCTATTATTATTCCATTGACTTTCATTTCTATTTTATTTTTTACATATATGTTTTCTATAAATTTTATGATATCCAGTGGTAAATTTTTGTCATATAGTAGGTGTATCATATCTTTTAATTGTATTCTATCAAACGCTTTCTCTAGGTCCATGAAACAGAAAAAGGCTTGCTTATTATATTCTAATGACTTCACTGCTATTTGCCTGATCACAAAAACTGCATCGTTACATGATCTTCCAATATTTCTTAAAGTTAACTGTTTAAAAAGACATAAAACTTGTTGGGGTCCCGACAAATAATCCCCGGACAAAAAATCCCCACAAATTATCCCTGTACAAAAAATCCCCGGACATAAAATCCTCGGAAAAAAAATCCCCGGACAAAAAATTCCCACAAAAAATCCCGGACAAATAATTCCCAGAAATTTTTTTGGACAGAATATCCCCACAAAAAATCCCGGACAAAAAATCCCCAAGAAATATTTGCTGCCTTCTCTAAAAGTTTTCCCGAAATTTTACCAAATTCCAATTCCATGCTGAAAACTTTAAAATTTACATGACAAAAGAGTGAGTTTTTTCAAAAATCGTGGAAGATATGGGGAATGAGCTAAGGCCCCGTTCTCTTGACAGGCGCTTGATAACGCTCGTTTTGATAACGCGCGATTACAACTACATACATTTTATTTAAGACCGTTCACATGCCTACGCGTGTTTTAGGTCATTAAAGTGTGCCTGTTATGATAACGGGGCCTTAGCTCATTCCCCATATCTTCCAAGATTTTTGAAAAAAACTCACACTCCTTTGTCATGTAAAATTTATAGTTTTCAGCATGGAATTGAAATTCGAAATTTGGTAAAATTTCGGGAAAACTTTTAGAGAACTATTCGGCATCAAATATTTCTTGGGGGAAGCTAGGACAAATAATCCCGGACAAAAAATCCCCACAAATTATCCCCGGACAAAAAATCCCCTGACAAAAAATCTCCGGACAAAAAATCCCCTGACAAAAAATCTCCGGACAAATAATCCCCGGACAAAAAATCCCCACAAAAAATCCCGGACAAATAATCCCCACAATTTTTTTTGGACAAAATATCCCCACAAATGATCCCGGACAAAAAATCCCCAAGAAATATTTGCTGCCGAATAGTTCTCTAAAAGATTTCCCGAAATTTTACCAAATTTCGAATTCCAATTGCATGCTGAAAACTTCAAATTTTATATGACAAAGGAGTGTGAGTTTTTTCAAAAATCGTGGAAGATATGGGGAATGAGCTAAGGTCCCGTTCTCATGGCATGCGCTTAACGCTCGTTTTGATAACGCGCGATTACAACTACATACATTTTACTTGAGATCGTTCACATGCCAACGCGCGTTTTAATGACCTAAAACGCACGTTAGCATGTGAACGGTTTTAAGTAAAATGATGTAGTTGTAATCGGGCGTTATCAAAATGCGCGTTATCAAGCGCCTGTCAAGAGAACGGGGCCTTAGCTCATTTCCCATACCTTGTCATGTAAATTTTGAAGTTTTCAGCAGCGAATTCGAATTCGAAATTTGGTAAAATTTCGGGAAAATTTTTAGAGAACTATTCGGCATCAAATATTTCTTGGGGGAAGCTAGAACAAGTATTCCTCGGACAAATAATCCCGGACAAAAAATCCCCACAAATTATTCCTGGATAAAAAATCCCCGGACAAAAAATCCCCGGACAAAAATAATCCTCGGGCAAAAAATCCTCACAAAAAATCCCGGACAAATAATCCCCACAATTTTTTTTGTACAAAATATCCCCACAATAAATCCCGGACAAAAAATCCCAAGAAATATTTGCTGCTGAATAGTTCTCTAAAAGTTTTCCCGAAATTTTACCAAATTTCGAATTCCAATTCCATGCTGAAAATTTCAAAATTAACATGACAAAAGAGTGTGAGTTTTTTCAAAAATCGTGGATGATATGGGGAATGAGCTAAGGCCCCGTTCTCTTGACAGGCGCTTGATAACACGCGTTTTGATAACGCCCGATTATAACTACATACATTTTACTTAAGACCGTTCACATGCTAACGCGCGTTTTAGGTCATTAAAGTGTGCCTGTTATGATAACGGGGCTTTAGCTCATTCCCCATATCTTCCAAGATTTTTGAAAAAAACTCACACTCCTTTGTCATGTAAAATTTATAGTTTTCAGCGTGGAATTGAAATTCGAAATTTGGGAAAATTTCGGGAAAACTTTTAGAGAACTATTCGGCATCAAATATTTCTTGGGGGAAGCTAGGACAAATAATCCCGGACAAAAAATCCCCACAAATTATTCCTGGATAAAAAATCCCCGGACAAAAAATTCCCGGACAAAAATAATCCACGGACAAAAATCCTCACAAAAAATCCCGGACAAATAATCCCCACAATTTTTTTTGTACAAAATATCCCCACAATAAATCCCGGACAAAAAATCCCAAGAAATATTTGCTGCCGAATAGTTCTCTAAAAGTTTTCCCGAAATTTTATTAAATTTCGAATTCCAATTCCATGCTGAAAATTTCAAAATTTACATGACAAAAGAGTGTGAGTTTTTTCAAAAATCGTGGAAGATATGGGGAATGAGCTAAGGCCCCTTTCTCTTGACAGGCGCTTGATAACGCGCGTTTTGATAACGCCCGATTTCAACTACATACATTTTACTTAAGACCGTTCACATGCTAACGCGCGTTTTAGGTCATTAAAGTGTGCCTGTTATGATAACGGGGCCTTAGCTCATTCCCCATATCTTCCAAGATTTTTGAAAAAAACTCACACTCCTTTGTCATGTAAAATTTATAGTTTTCAGCATGGAATTGAAATTCGAAATTTGGTAAAATTTCGGGAAAACTTTTAGAGAACTATTCGGCATCAAATATTTCTTGAGGGAAGCTAGAACAAGTATTCCCCGGACAAATAATCCCGGACAAAAAATCCCCACAAATTATCCCCGGACAAAAAATCCCCTGACAAAAAATCTCCGGACAAATAATCCCCGGACAAAAAATCCCAACAAAAAATCCCGGACAAATAATCCCCACAATTTTTTTTGGACAAAATATCTCCACAAATGATCCCGGACAAAAAATCCCCAAGAAATATTTGCTGCCGAATAGTTCTCTAAAAGACTTCCCGAAATTTTACCAAATTTCGAATTCCAATTGCATGCTGAAAACTTCAAATTTTATATGACAAAGGAGTGTGAGTTTTTTCAAAAATCGTGGAAGATATGGGGAATGAGCTAAGGTCCCGTTTTCATGGCATGCGCTTAACGCTCGTTTTGATAACGCGCGATTACAACTACATACATTTTACTTGAGATCGTTCACATGCCAACGCGCGTTTTAATGACCTAAAACGCACGTTAGCATGTGAACGGTTTTAAGTAAAATGATGTAGTTGTAATCGGGCGTTATCAAAATGCGCGTTATCAAGCGTCTGTCAAGAGAACGGGGCCTTAGCTCATTTCCCATACCTTGTCATGTAAATTTTGAAGTTTTCAGCAGCGAATTCGAATTCGAAATTTGGTAAAATTTCGGGAAAACTTTTAGAGAACTATTCGGCAGCAGATATTTCTTGGAGATTTTTTGTCCAGGATTTTTTGTGGGGATATTTTGTCCAAAAAAATTTGTGGGGATTATTTGTCCGTGATTTTTTGTGGGGATTTTTTGTCCGGGGATTTTTTGTCCAGGGATAATGTGTGGGGATTTTTTGTCCGGGGATTATTTGTCCGGACCCCTTCTTGGGGATTTTTTGTCCGGGATTTATTGTGAGGATATTTTGTCCGAAAAAATTTGTGGGGATTATTTGTCCGGGATTTTTTGTGGGGATTTTTGTCCGGGGATAATTTGTGGGGATTTTTTGTCCGGGATTATTTGTCCTAGCTTCACCTTGTTTCCTTTATGGCAAAGAAATGTTTTCTTCACACAAAAATCCGTGCTTGAACATTGTATAATATATTTACTTGAAACATTGTATTTTCATCAAGCAATTTTCCGTTGCACGATTCCAACGGTTACGCCGGTGTGTGTACATTTCTTTTATCAAGCATTCATTCCTCACGAGTCTAATTCAATTTGTGCTTATAGGTGGCAGACAGAGACACGCTAACATCAGTAGCAGCCCGATTTGATACCACTCCTTCTGAATTAACGAAATTAAATCGTCTAGCAACTCCGTACATTTTTCCAGGCCAACAGCTGTACGTGCCCAACAGGGAACAAGCAGAAAACGATTCCGAAGGTTCTACTCCCGTAGAAGACTCTCATGATGATTTGCCACCGGCGGAAAAAGGTGAGAACTCAACAAAATCGAATTTCAAGTTAGTAATTCGAGCACGAAGTTTTTTTTTTAATTAAGGGGAGATGTACCTACCCTGCGTCGGGTTTAATATAAGCTCGGTTTTATTTTTTTTTTAAGATCTGATCATACAGGTCTAAAATCATACAAGGTGAGTCATGAGGAACTGTACATACTCCTACCTCGTATAGAGGCTCCTATGGGGAATAACAAATGACCATTAAAAAGTGTCTGCTCCCCTTGTTTAATAATATACAGGGCGAGTTTCGCATTTTGACAGAAATTTATATTCGTCATAATTTTTGAACGGTCAGATCGATGTGTCTCTTATTTTGGTCAATCGTTACACTATTACCACCTAATCAACTGATTTATTCAAACTAGAAAAAAAATCAGGTCCGGCTTTAAAAAATTAGTTCGTTTGGGTCTTAAAAAAAATTTCACCCTGTATAAGCTTTTTGAAAACTCTAATATGAATTTTACAAATTAGACATATAGGCAATTAAAATGACATATTTATTTTTTTCCTCACACGATTACTTAATTTTTTATAAAAAAATTAAATTTGACTATGAATTAAAAGTTTGGTAAAGTAAACCATAGATTTAAAAAAATTAACTTTTATTACAAAAATTAATTTTTTTTAACAAATATTTGATTTATGTTACCACCCAATCAACTAATTTATTCAAACTAAAAAAAAATCAGGTCCGGCTTTAAAAAATTAGTTCGTTTGGGTCTTAGAAAAAATTTCACCCTGTATACGCTTTTTGAAAACTCTAATATGAATTTTACAAATTAAACAAATAGGCAATTAAAATGGCATATTTATTTTTTCCCCACATGATTACTTAATTTTTTATATAAAAAATCAAATTTGACTATGAATAACAATTAAAAGTTTGGTAAAGTGAACCATAGATTTAAAAAAATGTACTTTTATTACAAAAATTAATTTTTTTTGAACAAATGTTTAATTTATGTTACCACCCACCCCATCAACTGATTTATTCAAACTAGAAAAAAAATCAGGTCCAGATTTAAAAAATTATTTCGTTTTGGTCTTAGAAAAAATTTCACCCTGTATACGCTTTTTGAAAACTCTAATATGAATTTTACAAATTAGACAAATAGGCAATTAAAATGGCATATTTATTTTTTTCCCACACGATTACTTAATTTTTTATTAAAAAATCTTTGTCAAAATAGGAATTTTAACCTAAAAATGAAAAAAAAAGATGAAATCACGGTTTAACTCGCTACAACGTTTCATTTTAATTTTTTTTTGAAATTTTTACAGCACATATCTCTTACCATTGTGAAGACTATGACAATTGTTGTAGACTTTCAGTCTTCTTCTCGTAAAAGTTATGAATTTTTAAAAATAAAAGGTGCAGCTTCGTGAATAGCAAAGTTAAATCCCAAAAATTAAGTAAAAAAATTTAAAATTTATCTATTTGATCACGTCTATGTTAAACTATAGAGTCCAAAGAAAAGTGTTATGGGGAGTTTTAGATCTAGACGTGTTATAGAAAAAAAAATGGTGAAACTTTTAATTCTAAGAAAAACGTTGTTTAATTTTTTTTATTTTTATGGTTCAATTGCGATTTTGACAAATTTAATTGCCTTTATTCAAAGTGAAATATCTTACTTTTACCTTTTTGAGGCTTGTCATTGTTTCACATTAAGCCCTTCAATTCATTGAGTGAGTCGGTTTTTTTTTTTCGCAAGTGTACAGGGTTATTCACTATATTTTGACCCCCCTGTAAACTGCTTTATTTACAGAATTAGAAAAAAATGTTAAATACAAAAGTTATTCGATTTATAAATTATGATTTTTTGACATATAAATCTTACTAGTGACGTCATCCATTTGGGCGTGATGACGTAATCGACTATTTTTTTTAAATGGGAATAGGGGTCGAGTGCTAGCTCATTTGAAAGGTTATTCAATTCCCTATTCAGTAATATAAACATTAGCATGATTAATTATACCGGGTGTCCAAAAATTTTTTTTTTTAATTAAATTAATTGACACAAAAAGAAGAATGTATGTAATTTATTTAATTCAAAACACATTCTACTGCTGTCAGAAAACAGAAATAAATGTTTATTGAACAAATAAACATTACTTTTGACTTAAATTCAATGTTCAAGCTGCCACCCATCTGCCTCTTGGCAGTTTGAACATTGAATTTAAGCAAAAATCAATGTTTATTTGTGCAATAAACTTTTATTTCTGTTTTCTAACAGCAGTAAAATGTATTTTAAATTAAATAAATTACATATATTCTTCTTTTTGTGTCAATTAATTTAATTAAAAAAATGTTACAGGACATTCTGTATAATTATACATGTTTATGTTTATATTACTGAATAGAAATTGAATAACCTTTCAAATGAGCTAGCACTCGACCCCTATTCCCATTTAAAAAAATAGTAGATTACGTCATCACGTCTAAATGGATGACGTCACTAGTACGATATATATGTCAAAAAATCATAATTTAAAAATCGAATAACTTTTGTATTTTACATTTTTTTCTAATTCTGTAAATAAAGCAGTTTATAGGGTCAAAATATAGGGAATAACCCTGTACATGTTTTAGACGAAATTAGACAAATGTAAGTAAACAAGTAAAACACTATAAATAGTAAGACATTGGAGATTATGGTATAATGACTCACTTACATAATATTATTACCTATTTGTTTTTCTTTCCAATTAGTAAGTCCCAATTTCGTAAATTAATAATATGTTAAATTTGTGTAAAAATATTTATAAAGATAACCTCAAGAGTTGAATTGTTGATATAGTCTCTCTATAACAAACAGTTTTAAACCATGCTTTTCAAAATCGACAAAAACAAGTTTATTGGATTAGTGTTACACTAGGTGTATAGCCTAAAATGGATATTAGATCAATTAGGATTTACAAAATGATGGCTTATACATAGACAGTAGAGGATTTTAATGCCATTGTTAATGGTAACCCAGCTTACTCCTTCAGGTATGATTTGGATAGTTATTATAACAAAAACTTCACACTGAATGTTAAATGTTCACTTACAACTAGCAGATCATTCTATAGCGTGAGTGTTCTTTGTAGTTTTTTTAATGCCATATTTATTATGTGTCTTAAGGATATTCCTAACATTACTCATTTCTTTGATCACTAAGGGCCAATTTCTCATATCGAGTTCAACTCCAGTTTAACCTGAACTTTTAGTAAACGTCAGTTTAAAGTCAAAATCGTCTTTCTCAATTCGCGTTCAACCGATGGCAGTTTAAACTTGAACGATCCTTGAACGGTGGAATTCGGCCGTTCAAAGATTTCAGAACTCAGTTCAGATGATTTCATGGACGACGCATGCGTTGCATTAACACGAAACGCTGTCATAATATAAATATATCCTATTTTATTATATTAAGCCTAACGATAAACGATAACATTATTTTTGTTTTTATAATATTTATTTATAATTATTAAAATGACTATTTGACTATAAATACTTAAATTTAACTTTATTCAAAAACAGCATAAAAAAAGTAGTTCAAAATGGCGACAGTTTTTTACCTTTTGCCATCTATTGGCATTTCTCGAAAGCTGTAGAACGATCACTGACATGAACGTGCAATGAGAAATGCATTCCAAACAAAACCGAAGATCACCGGTGAACCTGGTTCAAGTGAACCATAGATTACCGCAGGTATGAGAAATCGACCCTAAGGGTCAAAAAATCCCCAAGAAATATTTGCTGCCGAATAGTTCTCTAAAAGTTTTCCCGAGATTTTAACAAATTTCGAATTCCAATTCCATGCTGAAAATTTCAAATTTTACATGACAAAAGAGTGTGAGTTTTTTCAAAAATCGTGGAAGATATGGGGAGTGAGCTAAGGCCCCGTCTTCATGATAGGCGCTTAACGCGCGTTTTGATAACTCGCGAATACAACTACATACATTTTACTGAAAACCGTTCACATGTTAACGCGCGTTTTTAGGTCATTAAGACGCGCGTTGGCATGTGGACGGTCTCAAGTAAAATGTATGTAGTTGTAAGCGCGCGTTATCAAAATGCGCGTTAAGCGCCTGTCATAAAAATGGGTCCATAGCTCATTCCCCATATTTTCCACGATTTTTGAAAAAACTCCCACTTTTTTGTAATGTATAATTTAAAGTTTTCAGCATGAAATTGGAATTCGAAATTTGTTAAAATTTCAGGAAAACTGTTATACTTGGAAAACTGCGTAACTTGGAACCATATGGGAAACTTTTTTAATATCAATTTTACGAAAAAAAGTCATTCTTTATAAAGTGCTCTGCATAGTCTAAATCCTAAGATGCAATCATCAGATTTCAAATTTTGTCAACAGTATACGAGGTATGTCAAAAAATATGAATTTCGCTCAAGAGCAAACTACCTTTATATTTCAAAATATCAAAAAATTTTATTATAAAAAGTTATTTGTAATTAAAAACCATATTCAAATATGCAATAACAGCCTTCTACTTAAAAAAAAAAATTCTGAAATTTTCCTAAATTACCGATTCAGAACATCATTTTTATTTATTAGACATGTAATAACTCTTTTATTAATAATTTTAGGGAAAAAAGTTATTCTTCATAAAAATCTGTGCATGGTCTATACCTCCAGATGCAACCATCAGTTATCCAAGTTTGTTAATTTTATACGAGGTGTGTCGAATAATATGAATTTAGAAAGAATTCTAGAATTCATATTATTTGACACACCTCGTATAAAATTAACAAACTTGGATAACTGATGCTGATGGTTACATCTTGAGGTTTAGTCCATGCACATATTTTTATGAAGAATAACTTTTTTTCCTAAAGTTATTAATAAAAGAGTTATTTCATGTCAAATAAATAAAAATGATGTTCGGAATCGGTAATTTAGGAAAATTTCAGAAATTTTTTTTTCAAGTAGAAGGCTGTTGTTGCATATTTGAATATGGTTTTTAATTACAAATAACTTTTCATAATAAAATTCTTTGATATTTTGAAATATAAAGGTAGTTTGCTCTTGAGCGAAATTCATATTTTTTGACATACCTCGTATACTGTTGACAAAATTTGATATCTGATAATTGCATCTTAGGTTTTAGACTATGCAGAGCACTTTATAAAGAATGACTTTTTTTCGTAAAATTGATACTAAAAAAGTTTCCCATATGGTTCCAAGTTACGCAGACACCCTGTAGAACTTTTAGACAGCAAATATTTCTTGAGGATTGTTTGTCCGGAATTTTTGTGGGGATATTTTTGTCCAAAAAAATTTGGGGGGCATTATTTGTCAGGGATTTTTGTGGCGATTTTTTGTCCGGCGATTATTTGTCCGGGGATTTTTTGTCCAGGGATAATTTGTGGGGATTTTTTTTTTCGGAATTATTTGTCCAGGGAATATTTGTCCTAGCTTCGTCGTGGCTAGGACAAAAAATAATCCCCGGACAAATAATCCTGGACAAAAAATCCCCACAAATTATCTCTGGACAAAAAATCACCGGACAAAAAATCCCCTGACAAATAATCCCCGGACAAAAAATCGCGGACAAATAATCCCGGACAAAAAATCCCCAAGAAATATTTGCTGTCGAATAGTTCGCTAAAAGTTTTCCTGAAATTTTAACAAATTTCGAATTCCAATTCCATGCTGAAAACTTTATTTGTGTTATATTTTTGTTAACTTTGTTGTTTATAGATGACAAAAAAGTGTGAGTTTTTTCAAAAATTGTGGAAAATATGGGAAATGAGCTAAGGCCCCGTTTTCATGACAGGCCTTAACGCGCATTTTAAGAGGAAACACGCGTCTTAAGAGGAAACAGTAACGATCAACAGATAGCGAAAACGCGTTCTAAGATTGCGGCTGTAATTTTGAATATTTTTTCGAGATATTTGGCACACGTATTCGTAATATAATAAAGAATGGCGGTACAGAGCCCAATTTGAAAAATATATTAATATGTGGAAATTACTCTGTAATTAAATACAATATTAAAAAAACGAGCCTGTACCGCCATTAAGAAGAACAAAAAAATAAACTTTCTTCAAATAAACTTTTTTATCCGATGCCTAGATTTTGTGTCATTTTGGAACTACTAATGAAATAAAAAATTTTAGTTACCGTTTCGCTGAAAATCGCTAAAAATCATATTTGGTGACCTTTGACCCCGCGTAAAATTTTTAGCACGGGTCGGATTTATGAGGACTTTTTAGATTTCATTTATAATGGTATTTTGAACAAACCTGCCAATTTTCAGCTTGATGGTAATTTTTGTAGCCTCGGATGCGTAAGTTGACCGGAGTATTAACATGTGAACGGCCTTCAGTAAAATGTATGTAGTTGTAATCGCGCGTTATCAAAACGCGCGTTAAGCGCCTGACATGAAAACGGGGCCTTAGCTTATTCCCCATATCTTCACGATTTTTGAAAAACTCACACTCTTTTGTCATGTAAAATTTGAAGTTTTCAGCATGGAATTGGAATTCGAAATTTGTTAAAATTTCGGGAAAACTTTTAGATAACTATTCGGCAGCAAATATTTCTTGGGGATTTTTTGTCCGGGATTTTGTGTAGGGATATTTTGTCCAAAAAAAAATTTGTGGGGATTATTTGTCCGGGATTTTTTGTGGGGATTTTTTGTCCGGGGATTATTTGTCCGGACCCCGTCGTGGTGCTCCACCACTGGCGGAGGTTCCTAAGCCAGGATGTTTTTTTGCGCCCGGGGCCGTGCTTTCCCTCTATCTTTCCTTGGATATTATATGTAATATTTCATATTTCGGATTTCTCATCACGTGCGCAAAGTACTCTAGTTTTCTTTGTTTTATGATATTCAGTATTTCTCTTTCTTTGTTGTTGAGTCGCTGCATTACCGCTTGATTTGTTACGCTGTTCATCCACGATATCCTCAATATTCTGCGGTAAGCCCACGTTTCAAAAGCCCCAATCCTTATGCACATTGTTTCCGCAAAGGTCCATGCTTCCATCCCATAGAACAAAATGTGAACATATAGCAGCGTAATAAGCGTATTCTTAGCGTAATGTTTAGCCCTCTGTTGGTCAGTACCTTTTGCATTTTTCTAAATAATGTTGTTGCTTGCTCTATTCTGCATTTGCTTTCCTGTGATAAGTCCCATTTTTCATTCACGCAGCAGTCTAAATACTTGTATTCTTGTACTCTTTGCAACATGTCTCCATTTATTCTTGCAAAGTTATTAGCTATATTTTTGTTTTTGCTGATGACCATCCATTGGGATTTCTTTATGTTTATTTTCAGACCCATTTGTTGGCTATGGTCCGTCACTGACTGTAGGAATGCTTACAAATCATTCCTGTCCGTTGCTAACAGAACCGTGTCATCAGCGTATCTCAGATTGTTGATGACTATTCCATTGGCGATTATACCCTCTGTTCTGTCTTCTACTGCTTTTCTGAAGGTCTTTTCTGCATACAAATTAAACAGAAGCGGGGAGAGCACGCAGCCTTGTCTAACTTCTCTCAGAACAGAAATTACTAGGGTTTCTTCGGTTGTTGTGTGAAATCTTCAGTTTCTTAATAGTGTTAAATATATAATTGATATTGAATCAATTCATTCTCTGGCTTATTTAACTCACGTTCAGATGATTGATTCACGATTATTAATTTGACCTAACCTATTGTATATTAACTGCAAACTTGCATGAATTATCAATACAATTAGTTTGTAATTGTCGCATTGTGTGATAAAATCTTCCTAATACAGCTGAATAATTATACAGTCCAGTCAACCGGCTATTTTAGGTTACATAATATATTATGTAATTCACCCATATCTTTCAAGACTTCAGATGGAATTCTATTTATACCAGGATATTGGCTCGGCGTTAGTTTTTATAGCAACTTTAATTTTTGTTAACACATCCGGTTTCCTTTCATATTTATTTTCACCGATGTTCATTTAGTTAACAATGTTTAACCGATTCGCTTCGTGTACAGTCGGAAAAATGAAAGAATAGCCATGAATGATCACATCAATCACTTATTTTGTATTTGCTGTCTTTTTCTATAACAAACGTTTGTTATTTATAGAAAAAGACAGCAAATACAAAATAAGTGATTGATGTGATGGGTATTCTTTCATTTTTCCGACTGTATATGAAATGTGTTTTCGTTCTATAAGTCTTCTTCTTCTTCTTTTTATATAGCCATTACTCTGTCTGTTTTTCAATGTGCCTCCAGGAAGTTGTCGTTCCATCTTTTTCGTGGTCTTCCCACTAATCGTCTTCCTATTAGGGAACCGTCTCTCGCCGTCCTTACTACTTTATTTGTTGTCATTCGGCTTATGTGGTCGTTCCATTCTACTCTTCTGCTTTTCACCCAGTTATTAATGTTGTCCACCTTGCACCTCCTTCGTATATCTGCACTTCTAGCTCTATCCCACAGCGTCTTACCATCAATTTTTCGCAATGTTTTCATCTCTGCTGTTTCTAGCATTCTTTTTGTCCTTTCTGTATCAGGTCGTGTTTCTGCCGCGTATGTCATTATTGGTCTGATGAATGTTACTACTTTCTATAAGTTAGTAGTTAGTATCCCTACTTATAGTAAGTTCACAAGCGGCTGATATGGAATCATAAAAAAAAATGGCGAGCTACTCAAAGGCAAAGCCAGACTAAGAAAATAATCAAGAACGTAGATAAAAAAAACTCACACAATTTGATGAACATAAACGAGAGATTAAAACGATCACCGAAATGGTGATTGGACATTATCGTTTAACCCTTTCGAGACGATTTTTTTAAACGGGGTTTAAAAACATATTTTTGTGGTTTTTTATTTTTATATACACAAATATACCCTGTTATCAAAAAATGTTACTGAAAACGTTAGGGGTTGATGGTACACATACGTACCATTAGTTTTGTGTAATAGTACGTATGTGTACAGGCCTACATAGGTTCTTACATATCATCACTACTTCCAGACGCGGAAGAAGACAATTCTGCATAATATTTAACTTCTTCCTGTGTAAGAGGCCTTTTCCTATCCATATCTGTAAATGACACTAATAAAACTAGTGGTACACTTACATACCGTACTATAAGACTAATGGTACACTTACATACCGTACTATAAGACTAATGGTACACTTACATACCGTACTGTAAGACCATGTTACACTTACATTTCATACTATGAGACTAATGGTACTTATTAGTACCATATACTTTAAAAACAGTCAAATATTTGTTTTACTATAAATTAGTGACAATCTAAATATAATTATTATAAAAACACAAAAACAAATAGTTTGCAAAATTAAAATAATGTAATTTAACAATTATTTTTATCAAAAAACAATGTATTTATGCTGGTTGTATAGTTCGAGATCCGAATAGGAGAACGAAATGTACCCATCTGCTTGATGGATGAACCATTTTTTTTATATTTCATACATAGCCAAACACGACCAGCATGGGTTTCCTATCAAAATCGTGTCATAGCTAGCCTTAAGGGGGGCCGTAGGGGTTGATCAACATTTCAAGCACATTTTTGTGATTTTTTTTGAAAGTATGATAAAATTATTTTATTTTTAAATTAAATAAGCGTATTCACTATAATTCAAAGAATACTAAAAAAAATTCAAGGGAAAATATTGAAAAATAAGCCAACGGTGGCAAATTTTTAAAGACACCTCGAAAAAAAAATGGATTTTGCGGTGGACAACCGAACTTATCATTGAATCATGGTAAACAAAAAATTCAAAAATATTTTATTAACTTATATGTCTATCGAGATAACTCTTTCGAGTTTTTTAGTTATAACGATTTTTGACTTTTTGGTATCACTCAGATATCAAAACAACGAAATTTTTTGCACAAAAAGGGCGAAAATCAACATATTTATTATTGTTAAATAAAAAATAAGCATAAAACAAAAAATATCTCGACAGCGTTACCTCAAGGAATGACTAAAGAAAATTTATACAAAATTCCAGGTGGGTCGGTCAAGCAGTTTTTGAGTTACAATGTCTGCAGCCTTTGAAAAAATCAGTTTTGAGGAAAAAGCGTTTAAAATATTGTCACCTTTTATTTTCAAGTTCTGTTTTATTTTCAGTTTGTCTGTCAAATCGTAAAATGATGCACACCGGAATTTGAATCGCGGAGTAATTTACAAAAGAAAATGAGAACAGCTGTTGACCCTTGTTGAACAGCTGTTGAACCAGCGCGCTTGAGCGTAGTGAGAAACGGTCAACAGCTGTTCTTATTTTCTTTTGTAAATTACACTGCTATTCAAAAACATATTCCGGTGTGCATCACTTAACGATTTGACAGACAAAAAAAAATTGAAAATAAAAGTTGACAATACTTTAAAAGCGTTTTTCTCAAATTTGCTTTTTTCAAAGCCTGTAGACATTGTAACTTAAAAACTACTTGACCAACTCATCTGGGATTTTGTACATATTTTCTTTAGACATTCCTTGAGGTAACGCTGTCGAGATATTTTTTGTTTTATGCTTATATTTTGTTTAACACTGTTAAATATGTTGATTTTCACCCTTTTTTCTGTAAAAAATTTCGTTGTTTTGAGTTCTGAGTGATACTAAAAAGTCAAAGATCATTAAAACTAAATTAAACTTGACAGCATTACCTCGAGAAACTCATAAGCTAATAAAATCTTTTTGAATTTTTTGTCTACCATGATCCAATGATAAATTCTGATGTCCACCGCAAAATTCATTGTTTTTTTTTGAGGTGTCAGAGAATTGTTTTTATTTTTATAAACGCATTTCTTGCTATTTATATCCTGGTCCTTATTTACGTTGTTTGATCATTTTTCTCTGAAATCCAGGTTCCTAAGTATTTGCGTATTTGTAATTATCAACCCTTTCTATCGGTACATAACCCAAAAGTATGTTGTACGTTGAATTTTACAATGCATATAAAGAACCAGACATCACCACTTTACACAATTGGAAGACTGCGCTGGATGGGTCACGTAGCACGGATGGAGCAAGATATAGCCCCAAAGACAATCATAAGGCAGGCACCAACGGAAGACACCAAGAAAATTAAAAGGAAGACCCAGGCTTAAAAATATGGACCCAATATAAGAGTTACAATCACCACCTCGAAGCGTAAATCTCACAATATGGGCCATTCCACGAACATACGCCTGTTTTGGATTACTTCGACAACGAATATTTTACTGTGCAACATAAGAAGTACGAAAGTAAATGGCGCTAATAATTATTCCAATAAACAACAATGTAATTTGCAATTTACTTTCGTTCTTCTTATTTTGCACAGTAAAATATTTGTTGTCGAAGTAATCCAAAACAGGCGTATGTTCGTGGAATAGGGTATACACCAGAATCTCATAATTCACAATGGGTTGTCGTTCTACTGACGAAGATAAACGTAATTTCTAACTATCTCTAAAAAATGTTAAAATTCTATTTGTCCGAGCGAAGTGTTGTGCCTTCAGTAAAGAACTACTACTTGTTGTTGATACGCCACTGTTTTCCTATTTTTAATAATTTTAAATAGATACTTAAATTTGTGATAAAAAACTTATAAACACAGTTTTTGCTATTCACGTTGCTATCGTCGTTGAGGTGTTTTAGCTTATCTTACTGCTTTACAGATAAAAGGTAAAAGAGACTACATAACAATGAGACTATGAGACAGTCGAAGAAGCTTAGTCACATCATTCAGTCTAGTAGATAATACTGGATAGATACTAAAAAGTATTGACTGACAAACTTATTAAAAACCTCCTCCACATTTCTAACCACTGCCAAGTTTTTACATTTTGTTTATTTATAAATTACCACAGCAGTGGTAGAATACCAGTCTACACTAGGTTCGCTTTCAAGATTCAGTAGAAATAAACAAACCAAGACACGTTAAACGCTACTAGGAGCACTCCCGAATCATAATTTACAATGTATAAAGTTTGGAAATCATGATTTGGGATTTACAATGTATATACATTGTAAATTATGATTCGGTTGTGCTCCTAGTGGCATTTAACGTGTCTTGGTTTGTTTATTTCTACTGCATCTTGAAAGCGAACCTAGTGTAGTGATATTTACCTGTACTGAAATATTAGTAATGAACTTGTTTTTTTTTCGATGCCGGTAGTTGTTCGTTATCTCCAACATATTATATCATTATATAGTGATTTGTTGATTTGGTACATATCAGCTGACATTGCCAACGAGCCTATAAATAGGTATTTTGTCTTCCTACATGTCAAGCTCTAAATATAACAGGAACGGCATCTTTAGAGCCTATCACTCTCTCCGTTGAAATTATATATTTCGGTGGTAACCTTTACGATCATTCTGAGATTTAAGTAAACAATATTTAGAGGTCAAAGTATGTATTGAATAGTCATATACACATACCACTGGGACTATTTTTGAGGAGTCCATCTTTTAGATGAATTTAGAAATGATGACAACAGTATGACGTCAACAAATTGAATTCAATTTAAGCTGGACCAGCAGAACTACGAATGAAGAAGTACTGGAAATAACACTAGTCAACAAATAAACAAAAAAAAATGAATGTGTGTGTACTTTGTACTCACGTAAGAAGTTATACTTCTATTATATAATTTCAACGAAATAAATATACTTAACAGTTACAATACAAAAAATTAACAATAATTACAAAAATAACCAAAACCAATGCCAAATATTAAAAAAAAAAAGAAAAAAGTATGAATTGTCCGGGATTTGAACCCGCAATCTCGCGATTTCTCGATCTCTGGTCCAATGCTCTACCAACCAGGCCATCGAGGCGCATGTTACTGACGTTTCAGATATACATAATTACACATCACGGTGAGAAGTGAAATATAAAAATAGATGTTTTATTATTTTACGCCCAAGGAAGACAAATCCAAAGACACAAAATTATAATAAATAATACATTTACTAAAAAACACTAATGTATGTAAAGAAACAATGCTGTCTGTGTGCGCATGCGCACAGATTTATGAAAATGTTTACTCTTAATCGCGCCTAAAGAAGTATAACTTCAAAAAAGTTGCGACTGATGTTAAAATAGCTGTATAGGGGAGTTCAAAGCATCCTGAATGCGAATTCAAATACCAAAATGTTCCACCACGTATATATTTTAGTTATCTTCTTCTTAAAGTGCCGCGCGCCGCGTATTTCTGCGTAGGCGTCCACCGTACATTGTCTGGTCAGGTGAAATGTTAGATTTGGAGTTATAGAATGCATCAAATATGGCTGTTTATTATAAAAATTGTTATATACTATATATATGTTACAGTTCAAGTTGATTATCCAGTTGGAGTTGACTCCAACTAGTTGGAGTCAACTCTAACGGCTGGTTTCAGTAAAAGTTGATTATAAATATAAAATGAAGATTTATATTCAACATTTACTAGTAAAAGTAGACTCCAACTAGGAAAAGTATACTCTTCCCAATGCCATTTAGTAAAAGTTGATTCTGATTCACACAAACAGCCCATTCTAGATATTAAATGTTACTGAATATGTTCAAATTAGTCTAGGCTGTATCGTCGCCCCCGTTAGGTAAATTACTCCGATTCAAATTTTTTGCACAAACTTACTCAAAAAGAGGTCCTTATAACAAATGTACTGGGTGCCAGGCAGTACCTTGATCGATAAATTGTTTAAACAATTTTTTTTAGACAAATTCACAAAAATAATTTTTTCACTTTGAACAGTTTTTTTTAGATCATTTGGGTTATTCTGAGCAAAAAAAGGTATTTTGTGATTTTTCTCTAAAATTGATTGTTGTCGAGTTATACGCGATTTAAAATTTGAAAAATGCGAAAATATCCATTTTCAAGGCTTAATAACTCGGTTAAAATACATTATTATGAAAGTCAGAAAGTGATCAAATCAAAGTTTATAGCCCCCTCTACAAGATCCAGCAGAAATTTTTGTCGCTATTTTATTACTAAGCTTTATCTTTAATTATTAACAATGAGCGCTAAGGGCGTATTAGGCGGCCGTCAATGGTGAGTGCTAAAGAGATGCACCATTCCAGCCGTCCAATGGTGCATCTCACTCGCACTCACATTGACGGCCGCCTCAATACACGGTTAGCGCTCATTGTTGATAATTAAAAATAATATCGTATTAATGAAATAATGACAAAAATTTTTTCAGGATCTTATAGAGGTAGCTTTAATCTTTGATTATTTTTAGTTTCTGACTTTCATAATATATAATATCGTATGGCATTTTTGCCTTTCGGACAGTTCCGGCACCAATTACATCTTTAACCCTGTTTCAAGTAACTAGTGTCGATGTACAGTAGCCCAGGGGGACTGACTGCTTAACGTGCTCTCCGAGGCACGGTGAGACGGCTCGTGTCATTATTGAAAATGAAAATGGTTTGTCTTTAGCAGGGCTCGAACTCGAACCCAGGTGCACTGGCGTATGAGGCAAACGATTATGCCGTTACTCCACGGCCGCTCGCTCGACTTTCACAATAATTATCTTTAACCGAGTTATTAAACCTTGAAAATGGTTATTTTTGTTGTTTTTCAAATTTTAAGTCGCTAATAACTCGACAACAGTCAATTTTAGAGAAAAAAAGGCCCAACGGATCTAAAAAAAAAATTTGTACGAAGTGAAAAAATTATGTATTTTTGCGAATTTGTTTAAAATCATTGTTTATCGCCAAACTTCACTAAAATCATTCATTATTGTACTTATTTGCCCTCATTTTCGGCAGTAAAGTAACACTTTGTTGTATTGAAAGAAGAATGTTACTTTACCTGCCGCGATTATTAATCAAATTAACCGAGATTGAATGTAAGTGGTCAATGGCAGCACTCGATTATTTATTTGAGTGAAATTAAAATTTATTTACTTTGATTATTAAAAATATTGTACAAAATTTATCTTATTATTAATAAAATTTATGTCAAAAAGTAAAATTCTGTAGTGTTTCGCAATTATATTCATACAAAATAAATCAAAACTTTACAGATTTAGTAATTAGGTAGGTATACAATATTGATAACTACCGATTAAACATCAAAACCGGCCATCATGCAAAGGTCATCTGTCATTACTGTCATACGAATTTTTTATTTCGTCTAAAATTAAAAAAAAATCCTCAAAGTTGTAAGTAAGTGTTAATGTTTTTTATGATTGACGATACAATTTTGTACGCACCACCTCAATACTCTTTATCGAACGCGTCTGTTCCTCTGCTCGTAATATCAGACTCGTTCGATAAAGAGTCACTTTACTGACTGACTTTACTGAAATTGGTTAAACAATTTTTCGACCGCGGTACCGCGTGACACCTTGTGTATTTGTTATAAGGATTGTTATACGGATGTATTTCTTTGAGTAAGTTTGTGCAAAAAGGCGAATCAGAATAATTTACCTAACGGGGGCGACGTTACAGACTATACTAATAAGTAGTTGAAACGGTCAAAACAAAGAAACGCACACTCATCAAAAATGCACTTGAGATTCTCCTATAATCAACATTTACTGAATCGATCCAGGCAGAGTCAACTCCAACTAGTAAAAGTTGATTTAAATTTTTAAAATCAACTTTTACTGCTCGTTTCAGTTGGAGTTGACTCCAACTAGTTGGAGTCAACTCTAACTGAGAATCAACTTGAACTGTAACATATACATAAGTTCAGAACTAGAAACAAAAAATATAATAAGTCTTTTGTACACAATTTTGTGCATATCCCAATTTTCTCATAATACTATTTGGATTAACACAAACACACATTTTATCCTGCATAGTAAAAATAACGAGGATAGCTCCTGGTTACGGTTCCTAAATATTAAGTTAAAAGGTATTCGGCTTGTTGGATTCAATAAGGTGCTTTTTCATCGCTTTCGGGAAAATAAGAATCATTATTTTCTGATACATCATCAGGTTCACTTTTGTCACCATACATTTCCAAATCTTTCTCCCAATTTGCCGAGGTCCTGGAACTGGTACCATGAAAAACCGGTTTTATTGCTGAGGTAATATCTGGATATTCAATTTTATGCTTGCTCTTCCTTGAAAACCCAGACACTTTTGTCATGCAGGAGTAGTATCGTTAAAATGGTTTAGAACTATATAAGTTTAAATGGTTAGTTTACTGATTAAGAACTACCTTTGGTTTAAATGTTAATGGGTTATTCGTAGACATTAGATATCCCAGTGTTGCCAAATTATGCATAATTTTTAGGAAAAACGTTAATTTGATAAGATCACGCCCCGATATATTACAAATGACTGTTTTAAAGAAAATTAGTAAAATACTTATAACTTAAAAATCATAACTCATTTTTTTGAACAAATCATAACTCAAATCATAACTTTTTACCATCGTAATCATATTCAGAGAGCAAAAATTTACAAAAAACAGCATTTTGCATTCGAGTCGCAAATTGGTTGTAAACTAGTGTAATGAACACACGTTCTCATCTGGTCAATACTATCAAAATTAGGAAGACGTCATATCTAGGACACATAATGCGTCATAGGGAATTTGAACGGCTCCAGGTAATATTAGAAGGCAAGATCGAAGGTAAAAGGGGTATAGGAAGAAAGAAAAAATGTTGGTTACGAAACATCAGAGATTGGACCCACACAACAGGGCTCCCCACAAATTACTTAATTATTCATCAAGCCCAGAACAGAGAGAAATTTGCCATATTGATCGCCAACCTCAATAGGGAAGGTACTTAGGAGGAGGTGAAGACATGATGACACCAGAACTAGAACTAATCTTCAGTGAGAAGATTAACACAATTATACCATATTACAGAGAATTTTTATACTCAGAATAAAATAAACAGAATAAAAATAAAAAAGTCACAATATTTTAGACATTTAACGAAGGGACAGCGATATGAAATGCTAAGATTAATACTGCCGGAAAAGAAAAGAGGAGGAAAAATTATAGGAAGGAGATTGTCATGGTTGAAAAATTTAAGGGTCTGGGACTGAAATGAGGACTTAATATGGATCTAAACTTACCCATGGTACCAAATAGTCATAGATAAATAGGCTTAGATACATTGAACTTTGATAAGATCTAAAAACCTTAAGAATCACCAATTGGAAACACAAAGCTCATAATAGATCGAATTGGCGGAAGATTTTAGAGCAGAACAAGATTCACGAAGGGTTGTCGTATTGCAGATAACGATAAACCTAACTTCTAACTAGAGCATCTCTAAAAAAGGTTAAAATTATGTTTTTCCGAGCATTGTGTAGTATCCTCAATTCCCAATTTTATTTTCACGATTGCTGATACGCCACTGTTTTCCTACTTTTTAATAATTTTAAATAGATACTTAAATTTGTGATAAGAAACTTATAAAAACAGTTTTTGCTATGCACGTTGCTATCGTCGTTGAGGTGTTTTGCCTATCTCACTGCTTAACAGATAAAAGGTAAAATACAATGTGCTAGTCAAAGAAGCTTAGTCACCTCAGTATAGTATTACTGGTTAGATACTCAAAAGTATTGGCCGGCACAGTAACAAAACATACTTATTAAAAACCTCCTACATTTCTAACCACTGCCAAGTTTTTACATTTTGTTTATTTATAAATTACCGTGGTAAATAACAGTGGTAGAACAGTCTATTAGTGATATTTACCTGTACTCAAGTATTAGTAATGAACTTGTTTTTTTGAATGCCGGTAGTTGTTCGTTATCTCCAACATAGTATATAAATATTATAGTGATTTGTTGATTTGGTACATATCAGCTGACATTGCCAACGAACCGATAAATAAAGTGTTGTATTTAGTTAGGATCATGTGTGTCTATAATAGTGTGTGCATTCTGATTTGTTTAGTGGATCTATCCAATGAGCACCTATGGATTTAGTGAGTGTTAATTTGACTTCCCCAGTGTTTTCTAATAAACTTAGTACCTACTAGATTAAATCGTATGAAACATATACATATAATTTATTTAAATAACGAAAATAACCTACATATTGTATTTTTATTTGTGGTGTGACGCGAACTCAGTTACCGCTATCTTATCACTACCTGTCAGCTTGTTATTTTCAACCTTATCGCGTATATACAAATGTGATAGTTTTATATAAAGAACGTTCAAATGTTTAATATATTATAAATATTTTTTGCCCTTCAAGGCACTTTTTTCCATGAAAAATAGTTTTCATATTAGTGCAGTCACTGAAGGTGGATGTGAGCTATTACCTCCGATTTCGTCGTTCAATCTCCATCGATTTGCATGAAAATTGGTGAGTGGTTAGAGGATATCTCAAGGAACAAAGGTGACATGGTGCCAACTTGCGCTTTTACCCTGGGGGTGGATGCCACCCCTTCTCGGGGGTGAAAATTATTTTATTAAAAATAACCCCATAATTAGATAGGGGGACAAATTCTAAGCAAAATTTGTTATATAAAATTTTAAAATAAATCAAAACTTTTTGAGTTATTAAAGATCAAAAATTTTAATTTTTCGTGAGAAAAATGCATGTTTTTAATAGATTTTTCATAAATAACTCAAAAACTATAAGTTTTTACAAAAAAGTTATTACTACCAAAATTGAAGCTAATAAAAAATCAAACAAACTCCTTACTAAAAAAACCTTTAATAATAACTAAAAGTGAATTATATTTAATTGAATGTATATTTTTTTCGGCGAGTAGGTACCCAAATCTAAGTATTCAAGCTTAAATTGCGGGAAAATGATGCATTTTATAACATAAACTTATTAAACATTTGTGAAAGTACTTAGAAATATCTATCAAATGAGATCCTGAACAAGTTGATAGCATTAAAATTTATGCTCCAAAAATTTTTGAAACTTTATCTTTTAAAAATTTTTCCAAAAAATGTTATAGTTTTTTTTAAATACCTCCGTTCGTTTTTAGTTCACCTAAAACCGATTTGAAAGATAATTCCAAAGGCTATTAAAACACGTTAAACTTAATATTTTAAACACATTACTTTTTTAAAAATCAGAGGTTTTCTTTTAATGGCATGGACTTTGTCATTCAGCCAGTCACAACATGAGTATTAGTGTCATGTGTAGTGTGCATGTTGAGTAAGTGTCTTGTTACTTTGCAAAGTCGACGTCATTGTCTTTGCAAAGAGACGCTAATTGTATCCGAACGACTGCGGTCCCTCCGGTGAGAACCGATCCCATAAGGACAGAAACTATATTCATTTATTAATTTATAATATCCAAAGGCAGGCGCTCTTACCACTGAGCCACGGAGGGGTCAAGAATCAGATGTTAAATGGGCATGGTTACATGGTTGTCGAAGCAAAATTTAAGCTTTAAACGTTCCTATCTCGGTTATTTTTCACCTAACAGAAATAGTAAAAAAGGTAAAATATTTGATGTAGAAAAACCTAAAATTTGGTCATGTATCATTTTTTACGTATATTGAGTATTTTTGAAGTTATTATCCAAAGAACACGAAAATGACGATAATTTTAAAAATTCTAATTTTTTAAATTATACCTTTTTTTCAAAAATATGCAATCTAAACCGGTGAAAACAGTTAATATCAAATGCTTATACTAAAACAAAGGAATTCTTGTAAGGATTACTATAAATTTTAATTTTTGTGGAAATGGCGTATGTTTTATTTTTCACTTTTTCCTAAAAAATTCGAAAGGGCTTCCTTATTTTCATCATAACTTGCTTAATTTTGATGCTATTAACTTCTTCTGGAGCTCATTTGATATGTATTCCGAAGTTTTTTGACAAGTGTTTAGCAGGTATATTTTCTAAAATGCATCGTGTTCCCGTTATTTAAGCTTCCATACTTAGATTTGAGTACTCGTCGAAAAAAAATATACATTCAATTACCCATAAGTAGGGTGACCAAACGTCCCGTAAAAACGGGATTGTCCCGTTTTTTAAAGATTTGTCCCGGAGTCCCGAAAAAGTATCTCGGGACGCCTAAATGTCCCGTATTTGCGTTGGGTTGAGTTTTTGTATCTGACTATATTTTCTCTCTGTAATTTTTCTTCAATTTCTGCATTTGTTTTCATTCTTATTTCTCCCTCTTTTATTATATTGTGGCCCAGTATTGTTCTCATTATTTTTCTTTCAAATTTCAGAAGGCTATCTTCTTGTTAATCGTCGTTGTTTCCATCCCATATGTAACACCAAGTCTTATTAAGGTCTTATATAGGTTCATATTATACTTAGAGTGTCTTAGAGTCTTGCTTCTCAGCTTCAGAATTCTTTTCTCTGTTCTCTCTTTTTCCGTTTTTCCCTATTTTTACTCCTAAGTAGCCAAAGATGGATACAGTTTCAAATTTATGGTTCTGTGTTATTAGATATTTCTGAGTTGGGTCACCTTTTATTAGGTCATTAGATATTTTGCTGTGAGCTGGTTTATCTCTAGTCCTATTATTCTCTTCGCTTCCTTATGTAATTTTCCAACTGCAAATCTTATCTTCGTCTTCGCTGTGATGACTGAATCATCTGCATATGTTACTATTTGAAGTTGATCTGTAATAATGTTTTTGTTTGCAAGTTTGTCATCCTCATGATTACAGATTATGTCAATATCTGATATTGTCAATATCAGATTAAATACTGTCGGAGAGATAGAGTCACCTTGTTTCACGCCTTTGTGTACATTAATCTCCTTAGAAGTTGTTCCGTTGTAACTGATCCTTGCTCTGGTGTTCTTTAGGCTCACTGTTAGCATATGTCTTAATTTTTCTGGGATTCCAACATTCTCTAGCTGCTCCATCATTTTTGTCCGATTGGTTGTATCAAAAGCGCTTTTGAAATCCATAAATATTAGGTGCATTTCTCTGTTATATTCTTTCGATTTTTGAATTTTTTGCTCCATTGTATGTATGGAATTAATCGTCGACCTCTCCCGGTCTGAACTTGTTCTGGTATTTTGCTAATATTCGTTCAGTGCATGATTTAAGTCTTATGTTTAGTATATTTTCTAGAGTGGTATAATATGTGTTGTTTAATAAAGTTATTGCTCTGTAATTCTCGCACTCCTCTAGATCTCCTTTTTTATGTTTAGGTACCTACTATAATACCTGCGTTCCAATCGGCTGGTAATCTGTTTTGTTCATATTTGTTGTATTAGCTGGTTTATTCCTTTACGTAATTCTCTTCCTCCGTATTTTATTCCAGTTATTTCATCTTCTGTGAAAATTTTTCCTTCGCCGTTATCTTGTACTTACCTTACTTCTTCGTCGCAGTGTATTTCCTTCACAGTGAATACCATTTTTTCGTAATATTCTTCCCATATTTTGCTGATCTGCCTGTCCTCAAACAAGGTTTTTCTTTTTTTGCTTTTTTAGTCCTCTTGTTTTAATGTTGGGCTTATTTTTTGCTGCTTTGACTTTTTTGTAAAATTATTGTTGTATTTGATAATTTTCTCTGTCTTTTTCAATATCCTCCAGCGAAACCAGTCATTTTTCTTTTTTTTATTTGTTGAGGTGGCTTTGTTTCTCGATATTTTGTATTCTTCCCTGTTTTGTTCTGACGGGTTGTTGATCCATGCCATTCTGGCGTAGTTGTATAGTTTTCTGTTTCGCAGTCTTGATCGTACATAAATTACACATCTTACAAAAGTAAGATGAAAAGGATTTATAGGTCCCAAATTAGCTAAAAGACCATGTTTTAATTTCCCCTACCTGTTTGGTTATAGCTCCAAACCCTCCTTGGCAGTGGCACACCCAGGGGGGTTTTGGGGGTTAAACCTAGGGCATATGAAAAATATATAAAAAAAACGTAGGAAAATATAACATGTCTTTCACAAACAATACAAAAAAATTCGACGTCCAACCAACCCTCTACCCCCAGAGAAAAATTCTAGGTGCGCCACTGCTCCTTGGATGTGTCCCGTTTTTTCAAGTTTATGATTTGGTCACCCTACTCATAACTCACTTTGTATTAACATTAGTTTAGTTCTTTATGTAAGGAGTGTATTCAATTTTTTATTGTCTTAAATTTTGGTAATAATAACTTTTTTGTAAAAGCTCATAGTTTTTGAGTTATACGTGAAAAACAGCTTTTTAACATGCATTTTTTTACGAAAAAAATAAAATCTTTGATCTTAACTCAAAAAGCAGAGTAATAGCGCAAGTTGGCATCATCTCACCTTTGTTCCCTGAGGTATCCTCTGACTGCTCACCAATTTTCATGAAAATCGATGGAGGTTCAACGAAATCGGAGGTGAAAACCTTCAGTGACTGCACTGTATGAATGGATGATAATTTTATGTTTATATCAACATTTTATTAAGAACCATTCTTTTAAAAATCTTAAAAGAACTTTTAGCCAACGTAAATGTCTGTCTCTTTAGTTAAATTTAAAAGAAATGTTAATAGACCATTTAGCACAAAATAAATCGATTTTTAAATACAACATCTAATAGAGACTTGCAACTTTTTGCATTATGTTTAGGATGACGTCAGGAAAAAAGTACTATAGAAAAATGGGTGGAAAAGCATAGTGACATTTAAAGTGCATAAAATGCATCCAAAAGTGCATAAATATGTCGAAATAAGTGTATTAAGGGCTAGATTTTGTTATTCGGGGATTTCTGGGGCTGAACATGACTACGCCATCAGAACCGACCACCGGAGCACCTGGTGCCCAGGTTCGCTGCTAAGACACGTCATTTGAAGTTTCGACTGTTTTCTGCGCTAAATTGATGCAAACAGATTACTCGGGGGTTGCTAAACCAGAATATGCCATCAGAATAGACCCCTCGGTGCACCTGATGCCAAAACTCTCTAAACTCCAGATGATAACATGCCTTAGCAGTGATCTTAGTCACCAGGTCGTTTGGGGTGTCAGTTCTGATGGCGTATTTGTATTCAGCGACCACAAAAACCGCTTTGTAATATATTTGAATGTATTCAAGGTGGAAAACCTTCGAAAATCCAGAAGATGTCGTGTCTTAGCAGTGACCTTTGATACTAGGTGTCCCGGGAGTCAATTCTGATGGCGTATTCGTCTATTCGTGTTCAGTAACCCCAAAAACCCCGCGATCAGTAACCCCGAAATTCCTCAAAACTCCAGAAGATGACGTGACCCTAGACACCAGGTGCTCCGGGTGTCGGTTCTGATGGCGTATTCGTTTTCTGCAACCCCAAAAGCCGCCCTAGTAAGCTTCTTGCATCAACTTAATGCCGAAAACCCTCCAAACTAAACAAGATGGCGTGTCTTAGCAATGCCACTGGGTACCTACCACGTGCTCTGGGGGACGGTCTGAAGGCGTATTCGTATCTACTGACTTCAAAAACCTCCAAGTAATCTATTTGCAACAATAGTACCGATAACCAGTGCCCTTGGGCACCAGGTGCTTTGGAGGTCGGTTCTGATGGCGAAGTCGTTTACACCTATTTTTCTATAGTAGACTTTTTTCCTGGCATCATCCCGAACACAATGCAAAAAGTTGTAAGACTCATTAGACGCTGTATTTAAAATCGATTTATTCCGGTGTTTTTAGTGCTAAAGGCCCTGGTGTAAAACGTTACTAACTATATAACCAATAATAACTATATACAGAGTGCGTGAAACCTCTGGTTTTATTTGATTAGGGTTTGTTTAAGGTCTTATAGGTCTAAAGTTAACAATTTTAGTTAATAAAGTTCATAAATGTAAATGGCATATCAATGTTTTTCTAGTACAGTGTTATTTTTAAATTATATAATATCTTTGACATATATCCATACAATATACAGTGTGATCACTATTTTCAAATTCAATGTTTTGACAATTTTGTTTAAATGAAACAACCTGTATATTAGTATTGCATTTTGTAGAAAAGATTACAACCTTTCTTTTGATATAAGGTTATACACACCTATTATCTTTCATTTTGTAGATATTTTGAGAAGAACTATAAATTTTATGTTTTTGCACATTTTTTAAATACATTTTGTGTACCTACTGATATACAGTGAGGACGTTTGAGTTGGAACAAATTCATTCATTTCCAGTAAGGCATTTGTTAATTTATTATTTACTTAAGTCGTTTATATTACTTTCTGCTTCAGGACTGCTAAGTATGTCGGAAATACATTGCTGAAAACTGTCTACATCTGATGGTTTCATCCATGGTTTTGATTTGTTCTTCTTTTTAATAATCTTATACCTCTCCTTTTTTAAGCTTATTTCTATTTAACCTCGTACCATTCTGTGGTCGCTACTGTAGTCCAGGGTAATAAGGTTTTTTCCATGACACTCGAGCAGCCGGGGTACTGAAGCGTTTTTTCGACAGGTAATACCTATAAGAGCAAATTGTAACTATTTCCTGCGTAGGATCCGGCGGCCATTTTTATTTATAAACAATTAAGTGTTAAAAAATGGCATTTTTCCTTTTTTTTTCAAATCAATGGAAAACAGTGAAACTTATGGCTTTTTTAATACAAATATCTTTGAGATTATGGAAAAAGCTTTAAAATGACGTATTACAAAGTTTGATATGCTTATTTATTGTTAATATAATTGCGAAAAAAAGTCGGAATTGCAAAAAAAATTAATTTTGCAATATCTATTGTAAAAATTAGTATACAGCTTTGAAATTTTTGTCATATAAGGGTTTTTTGGTGCTTAATATGTGATAAAAATTTCAAAACGATTTATTCAATTGTTTAAATTTTATTCAAATTGTTTATCCCAGAGAGCATTTTTTTGCAATAACATAAGTCAGAAAAAAATGACGTTAGAGCCATTCCACAGATGTCAAATGAAAGAGCTTGAGCTATATTTTCAACTTGGTTTAAAAAAAGCGAATAAAAAATGCATTTAATAGTAATAAATAATTATGCAAAAGTATCGTAAATCTTTCCTTATAAACTTTTTATTTTGTTATATAAGAAATTATATATATTTATTACAATTTTTTTATGATATATTATATGATTATTATGATATAAATAACATTACTTGGTAGTTGTGCACTTAAAACAGGGTAATAAAGTTAATTTTTTTGGAAAAAGTTATTCAAAAGCTTTATAAGGAAAGATTTACGATACTTTTGCATAATTATTTATTACTAATAAATGCATTTTTAATTTACTTTCTTTAAACCAAGTTGAAAATATAGCTCATGCTCTTTCATTTGACACCTGTGGAATGGTTCTAACGTCATTTTTTTCTGTCTTATGTTATTGCAAAAAAAAATACTCTCGGGGATAAACAATTTGAATAAAATTTAAACGATTAAATGAATCGCTTTGAAATTTTTATCACATATTAAGCACCAAATAACCCTCATTTGACAAAAATTTCAAACCTGTACACTAATTTTTACAGCAGTTATTGCGAAAATATTTTTTTTTGCAATTCCGACCTTTTTTCGCAATTATATTAACAATAAATGAGTATATCAATCTTTGTAATATGTCATTTTAAAGCTTTTTCCATAATCTCAAAGATATTTGTACTAAAAAAGCCATAAGTTTCACTGTTTTCCATTGATTTGAAAAAAAAAAAGGAAAAATGCCATTTTTGACACTTAATTGTTTATAAATAAAAATGGCCGCCGGATCCTACGCAGGAAATAGTTACAATTTGCTCTTATAGGTATTACCTGTCGAAAAAACGCTTCAGTACCCTGGCTGCTCGAGTGTCACGAACAGGGTATATTTTTGTCTTATTACCCTGGCCTACTGGTAACAAATCTGTTTAGAACCATAATGTATTATAATTTATATTATTATTATTAAATAAATTTTCTATTTACAAATAGGGAGCACACTATATATTGCGTAGCTAGATGTCAAGGACATTAAATTATTTAAAAATAACACTATCCTAGGAAAACACTGACATGCCATTTACATTTTTGTTACTTTGAAAACCTAATCTACATCCCTTAATTACCATTTTTCCGAATAAAAGTGTAAATTTTTCGAAAATTATTAACTCTAGACTCTAGACCTATAGAATCTGGGTGTTCGTTCCATTTAAAAAACCACAACTTTGATTCATTCCATTATTCTGACTGATCCTGTATAATCGAAAATAATTTTAAATTATAGACGTCTTTGATATACATTAGCTTTGTTAAAACATTTTTTTGTATATCCCATAGTTTTGCCGTAATCAACGAAAATCAGAGGTTTGGTGCACCCTGTATATGAAATTGTTATTGTTCCCGCATTCGCTCGTCATTGATAACATTTTATGTATTTTTGTAGAACCCACTTTTGTTTTAATGCCTAATAAACAATAAGAAATAAAACTGATAAAAAACTATTAGACTCATGAAAAACTGTGGTTTATAAACAATTGTTGAACAATATCCTTCATTATTTAAAATGTACAACTTAGCTGCATCAGTGACTCGCTACTTTTCAGAATTGTTGGAGAACTTGAGGCCAGTCAGTCCAAAGCCTGGCCATGTGGAGAGAGTGCGCACTCCATCATGCCCCCAAGGAGGCAGCAGCAGTGAATACGAAGACTCGGAATCCGCGGTCTTCCGCGAGCGATTCCTCAAGATCAACGTGCGCCACATCACGGATGGCCAAGGCGTCGTTAGCGGAGTGCTCCTGGTCACTCCCAACGCCGTCATGTTCGACCCTAACGTGATAGATCCCTTGGTCATCGAACACGGACCTGAAGCTTATGGTGTGATCGCGCCCATGGAGTTTGTCGTTAACGCCGCTATCTACAATGACATCGCGCACATGAGGGTTGGACATTGCGAGAGTAATTTGTCGGAGAAACAAGAAATTTATTATCCGAAATCTGAAAAGGAAGAAGAGCAAGATTCGTTGATGGTTAAAGATGAAACGTTCCCTGAACTTGGTAAGTGATTATTATCTTATTTTATTGTTAAGTATTCCTGTTGAGCATTATTAGGGCAGTCAATGAGGGTATTTGGCTCCCAATTCCATCCTACTATATCGATTTACTTGATATTTTCACAGTAAGTAGGTAATAGATCAAGAAACAAAGTCTACCCTATGCCGATGTGTGCTTTTGTCTTGGGGTGGTTCCCACCCCTTCTCGGGGATGGAAAATGTTTTGAACATAAAATCCTTTATAAAAGGTATATTTGTTAAAATCCCTATACAGGGCTACATCAAAGACAGAACTAGTTTTCGATCGGTTGACCGATCATCATCAGTGCAATCTTAGAATCTACATGCTAACCACCAAAGTAAAAATATATGGGTAAAAACCCTTTACAATTGATCCGTCATCGGAACATATGACAAAGATGTGAATTATAACATGGATGAATAAAATATCCAATGTTTTTCGCCCGAGGTACCAATGAGCTCTATCTGACAAGTTCACATCATGGCTGTACGGAAGCAAGTGAAGTCTTGAAGCAAGTGTCTTCACTTGCTTCCGTACAGCCATGATGTGAACTTGTCAGATAGAGCTCATTGGTACCTCGGGCGAAAAACATTGGATATTTTATTCATCCATGTTATAATTCACATCTTTGTCATATGTTCCGATGACGGATCAATTGTAAAGGGTTTTTACCCATATATTTTTACTTTGGTGGTTAGCATGTAGATTCTAAGATTACACTGATGATGATCGGTCAACCGATCGAAAACTAGTTATGTCTTTGATGTAGCCCTGTATAGGGATTTTAACAAATATACCTTTTATAAAGGATTTTATGTTTTTGTAATGGTATACAGCCAACTACAGGAAATTTTTCCTCGTGGATTTGAAAATGTTTTGGTTAAAATAGCCACGGAAGTGGCTAGGGAACATAATTCTAAGTAAAAACTATTCTAAAATGTTTTTTGAAAACTCGATACTTTTGGAGTTATGCATGGGTGAAAATTGCCCATTTTCATTGAAAAATTACACCTTTGCGGACGTTTTTTTGCGAATACCGTAAAAACTATGCATCTAACAAAAAAAACTATACATATAAACTATTTTGTAGCTTGTAAAAAAACAAAGAGATTCGTTCCTTCATAAATCTTCTAGTTATAATACAAAAAGAGATATTTATGGTAGGTGAGAAAAGTTTGTTTTTTGGTGCATGCTCAAATCGGTGTATTCAACTTGAAATAACAGAGAAACGGTCGATTTTAGGTGAATACTCATACTAATACCTTTTGTAGTGCTTGAAAAGACCTTTAAAATGAGAAATATTAAATGTCGATTACATTCAAACTAAACGAGATATGCTACAAAAAAATTGATGACTAATGTATTTTAAGAAGAAATGAGAAGTATATATTTAACCCCTTATCCATCAGAATTTAAATGTATCGTTTTCCTTCTACAAAACTTTTTATTATAGTGTTATTTCTATGTTCAAAAAGTTGAGCGAGTTTAAAATGAATAAATAGTTTTGGAAAAAAATAAGATCAAATTATAAAGCGTATTTTTAAATTCTCTTAAAAATATTCCTTTTTCACCATGTAACTAGAAAATGGTAAGAGATACGAAAAAAGATGCCACACAAAAATGTAGGGCATTTTCAGATAAAAATTTTGTTTTTTCATTACTGTATCTCTTATCATTTTCAAGTTACATGGAGAAAAATGAAGATTTTTAAGAAAATTTAAAAATGCGTTCTATAATTTGACCTTATTTTTTTCAAAAACCATTCATTCCCTTCAACTTTTTAAACATAGAAATAATACTATAGTAAAATGTATTGTAGAAGGAAATCGATGCATTTAAATTCTGGTGGATGGAGGTTAAATATACTTCTCATTTTTTCTTAAAATACATTAATTTTTACATCATACAATCTCATTAATTTTTTTGCAGCATATCTCGCTTAGTTTGAATGTTATCGACCTTTAATATTATTTATTTTAAAGATCTTTTCAAGCACTACAAAACGTATTAGTAGCATTATACACCTACAATCGACCGTTTTTCTGTTATTTTAAGTTGAATACACCAATTTGAGCATGCACCAAAAAAACATCCTCTTTTCACCTACCATACCTTTTTTATGTTATAGAATATTTATGGAGAAACAAGGCTCTTTGTTTTTTTATAAGCTACAAAAATGTTTTGTATAATTTTTTAATTAGATGCATAGTTTTTCAGGTATTCGCAAAAGATTGTTGAAGGTCTGGATCCCGCGTATGAAATAAAAGTTGATTAATAGCAAGCTGAAAATTTGTTAATAGCTTAAGGGTGTCTAGTCGGACAAACTTTGATATATGGGAACACTGGAACAGAGGAAGTTTTAATTGTGGAACAGGTTAAAAATTTGGAACGGTCAGACCACGAAAACGGCACATTTATTTTGTTCGACAAAACAGACTTAAACTCTCCGAACAAAGATTAAACTCTCATGCAAAAATCAGATTGTTATTTATCACCAAATGGGCGTTTTAATGAGTGGAACATCTAGAATATGTCGCATGACAGGAATGATGACAGGTGATAAATAGCATTGCATGAGAGTTTAATCTCTGTTCGAAGAGTTTAAGTCTATTCTGCCGGACAAAATAAATGTGCCGTTTTCGTTTTCTGACGGTTCCAAATTTTTAACCTGTTCCACAATTAAAACTACCCCTGTTCCACAATTAAAACTACCCCTGTTCCAGTGTTCCGATATATCAAAGTTTATCCGACTTGACACCCTTAAGCTATTAACAAATTTTCAGCTTGCTATTAATCAACTTTTTTTCATACGCGGGATCCACTCCTTTTTTTTTGAGGTGGGAATCTTCTTAAGACCGTCTGGGAAGGTGTCCCAGGTGTGTCGGATTCGGCCCGCCCTCTCTGTATCACGAGCCGCCTACCGACTAAACCCACCTCCTCTTTCTCCAGCCGACGGGTCTGGAACCGCTCTTAGCGAGCATATCTGACGGGATCCACACCTATTGGAAAAGGTGTTATGTTTCAATGAAAATGGCCAATTTTCAACCACAAATAACTCAAAAATTATTGAGTTTTCAAAAAAAAAGTATATAGAACAATTTTTTGCTTAGATTTAGGTTCTCTAGCTATTTGTGTGGTTATGTTAACCAAAAAATTTTCCGCCCTCGAGAAGGGTTGGAAACCCCCCCTCCCCAAGATAAAAGCGCAAATCGGCATAGGGTTGACTTTTAATTAGGATATAAGTAGAGGCTATTCCCAAAATTTGATTAAAATCCATGCAGTGGGATAGAATTCGGAGGTAATATCCCATTCTTGCTCCCATTGACTGGCGTATATAGTGCAATCATAGAAATTAGTTTCTTCTTCTTCTTAAGGTGCCGAGACCGCTTGTCGATCGTTGGCTCTCATGTTGCCCAGCATATTAACAATCATTGTCTTATTTACAGCCGCACGAAATAGTTCAGTGCTAGTTTTCCCAAACCATTGGCGTAGATTTTTAAGCCAAGAAGTTGTACGGCGGCCCACACTTCTTTTTCCCATTATTTTACCTTGCATGACAAGGTGAAGTATGTCATATTTTTCTGGGTGACGCATTATATGACCAAAGTATTCCAATTTGCGCCTTTTAACCGTGTTCACTACTTCGCAACTTTTATTCAAACGTTGCAAAACCCTTTCGTTTGTGACTCTTTCTACCCAACTGATCTTCAGAATACGGCGGTAGACCCACATTTCAAATGCTTCTAGGTTTTTTAAAAGCGATTCTGTCAGTGTCCATGCTTCAACCCCGTAAAGTAGTACTGGAAATATATAACATCGGACCATTCTTATGCGAAGTTCCAAATTTAGATCATGACTGCACAGGATTTTCTTAAATTTCATAAAACTTGTTCTTGCTTTGGCAATTCTACTTTTTATTTCTGTACTAGGGTTCCAGCTTTCATTAATATGAGTACCCAGATCTACAAGATTACTTACTCGTTCAATTGAGTCATTACCGATTGTTACGTTATAGTTATTATTATTTACGGCTGCCTGTTTACTAATAACCATAAACTTTGTTTTTCTTGCGTCGAGTTTGAGTCCATATATCACGCAGAATGCCACCATTCGGTTCAATAACGCTTGAAGATGTTCAATTGATCCAGTCAGCAACAAGGTATCATCTGCGTATCTGATATTGTTCATAAGCATACCATTAATGAGTATTCCCTCTTTTGCGTTTTCCAACACTTCATTTAATTAGTTTCTAGTATTCGTTATTACCCTTGTTTTTACTTCTCCGAGTATGGGGTTATATGCTTCGGAGAAATGTAAGAAGATAATATCCTCCTAGGTTTTTGAAAAATAAGTAGATTCTATTATATTTCCATTCCCTACACAAGAACTGATAACAACGTGGCCTTTGCGAAGTCGTGTGGCCTCAACGAAGGATAAAACTTAACGTATTGGTACTTTTAGTCTTAGTAGTATTAATTCTTCGTCAAAAGCTAAATATTGTAGTTTCAAAGTCAAAAGACGGTAAAACTATGCATTTTTCGAGGATAACTTGTTCAAATTAATTTAAAGTATTTAAAAATATCTATCTTCAGAAATAAAAAAAAGTCTCTAGCTCAAAAATTAAGTGACTTATAATGAAAATAATGTCAGCCCCTATTTTGTTCAGCGAAAAAGTAATGGGAAGCTACCCCCTAATCACCACCCTAATTAAAATTAGTCATTAACCTTATTTGGTCTTCTTTATTTATGTATTACTAATAGGTTCTAGAAGTTTGACCGGCATAGAATGATTAGTTTTAAAAAAAATGGAGTTAAAAGCGAATAACGAATTTTTGTAGTTAAAAAAAATATATTTAAATATGAAATTGTAACTTATTTAATTTTTAAGAAGATGGTTTGAAAAAAATTTTTCTACGGCAAAAATTGAGTGAGGTATTGACAATTAAAACTTGTAATAACATGCAAAAACCACCTTTACCAGCCCTTTCAAAGTCACCTCTTTTTACGACTGAGGATTTTAAAAAGATTTAATATTAATAGATCTTGTAAAAACCTACAAAATTCTTTTTTACCAGACTTTCTAAGATAAAAAATAAAAAGTTAAGGTTAAAAATCAATATATTTTTTTGAAAAAAAAGGAGAAATCCGATTGGAAGCGTAATACTGTAAGTTAGCGGTGTTTTAAGTCATTGGCCTTATTCTTCTTTTTTTTATGTATTATTAATAGATTCCAGAAGTTTGAGTGGCTTAGAATGATTAGTTAAAAAAAAACTGGTGTTAAAAGCGAATAACGAATTTTTGTAGTTTGGTAAAAATGTCATTTTCTTCAGAATAAAAAGATTAGCATCAGAGATACGAAAAAATGGTTGAATATGAAATTGTAGGTTATTTAATTGGCATGATCTTGGTTTGAAAAAAAAAAAAAATTCTACGGCAAAAATTGAGTGAATCGTAAATAAGTATATCGAAAAACATTGGTTTTTTTTCGATATAAAACAACTAACACTTTCGATAGCTAATAAATCGAAAACTATTAATTTTATCAAAAAAATGTATGGAACATTTTTTGCTTAGAATGAATGTTTTTATTAACTTTTGCGGTCAAAATATAATAAAAAATTTCCACCCCCCGAGATGGGGTGGCAACCACCCCCATGGTAAAAGCGCCATTCGGCATTATATAGATTTTGATCCCTGGACTATCCACTAAGAATTCTCAAATTTTCAAGCAAATAGATCCATTCTGTAAGAATTGCGAGATGAAAAGCTTCGGTTCCTGGACTACTCTTGAGTGGCTCTCTATTTCTTTTTCTGATTTCTCGTTATCAGCAACTTCTGAACCTCGTTTTTTGTAGCTTCTTTGGTAATGCCTCAGAATGGTTCTGAGCCTACAAAGGTTTCTATCGAGTTTTGCCAACAAATCTGCTAGTTCCTTCATATGCACAACTTCATGACCCGGCATCCATATTAAAGACACTTTATTATCTTTTGCCAGGTTGTTTAGGAGATCTCCTAGGAGCAGTTCCTCGTCAGCTTTGAGTTGGTGAGTTCTTTGCTGCCAGAATAGCTGCCTCCTGACCTGGGCTGTAAGATTTATTATAATTACATGTCTGCATAAAGATTCCGGATCCAATACCATGGGCAGTTTTAGATAAATCAGTGAACCATAGCCCCCCCCCCCCATTAATATTTGAGACTTTTTGTTCTCTAGACTCTAGGTGGTATAATTGTGTTAAATTTCTCAGTGAAGATTAGGTCTGGTGTGAGAATATCTGAGTTTATCATAAATATGAATTCTTTAAATATAGTCCCAGTAGTATTTGTGTGGCCAATCAATACATAATGGGGCTTCTCAAATATTGTTTGCTTTAAATCTCAGGATGGTCATAAAGGCTACCGCCGAAATATACAGTGAGCACGTAAAGGTTGGAATAAATTCATTTTCTCGAGAATGGACGATTTGGGAAAAAAATCCCGAAACAGGTCAATTTTCATTTTTAAATTACGACTTTTTGGCATATATATCATACTAGTGACGTCACCCATCTGGGCGTGATGACGTCATCGATGATTTTTTTAAATGAGAATAGTGGTCGTGTGATAGCTCATTTGAAAGGTAATTAAATTCTCTATTCAATAATATAAACATTAACATAATTATTTATACAGGTTGTCCAAAAAAATTTTTTTTGGATTAAATTTATTGACATAAAAAGAAGAATATATGTAATTTACTTAATTCAAAATACATTTTACTGCTCTCAGAAAACAGAAAAAAATGAATATTTGAAAAATAATCATTGATATTGGCTTAAATTAAATGTTCAAATTGTCACGAGGCTGGTGGGTGGCTGCTTTAATATTGAATTTAAGCAAAAAACAACATTTACTTGCCAAAAAACATTTTTTTCTGTTTTCTGATAGCAGTAAAATGTATTTTGAATTAAATAAATTACACACATTCTTCTTTTTATGTCAATAAATTTAATTCAAAAAAAATTTTTTTAGGCACCCTGTATAAATAATTATGTTATTGTTTATATTACTGAATAAAGAATTGAATTACCTTTCAAATGAGCTACCATACGACCCCTATTCTCTTTTAAAAAAATCATCGATGACGTCATCACGCCCAGACGGGTGACGTCACTAGTATGATATATATGCCAAAAAGTCGTAATTTAAAAATAAAAATTGACTTGTTTCGGGATTTTTTTCCAAAATCGTCCGTTCTTGAGAAAATGAATTTATTCCAACCTTTACGTGCTCACTGTATAATTCCAACCTGTAATAATCTATAAAGATGCCTTTCCTATACTATTCAAGTTTCCTGTTTTGTTTTGAAGAGCTTGTCTTTGTAGAGTGGTGAGAGAGCTCACACAATATTGCAAAGGCGTCTTTTTCCATCAAGGTAGTAAACCATCAGTAATAGTTGGTCGCATCACTGATATGTATATCCAACTCATCAGGTTTTACCTACCCTTCAACTTTTCTTCCTTTTTTTCTTCCTCACCATTGTACTATGCATTGACTCAGTGGAGGTATTAACAAATGCACCTTCTATGATTAAAAATGCAACAAGAGCGACTTCTTTCTTGTAAACTCCTTTCGAATTCCGACACCAGATTGTGGAGGTTGAAGCTTCACATGTTTTCCCTGCTTAATGCGCCCATTGCAGCTGGTGCAATGAGTTTTGATTAAGATTATTTTTGTTGATGTATTGATTCAAGATGCTTCCCATTAGACAAGCCGAAAACGGCGGGTTCGTTAGAAAAAATATTCCCATGAGATTTTTTTGCATAATCACATTCGCGAGACATCCCAGAATATGGTTCAAAAGTCGCCCACGTGAAAAGTGGTCCAAATTTTTTTAACAATTTTTTTAATCAAATTGCAAAAATCAATATTTTTGGCCCGGACAATTTTTTTGTAGGTTTTTTGGACCATTCTGGACAAAAAAGGTCTCTTGTAATTATTTTTCTCTTAAGTTGATCGTTTTCGAGTTATAAACAGTTTAAAATTGAAAAAATCGAAAAATGGCGATTTTCAAAGCTTAATAAATTGGTTAAAAGTTATTATTATGAAAGTCAGAAAGTGACTAAATCAAAGTTTAAAGCCCCCCCTACAAGATCCTGAAGAAATTTTTGTCATTATTTTATTATTAAGCTGTTATTTTTAAGTAGTAATAATGAGCGCCTGCACGTATTAGGCAGCCGTCTATGGTGAGTGCGAGAGAGATGCCATTCCGGCAGTCCAATGGGGAATCTTACTCGCACTCACATTTACAGCCGCGTCAATACGATCTTACGGCTTATTGTTACTAATTAAAAATAACATGGTGTTCAACATGAATGAAATCAGGTCTGTATGATGTCTGTAAGGTGTAATCTGTTTTTCCTGGTTTGGTAATAAACGCCATCCTTGCTCTTCTCTAAGATTTGGGAATGTATCACAGAGCATGGCTAGCTCTAAATATTATGATCTTGGCAAGTACTAACCTTAACGTAGATACGCCTACATTCTCCGATTTATATAAAAGTTAAATATGAACGATTTTTAGTATTTATGAATATGTACGTACATTCATGGCCATGGATTTATTGTAATAATTATATGTTTTATGCAGTCACAGGCGATGATGCTGAGTCTGTGTGTTCCTGTACCGAAAGAGAAGGTGACGCGTTCCCAAAAGCATTTGAAAGGGAATTGGTTACGCCGACTAATTTAGAAGATCCAGAAGGTCAGCATAAATCTTTAGAAGAAAGAAGAAAATCTCTGCTGGACCATCATTGGGCGATACCGTCCAGGGATAGACAGTAAGTCGAATAACACTTTTAATTAATTTAACATTTCTATGAAATAAAATCAATGTACTTTTAATTTCCTTATTTTTTGGAATGAAAATGAAAGACATCTTATATTTCACTTCGTTCAGAGAGGACCCTCTTACGTATCATCGGATCATCGTAGAGGTATATACAGTATGGAAATGTTTGGAATAAGTTCGTTATTTCGTAAGCCAGCGACTTTAAAGAAAAAACCTGGAACAGCTCGATTTTTATTTTTAAATTAGGATTTTTTGACATATATATCATACTAGTGACATCATCCATCTGGGATGGTGACATCCAAAGCGTTAATATAAACAAATTCAAGTTACTTTTGACTACATGAGTAACAATTTAAATCAATGTTCCCCCACTGTTAGCAACACCATGCTGGACCCAATTCTTCCAGTAATCTTACTAGTTCATATGCAACTGCTACTATGACTAAACAACGTCCGAAGTATCCCAAGAAGACCGAAGCAATTTTATAATTAGTTGTACGTCTCTATAGTATCCAATGATTGTATATCCAATGATTGTATATCCAATTTTTTTTTCATAGTTTTTACCTAATGTTATTTAAGATTTAGAAATTAACTGTTATACTATTTAGTTTTAAGTCCTTATTGTAATTAATTATTGTATAACCAATATTGTTTGTGTCAATGGCCATTGCTGCCGAGACACATAAATTTAAATAATAAAAAAAAAGAAATATGTGTCCCGATTACAGTGATCATTGACACATATATGCCATCAATATTATATAACTTTTTCTAGTTCCATGCCCTCTATCGATCGTTGGATATCATGGTGGCAACTATATTCGCTATCATGTGTTTATTGACAGTAGCTCTAAATAACGATGTAGTTGATTTTTCGTACCATTGTCTTAGATTTTTCAGCCATGATGTTCTTGTACCAAGCTCACGTTTACCTTAGAACTTATGAATGATCATATGCAAAAATTTGTACTTTTTAGGGTGCTTCATAATGTTATCGAAGTATTCCGGCTTGCGTCTCTTTATTATATCGACTAGCTGTGTTGTTTGGTTCAGCCCTCTAAGGACCTTCTCATTTCAAACTCTGTCGACCCAGATTACTCTTAGTAGTCGTTTGTGTACTTACATTTCAAAGACTTCCAAGTGTTTAAGCATCGCCTAACTTAGAGTCCACGCTTTCATTCCATACATGGAAAGATATGGCATTCCATCGCGAAGGTCAATATTACGATCGCGGCTGCAAAGTACGTGCCTCATTTTAACAAATGTAGTTCGGGTTCGTTCTATTCTGCTTTTGCTAAGGTTGGTCACCATCTCTCATTTATATTACTGCCGAGATAACCATAAACTGAATAATATCTGAAATAATGCGTATTATAAAGTAACATTGTTACTGTCAATCTAACTATTCACCTCCTATTATCGTTAATACGTACCATTATACATACATTCAAATACAGGGTGTTTGGTAAATAATGGGCCATAGCTTAACCTCAGGTTCCTGGGGTTAAAATAGGCCGATATAAGCTAACTTACCTTAGTACAAAGTTTATAATAACCGAGATACAGGGTGTCAAAGTTAAACTTTTTTTATTTATTATTGAATATTTCCTGACAGGTATGAGATAACAACATGAAATTTGGTATGTGGGGGTTTTTTGGGTCGAGAAAACTAAATTCCCTACCAAAAATTATGTATGGCCCAAAGGGCGCCACATACGCCTTTCAGCACTCATTTATTACGTTCAATTTTTTTATCCCTCACTCTGTATAATTTTGAAATTAAAATTTTTATTCTCCTATTAGTTTTACTTAAAAAAGTTATACTTCTTTCATCTCCCTAAACTCAACCGTTTTCGAGATAAACGCATTTTAAATCTGCGATACACCATCATTTTTAGCATAATATCATTTTAGTTTCATCTGAAAAATAACTTAAAACCATAATAATGGTGCCAGTTCTCAAATTTATGTCATTGCATCGCAAATTCCATTTGAAGAAATTTGCGATACATTTTTGGATAATTTTATGGTTTTAAGTTATTTTTCGGGTGTAACTACAATGATATTATGCTAAAAATGATGGTGTATCGCAGATTTAAAATGCGTTTATCTCGAAAACGGTTGAGTTTAGGGAGATGAAAGAAGTATACCTTTTTTAAGTAAAACTAATAGGAGAATAAAAATTTTAATATCAAAATTATACAGAGTGAGGGATAAAGAAATTGAACGTAATAAATGAGTGCTGAAAGGCGTATGTGGCGCCCTCTGGGCAATACATAATTTTTGGTAGGGAATTTAGTTTTCTCGACCCAAAAAACCCGCACGTAACAAATTTCATGTTGTTATCTCATACCTGTCAGGAAATATTCAATAATAAATAAAAAAAATTTTAACTTTGACACCCTGTATCTCGGTTATTATAAACTTTGTACTAAGGTAAGTTAGCTTAAATCGGCCTATTTTAACCTCAGGAACCTGAGGTTAAGCTATGGCCCATTCTTTACCAAACACCCTAGAATCAAAGAGAACACATTGTCCGTTTTATTCCTGATGTTATGCTATAACGATCATAAGGGCTAAAAAGAAAAGATCAGGACGATAATTATCCGTATATGGACCAAGGGGTGACATCAGATGGTAATAATCCGATCATATATCGAGAAGATACAAATTTCTATCGCTTTAATGCAATTACTAAAAGGTCATTAATTACTTAATGCCCTAATAAATTAAAATTCGACAAAAAGACATGTCACTAACCTCTACGGTATTTCAAGCAGACGGACAGGTATAAACAGACGCTTTTGGCAGGAATCACTAAGGCCTCTTGCAGCAGGAAGATAGCAGTAGTGAGAAGACTTTCTAAGGGGCACATTTCGATTAGACGTGCCGAAAAAACTAACATCGTGGGTATTTCACTAAAAAGACCCAAATTAACGTCACTAGCCATCTTGAAGATAAACTGAGAAACCCTTTAAATCGTGGCGTGTGCCTATTGTTTATAGCTTCTGCTAGTAATTGAAAATCAAAACCAAAGGGATACTTAAAAAGGATTTCAGTTCGACATAATTACTCAGACGTTTTTAATTATAAGGGTAGATTTGGAAGTAGTGAGTGTCGAGGCAATAAAAACTGTCTACATAGGGTTGTAGGGTGTAAGTACAGACATTCTTCCCACATAAAATTCAAGAACTATCGCAGATGTGTACAGGTCTGATCAAATTTTTAAATTTAAGAAAAATGAACATGCCCTACAAAAAGAGCTGACGTTTGTCTTCTTCATCTTCTTTTTGTAATAGGACTATGTCCTGTTTCTTCTGTTACAGTCTCTGCTGCGATCCGGAGCTCCAGCTCTCGTACCATCGTTTTTTGGGTCTTCCTATGGGTCGCTTGGTGTTGGGCTTCTGTGTCTTCGCCCATTTCGCCATAAGTTCAGGGTCCATCCGATCTATGTGGTCTCTCCACATGCGTCGTCGTCCTCTTGTCCATCTCACTACGTCTTGAACGCCTAGCTCTCTCAATGTGTCTTCGTTTCGTATTCTATTTCTGAGTGTGATATCTCTTATGGATCTTAGGGTTTTCATCTTTGTTGTTATCATTATTTGTTTGGTCTTTGCTGTCTCGGCCCTTGTCTCAGCTGCGTATGTCAGTACGAGTCTAACACATGTCTTATAAATGCGGACTTTGCTTTCGGTGCTCATATATTTATTCCGCCAGATTATATCCCTCAGGAAACCAGATATTCTCGCTGCTTTCGTAGCCTGCTGTTTTGTTTCTTGCCACAGATGCCTATCGCTAGATATTTCCATACTCAAGTATCTACAATCCATTACCTGTTCGATTATATGGTCGTCCACTACTAATTTACATCTAATTGGGTTCTTGGATATTACCATATGTGGTAGTGTTACCAGTTTATACTTTTTGGCGGTTATTTTAAATTTTTGTAATAGGCGTTGTAAGTCATCTTCGTTTTCGGCTATTAAGATTGCATCATCTGCGTATCAAAGTATTCTCATGGTTCGGTTACCCATTTTGTATCCCTGATTCATTTTGTTAAGACTACCTATATCTTCATCCATTATTAAATTAAATAAGCATGAACTGAGGCTGTCCCCTTGTCTAATGCCGACATTGATTTTGATTTCTTCCGTGAGCCCGTGTGTGGTTTTTATTCGTGTTTTGTTGGATCTATTGAGCTCTTTGATTATGTTTCTATAGATCTGACTTACGTTTTTCTTTCCAAGGATAGTGAGCACGTCCTTCAATCGTACTCTGTCGAATGCCTGTTTCAGATCTACAAAGCATGTGAACATGGGCTTGTCGAATTCTATTGATTTCTCAACTAATTGTTGCATGATGAAAATAGCGTCTATTGTAGATCTGTTTGGGCGGAAACCATGTTGTTCTTCCGATACACCCACTTTCTTGTGTATTTTTTGGGATAGAATTTTTGTCAATAGTTTTGATGTAGAATTGAATAGTGTAATTCCTCGGTAGTTCGTAGGATCTGTCTTTACGCCTTTCTTGTAGATGGATATTGTTATACTCTCTCTCCATTTCTCTGGTACATGTTGTGTACAACTTTTTGGAATAATGTATTATGATTCTATGCTGACGTTTGTATTCTAGATATTCTAGAAGATGTATTCTTATGTAAGTATAGTCGATTTATTAATTTTTGTGTTTTAGGTCTATAGATACAGATGAAATGCCAGCTATAACTCCAACTGGCGCCCCCGACGATCACATTCAAGACGAAGATGATAGCTTAAACAAAGAGAGTTGTCACGATTCCGGTATTGATATTAGAGAATCAAGTATACCACCAATTGTACATGTTCCTCCAAAAAAGGTAAATGAGATACACATTCAGTTTTCATCGAAAGGTAGTTTAGACAAGGTTGACTTAAAAACTGATCTAAAATTTCCAATATTTATTATTTAGTTTATTAATTTTCTAAACGATATATTTCGTAAGCGCGTGATGTGTAGTGTTTCTTTTTTACTTTAAACATTTGCTATTTTTTTCTATTTCTTTTTGTTTGCAAATTATAGCCTACGCTGGTAATATGTCCGTACGACACATAAGTTAAAAGACATTTTTACTGTTTTTTCTCTCTTAAGAAAAGGTGTGTTTGCAAAAAAAATGAGAAAAAAACCAAACGGATTGCATTAGCACCCAACAAGAGAGCTATAAATATTGATCATTACTTAGCCGTCGCCGTCGGCCATTCTAGCTTTGAGACAATACATATTCATATACTTAGGTTCAATTATGACCAATAATATAATCAATGGGAACTATATTAAACATGTAATTATATGAAGGATTGCAAACAAGTACTATTTTGAGTCGATTAGACAACTGAAAAAAAAACTTCGAGTTATCGTGAAATATTACTACTGGACATCCAAGTAGTATGTTTGCTCGTTAGAGTATGCCAGGTGGTTAGAACCTTAGTAGGGGAGCTAAAACTGCTGAATGTATTACCAGTCATTTCGGGTGAGAGTGTGAGAAACAGAAACAAGATAAGTAATACGCCAGTTCGGCTCGCCTGGATAGTTGAGTGAACCATCTGTTACTCTTTACTGATTTAAGACTAGTGCCTATAGTGTAGCTTTCAAGATAAGTTTTCTGAGATTGAAGTTGATGTTTAAAATTACAAGAAAGAAATTATCATATATGTAGTATGTGATAGAACCCAAAACACTTGCTCTAATGAAAATGCATTCTAGGGAGACAAAAACCTCCTAACAAAGTTTTTGGTTAAAAATGACTACCCGTTGTCATTTATAAACGAGAAACTCCACAAGATTGAAAAACCCGTGTTGAGCTGCCCCCCCCCCCCCACTTGCAAAAATTAAAAAACAAATAGCCCTGATTTATGAGCTATTTATGAGCTCTCATATTCCGCAAACTAAAAATTTTGAGCTCGTTCCACTGAGCAGGAATTTAATACCCCCACTACTTAAAAATAGGAATATTGAATCGGTTTTTGCGGCAGAATTACGAGCTATTTATGAGCTCTTGAAATTATATAGTTTAGATTTTTGAGCTCATCCCCTTCACCCCCAAACAACCCTTTAATTGATTTAACTTAAGAGAAAGATGCTGAGAAAACTTAAAATATATCGTATTGCGAATATAATTCCTATAGCTTATATACTATAAGAATAAACTATTAAATCAAGAGCATTTCGATTATTGAGCTACAACCCTTTCGCCAGAAAACCACCCTATCTTCCCGGCTTAAGAGAAAGTTGTACTTAAAATGCGTTAAACTAATTATTTGGCAACTACATATCATTTAATAATTTATAAGCTTCCAAATTACGCGCATTTAGATCAGTAAATTGCAATTTATTTTGTATAGTGCAGTCACTGAAGGTAAAAATAAACGATTACCTTCAATTTCGGTGAACCTTCATCGATTTTCACGAAAATTGGTCAGTGGTTAGAGGATACGTCAAGAAACAAAGGTGACATGGTACCACCTTGCGCCTTTACCCTGAGGGTGGATACCGCCCCTTCTCGGGGGTGAAAATTATTTTATAAAAAATAACTGCACAAATCAATAAAAGAACAAATTAACAGCAAAATTTATTATATAAAGTTAATAAAATAAGTAAATACTTTTTAAGTTATTAAAGATCCAAGATTTTAATTATTTGTGAAAAAAATGCATGTTTTGAAGAGGTTTTTTGTAAATCACTGAGAAACTGTAAGTTTTTACAAAAAAGTTAATAGTAGTTTAATTCGTATAGCTTATATTCTAAGAAAAAACTCTAAAATCACGCGCCTTTCGATTATTGAACTTCAACCCCTTCGCAAGAAAACCATCCCATATTCCCGGCTTAAGAGAGGGTTGTACTTAAAATAATTTAAATTAATTATTTGTCGACTATATATTGTTTAATAATTTATGGCTCGCAATATATATTCATCTCAATTATTGAATTGCCATTTTCTTTCTATAGTGCAGTCACTGAAGGTAAAAATCAACTATGACCTTCGATTTCGGTAAATCTCCATTCATTTTCACGAAAATTGGTGAGCGGATTTTGATACTATCAACTTTTTCTGGATCTTATTTTTCATAGGTATTTCTAAGTACTTTGACAAGTATTTAGTACCTAAGTGTTATAAAATGCATCTCTTTCCCGTTATTTAAGCTTGAACCCTTAGATTTGAACAGTCGCGGAAAAAATATACATTTAATTACCAATAACTTACTTTAAATTAACATTAAAGGGTTTTTAAAGTAAGCAATTTATTATATTTTTTATTAGCTTCAATTTTAGTGATGAAAACTTTTTTGTAAAAACTTACAGTTTTTGAGTCATTTATGAAAAATCGCTCTAAAGCATTCATTTTCTTTCCAAAAATTAAAATATTTGATCTTTAATAACTCAAAAAGTATTGATTTATTTTAGTCACATTATATAACAAATTTTGCTTACAATTTGTCCCTCTCTCGATTTGTGGGGTTATTTTTAATAAAGTAATTTTCACTCCCGAGAAGGGGTGACATATACCCCAGGCTAAAACCCCAAGTTGTTATTGTCAATTCGTGAAAATAAATGGCGATTTACCGAAGTCGAAGGTAATAGTTGATTTTTACCTTCAGTGACTGCACTATAGAAAGAAAATGGCAATTCAATAATTGAGATGCGTATATTTTGCAAGCTCATAAATTATTAAACGATATGTAGTCGCCAAATAATTAATTTAAATTATTTTAAGAACAACTCTCTCTTAAGCCGGGAATATGATGTCGTTTTCTTGCGAAGGGGTTGTAGCTCTATAATCGAAAGACGCGTGATTTAAGAGTTTATTCTTAGAATATAAGCTATACGAATTAAACTACTATTAACTTTTTTGTAAAAACTTAAAGTTTTTCAGTGATTTACAAAAAACCTCTTCAAAACATGCATTTTTTTCACAAATAATTAAAATCTTTGATCTTTAATAACTTAAAAAGTATTGACTTATTTTATTAACTTTATATAATAAATTTTGCTTTTAATTTGTTCTTTTATTGATTTGTGCATTTATTTTTTATAAAATAATTTTCACCCCCGAGAAGGGGCGGTATCCACCCTCAGGGTAAAGGCGCAAGGTGGTACCATGTCACCTTTGTTTCTTGACGTATCCTCTAACTACTGACCAATTTTCGTGAAAATCGATGAAGGTTCACCGAAATTGAAGGTAATCGTTGATTTTTACCTTCAGTGACTGCACTATACAAAATAAATTGCAATTTACTGATCTAAATGCGCGTAATTTGGAAGGTTATAAATTATTAAATGATATGTAGTCGCCAAATAATTAGTTTAATGCATTTTAAGTACAACTTTCTCTTAAGCCGGGAAGATAGGGTGGTTTTCTTGCGAAGGGGTTGTAGCTCAATAATCGAAATGCTCTTGATTTAATAGTTTATTCTTAGAGTATATAAGCTATATGAATTATATCCGCAATACGATATATTTTAAGTTTTCTCAGCATCTTTCTCTTAAGTTAAATCAATTAAAGGGTTGTTTGGGGGTGAAGGGGATGAGCTCAAAAATCGAAAGTATATAATTTCAAGAGCTCATAAATAGCTCGTAATTCGGCCGCAAAAACCGATTCAATATTCCTATTTTTAAGTAGTGGGGGGGGGGGCTGACTCAGCCCCCCCCCCCCACTAGGGTATTAAATTCCTGCTCAGTGGAACGAGCTCAAAATTTTTAGTTTGCGGAATATGAGAGCTCATAAACAGCTCATAAATCAGGGCTATTTGTTTTTTAATTTTTGCAAGTGGGGGGGCCAGCTCAACACGGGTGATTGAAAAATAGAAACAGCAAACTAAAACAAGATACCAAGAAAATTAGTGCAGCTCACTCAAATGTGCGTGGCAGACTCATATGCACAGGTAAAGATAGGAAACAGAACATCGATGACATTTAGTATAACATCAGGGCTTAGACAAGGAGACCCTTTATCACCATTGCTATTCAATTTGGCTTTAGAATACGCAATAAGTAAAATATCGTCTGAGCTAACAGGGGGATTCGCAAATCGAGGATCAAAACTATTGTTGGCCTTTGCCGATGATCTAGATGCAGTCGCTCATTCTACAAGAGACGTAAGAGAGGTGTTTTCACAGCTCGAGGAGGAAACAGGTAACCTGGGCCTTCGAATAAATGAAGAGAAGACGAAATATATGCTGGTGACCAAAAATCCAAGACCAAGAGTTAGGCAGAACGTAACTATTAATGACCACAACTTTGAAGTAGTAAAAGAGTTTAAATATCTGGGAGCAGTAATCACAGAGGACAATCACAAGGTCTCAGCAAGAATAGCTGCGGGAAATAGAGCATTATACTCCCTATCATCATTATTAAGATCTAAGCTGCTGAAAAGACAATCTAAATTAAGACTGTACATGTCAATTATTCGCCCAGTTGTTACATATGGGAGTGAAACATGGACTCTACATCAGCGAGAAATAAATAAATTGCTGATATTTGAAAGGAAAGTCCTCAGAATGATATTTGGTCCTCAAAGAGATGAATTGACAGGAGAGTGGAGAAGGCGCCGGAATGCTGAATTGGTGACTCTATATGGTACTGAAAACATCGTCAGACATATAAAAGCTAATCGGATAAGATGGGCAGGTCATGTAGTAAGATCAGAGGAAGACAGAGTGCTAAAGACAGTGTTCTTCGAGAGACCAGACGGTAGAAGATCAGTGGGCCGTCCCAGAAAAAGATGGAGGGATGATGTTGAAACCGATCTATCTAGGATTGGGGTACAACAATGGCAAATCGAAGCGCAAGATCGCAGACGATGGAGGGCCATAGTGGATGCGGCGAAGACTCACCCCGAGTTGTAAAGCCAGTCAAGAAGAAGAAGAAACTACCACAAGCACTCCAGATGCACTTACAAGAAGGGAAGAAAGATCACAATACTATATGTAAACGACTTATCAGAAAAGAAACCCTTGAAAAGAAAAGGAAACAACATCACAACAATATTCAAAACAATTAACACTCTGAGATATATCCTGCCCAAAACCAAACCCAATGCACAAGAAAGATAAAAAAAACTACATCTACAAAGTACCCTGTCAACGCAAAATATTTCTACGTGGGAGAAACTGCAATGCCACTAAGTGTCAGAGTAAACGAGCATGAAACATACATCAAGAACAGCGACTTCGAAAAATCCCAGATATGCAAGCATGCCTGGTATAAGGAACACAGAGTACAATGGAAAGATGCATCAATAATCATAATCATGAAAGAAATAGACTGGAAAAGAGAAAAGTCAAGGTAGCGGCCTTCGTCCTACTTCGCGAAAAAAAATGTGTAGCAAACCCATCAGCAGAATGCAGCAGGCTTTGGTTGCCAATACTAAAAGAAGAAGTCAAAAACAAGAACATACCAACAATAGCGAAATAAAGAAAGTCTAAGTAAAGTAAAAATAAACCCTCGTCGTTACAATCCTAATAGAAATGAATAGCTTCACATTTGAAGTTAACTTAATTTAGATATAATTGATACGATCCATGTGATTTGACCGGTTTGGTATGCTTAGTTTAGGATTAAATCGAAAATGGCATTTTTAAAATTTAAAAAAAAAGTGCATTTTTCTTAAATAAATCTAAAAGTATTCATAATATGAAAGAATGTTTCAAATATTAATTGTAGAATTTCTTTTACGGAACATTTTGATTTTTTTTGTTTTTGTATCATGAATACTTTTAGGTTTATTTAAGAAAAATATTTCTAAACTAAGCATTACAAACCGGTCGAATCACATTGATCGTATCAATTATGCCTAAATAAAGTTAATTTCAAGTGGTAAACTATTCATTTCTATTAGGATTGTAACGACGAGGTAATTTTTACATTTCACAAAGAAAAAAGCAGAGAGCGACATTACTTTTATCATAAGTCAGTCAGTTCTTATGCAAAAAACTTTTATCAGAGCTTATTTGAAAGGTTTTTTAATGAGCTTTACAAGATGTTTGTTAAGTTTTCCCAAAAAATTGCACCACATTCGAGTTATTTGAGATTAAAGGTTCTCCATTTCAATGTTCTTCGAAAATAACCATCCTTTAAAGAGCAATAACTCAGTCGTTATTGAGTTTACATAGGTCTTTCAGACGTGAATCTCTTTGTTTTTTTATTAGCTACAATTTTGTTCTCAATGATTTTTTCTGTAAAATTAAATTTGTGTAAGTTATTCATGAAAAATGCATAGTTTCAATCGCAAATAACTTGGAGTGTCAATTTTTAAAAAAAAATTTATAGAACAAAATTTACTCAGAATTGGCCACTCTCTCGATTTCCATAGTTATTTTGATTAAAAAATTTTCATCCCCTAGATGGGGATGTTTTCACCCCCCAGGGCAAAAGCGCAGTTCGGCATTGGGTAGATTTTGACAAAGGTTATAATTACTACCTAAATCAAAATTTTCAGGGAAATCGACCTTGGTTCTCAAAATTCCACGAGAAAATGGCTGTTGATTGGACTAGATAGATTACACAAACAAATTAACACAAAACAACCATAGAGTTATATATTACCATAGAGAGAGTATCATTCAGAGCGAAGTGACGACACCATCTTTTTTATTTGGATTAGTGCTGTTTCACTCTTACGCATAGTAAAGCTGCTACAGTTGTCCTCCTCTTCCGTGCCTATATTCACACTGAATGTCATCATAGATTTTCGATACAATTGTGTTAGAAAGAGATGCAGCAAACCAGTCCATGAGATCTTGTCGTCAGGAAGCGCGGAAGGTAGGCTCCCTCTATGGTAATATATACCTCTATGAAAACAACACACAAAAACAGTCAGAATTGGATACCTCTAGGGTCCATAATATCGAGGCCAAATCCTTCATTGTTTGACAAGAAATACATAACCTAAATGACTCTGATTAGGGTACTATAGGTATAGACATATTAAGGATAGACAAGGCATACTGAGTGGTTTATCTATTTCTTTTAACCAAGCGATCCCGCGCATGCGACTGTCAAAGATGGCCAGACCACTCAAAATGAATAATTGACCAATGACGTCCTTGATATCAGCGTTACACTTCGATGCACAGAGTGGCCCATACCTTGCCTGATCTATTTAGTATTATATCTATGACTATAGGTGAACTTTTAGCACAGTAAAGTAGCTTCTGAAGATCCTAATGTTGCTAAGAGCAGGTAATATTATGTCGTCTTGATAAACGAGCCCTAGGTATACCAGATCTTATACATAGCAGATCTGAATAGTTAATGGAAGATGTACAATAAACCATCTAGCCGCTGTATGACCGGTATAGAAGTATATATATATATAGTACAGACGGCTGTCAGATAAAAGATATTTAGGTTTTTTTGTGTTTTAACGTCTTCCGGTAAGAATCGAGTAAATCAGCATTTATCGAGCCGTGAGAACTCTCATCGTGCTCGTCCATCAGTCGAGTCTATTTCACTTATAACTCCTAATTCAAAGCCCACTTTGAGGTTTGGACTGCTGCGTCTAAAAAAATTTCACTAGCTATCATCTGATTCGATCCATCAACCTAGTAGGCTATTGATTGTGTACTATAGAAAGGAACTACAACGTTAACAGGGTTTTATTATTTCATATGGTCAATGAATCTCTATATATGAAAAAACCGCGGAGTGCTACCATTTACATTGGTGCGTTTTTGAGAAATGGGTGAATTAGTCCCTGGGCACAGGTTACATTAGGGTGAGTTCTATGCACTTTTGGTACAAACACGTTTACATAAAAATTGTTCCTGGTTAAATTTCCTATCTAAATATAACTTTTTAAAGTCAAAGATACTTTTTTTTACAAAAATATGTTCAAAAGAATAAGCACGAAGAGACATAGAAGAAGGAAATTTTGTTTTTTGTCCCTTAACTTTTGACCATGGGGATATAGGTGTAGACATTGCTTTACAGGAAAAAAACTTACATATTTTTTCTTTAAAATGATGTTTGGTAGAGGTCATTGGGTTTTACAGTTTTCGAAATATGATTTTTCGAAGTTCGCCACTCACAGCAATTTTGGGCAATTTTCGCAAATATTGTCCTGTAACTTTTTTCTGCGTAACTTTAGGCATAGGAAATGGTACATGTAAAATGAATAGAAATCAATTACCTTTAAAATGTGCTAATATTTAATGTTGTATGACTTCTTTTAAAGAGGTTAAGAGGTTATCTCTTTCAAGACTTTATAGTTTTAACGAGTTTTTATATTTTTTACGATTATTTTTTAAATTTCCCATTATAAATTTTTTTTTCAACATTTAGGTATATATTATATAATAAAGAAGAAAGCTTATTCTGTTTACTTTAAAATGGTGTATTATAAAAAATTCTAGGATTATTTTTGAATAAGATATGCTTTTTCAAAATGTAATAAGTACTTGCAACGCTTTTTGATTTTAGGATTATTTTTTAAATTCCTCATTATACCTTTTTTATGTGATTGTGTGTTATGACTGAATCTTATTTTTTATAGGTAATACTTTGGATCCACTTGACTCGGCTGGGCAAACTTCTAAATATGGATTAATTCCAATATTTACTGTCAAAGCTCCTGCACCACAAGCTTTGCTTGAAAAAATAGCATGTAAATGTACCAAAGGATGTACAAAAAACTGCGGTTGTAGAAAGATATGAATTAGTTGTTCAATATTCTGCAAAGGGTGCATGTGCATGGGTACTAATTAGTGGGAACTCTAAGATAACTGAGGTGTCAGAGGAAGATATTGAAGCTAATGCTAACGAAGAGATGGACTTTGATTTTGAAATTGTTTTAAATGTCAACGTTTAAATAATTTTAAATAAAGTGATGTTTTCTAAGACTAATGTTTATGTAATTTTTGTAAAAGAAATAAATTTAAATAATACAGGTAAAAAAATATCAAAGAATCACTCGGTGTCCATTACACATTTAAATAGAGATGATACATCATTTTAAAGAACAGAAAGTAAGTCCTCTTTATTGAGCAATATATAGTATATTCATGTACAAAAAAAAAGTTATAATGGGAAATTTCAAAAATAATCGTAAAAAATGTAAAAAATATTTTTTTTTATATATTAAGTATTATATAATATATAATATATATTATAATATTATACTATATGTACCATATATAATATAATATTATATAATATATTATATAATAATATTATTTTATTTTTAAATTCTATTATAAGAAATCGTTAAAAGTATAAAACCTTGAAAAACAATAATCTCTTTAAAAAAAAGTCGTACAACGTTATACAGTAGACCATTTTAAAGGTAATTGATTTCTATTCCTATTACGTGTACCACTGCATATACCTAAAATTACGTAGAAAAAAGTTACAGAACAATATTTGCGAAATGACAAGGAAAATTGCCCAAAATTGCTGTGAGTTGCGAATTTTGAAAAATCATATTTCGAAAACTATAAATCCTAATTACCTCCACTAAACAACATTTTAAAGAAGAAATATGTAGGTTTTTTTTCCGTGAAGCAATGTCTATACCTATATCCTCGTGGACAAAAGTTATGGGACAAATAACAAAATTTCTTTCTTTTAGGTTTCTTTGTGCTTTTTCTTTTGAATATATTTTTGTAAAAAAAGGTATCATTGACTTTAAGAAGTTATATTTAGATAGGAAATTTAACCAGAAACAGCTTTTATGTAGAAATGTTTGTACCAAAAGTACATAGAGCTCACCCTAATGTAACCTGTGCCCAGGGACTAATTCACCCATTTCTCAAAAACGCACCCCTTTAAATGGTAGCACTCCGCGGTTTTTTCATATATAGATGTCCATTGACCATATGAAATAATAAAACCCCGTTAACCTTGTAGTTCCTTTTAGCTATCTTATTTTGAATATAATCAATAGCCTATAGTAATATACAGGAACTTTGAACTGATGACAGAATAATGCACTATTTAAAACTTTTGTTTGTTATCTAATGTTATAAATGTTTAATTAGCTCGATGCACAAATAACTCATTTCTTTTTGATTTTTTAGAAATACAGCGATGCTGATATAGTACTTTCCAAAGATTGGGTACCGCCAATCACAATTGGAGCAACCAATTTGAGTTATACCAGTGAACCTACAGATAGTCCTGCGAGAAAGAAGACGAACTCGGTGTCATTTAGTTTGGATTCTAGCTCGGAGCTCGACCCTGGCCAACCTCCACTGTCAACTAGTTACTCTGAGTCAAAGGAAGATGTAGATAAGGCTGATAGTAGAAAAAATAAGGTAAAACTCAATAACTCTAACTATGACAAAACTGTTCAAAAGCTCAATTGGGTACTACTACTACTTGAACTGCCAATTTCCTGTTTATATAGGTACATTTTCTGACTTTCCAAAACTTACGACACGTTTGGCGACATTTCTAAGACGTCTAGAATATTTTAGATATCGTCTTTGACTCTTGTTAAACAAATTCACAAGGAAAGAATTTTCCTATAGCTGGCTGTGTACCTATAGTTGTTCCATTTTATCTTTTCCCATGCGTCACGATTGATTTTCAAACAAGTTACATCAAAACATTAATTGAAACGTACGTCGATATGTAGTATCATTGATACGTACTGTCAGTGGTAATAATTAGGAAATGGCTGTTATCCCGTGGACGTATTTTATAAAGTTTGTTTAAATTAAAAGCTCTAACTGAATGACGGAACTATTTAAACAGTCAATTATTACTACTACTTGAACTGCCATTTCCTGTTTATATAGATTTTTTGATATTCTATAGTAATTTTGATACTTTGAGAACATTATAGATTTTAAATTCTCCTTCTTTTTTATCAAGGAACTTTTTCTATATGGAATAATAAATCTTACGTAAACGTAGCAACAGTATGAGTTGATTACACTATTTTATGCTTTCTAGTACATATTGTGAATCTATTATTAGTAGAACGTTGGCATTTGTATATTTTGGCATAATTCGAGTGCCATTAAAATTGCAATAGCTTCTTCAGTGAATATGCTTTAAAATAAAGATATTCGTACAGCATATTTCATATAAACTTGCGTGCATAGAAATCTGCCCACTTAAAAATTTGGTCATTTTTGATATCTCGTATTTCCTAAAACTGTTGTCCGATTTAAGTGATTTTTAATATGTTATAGCCTCATTCTTTAACAATACCGCTGTAATAATATTGTTGCTAAACAGGTAAGTTGTCATTGTATCGCGGGTGTACCAATCATACTGTGTTTTTTCTAAAAGTTCTATAGCCTCAGGTTTTCTTAGCATTGTGTTTTTTTATTCAGTAGCTTATGTTGGATAATAAAAAAGTTAGGTACTTTAACAACTAGACATGTTCTTCCTCAATATAGGGCGTTTCTAAATAAGAATCAGGCTATAACATATTAAAAAAAGAATATGTGTGTACTTTGTACGCACGTAAGAAGTTCTATACTTCTAAATATGATTTCAATGAAATAAATATACTTTCGGACAGTTTATTTGTATTTTATTTAAAGATTAAATTAATTTTTACTTACTACTTTCCAAAAATTTTTATTAAAACAATACCAAAAATTAAAAAAAAAGATTAGAAAACACCGGGATTCGAACCGGGGTCCTCTTGATTTCCAGTTCAACGCTCTACCACTGAGCTATACCTTTTTGATTATCCGGGCTATAAGATTTCTCAGACATAGTGACAAACAGACGAAGTGAATTATAAAATACTTTAAATATTACTTATTATCTTATTCCCGAGGTAGACAAGTCCAAATACACAAAAATTATAATAATAGTTATTTATGATATAAATGTTAAAGGTACAATTTTAAGGCATGTATGTGAAAGTTTCGTGTGAAAGATTCGCTTCGCTCATTCTGCAATTCACATGTGTGCCTTAAAAATGTACTTTTTAACACGTACCTATATCATACAATATTTTTTCTACAAACTTCTTATGTATCAACAATTATAATTTATTCATTCTCAATTACAGGACAATACCTATAAAAACTTTTACTTGAACTTGACTGACATTCCATTTTTATATTTTTCTTTACTGTCTTTCTTGTTTCATTACATCAAAACTGCCTATACTGTCAATACGTAAATCAGAATAACATCTACTTTTATTTTTGTATATTCTATACAGTTTATTTATAATTAAATTTTAAAAAACCTTTTAAACCACCTTTTTCAAATTGCGCAAGTTGTATATTATTAATATCTATTAATGTTAATAAATGAAATATAAATATTTTGACGTTTCACAATTTGACAATTCACTTTTAACTGCAGTGCCTTAAAATTTTTAAAGCACCGGTGCTTTAAAGTAGCATTTTTAACTCTCCTATGGAGTGCTATAAATTGCATTTTTAACAAGTTTGCAGAAAAATATATTTAAAAACACTAATATATTCTTTCCACACATTTTCTGGACTGATAAATACATAAATTAAAACATTTAGTAACGAACTCCATACTGCCTGTGTGCGCATGCGCGCAGATTAATAAAATTTCACCCTCAATGAAATCGCGCCTAAAGAAGTATAACTTCAAAAATCACTTAAATCGGCCAACAGGTTTAGGAAATACGAGACATCAAAAATGACCAAATTTTTAAGTGGGCGGATTTCTATGCACGCAAGTTTATTCTATTAAAAAAGCAGCAGCATAACTATCCTCGGTTCTCGATGCGTCTAATATAATAGTAATAACTATAATAAGATATTGATAAGGTTAGGATTTGTGACATTCTATGGATAAACACTTAGAGGTAATAATAATGGGAATATTAAGTCTCCAGGGTGGTACAGTTGGATATGAAAATAAGTTATTTAAAACAATTTGCATTTTATATACAATTTCTTAGAAACTTTGCTTATGTCGTGTATTCCCCGACACACCATGCGCTTTTGTCTGCCACAGTGTCACTTTCAGAATTCAAACTTTATCAAATCAGAATTCAAACAAAGAAAATGTCAATTAATCAGTGTCATTCTGTCGAAGTGTCAAAAGTACCAAAGTAACACATGTATAATTTTTTTCATTCTGTCGAAATGACATTATTCTTTGGTTAGAAATCAAAATTATTCTGTGGTTACTAAATTATTATAATATAGGTAATTGTGATATAGGTATGTTTTATTAGCAGAAGAACAACAAGGTTTTAGGTCGGGAAGATCATGCACCGACGTTATGTTTATAAAGAGGCAAGTTCAAGAGAAATCATTACAATACAAAAACCGGCGTATTTATGTTTCATAGACCTTAAGAAGGCATTTAACAGGGTCAAATTAAAGGACGTTGTCCATTTATTGTACACAAGAGAAATATCTCTAGGAATAATTAAAAAGTAAAACAAGAACTAACTGACCCAATTGAAGCTGGCAATGGGATAAGACAGGGGGATTCCTTGAGTCATCTATTGTTCAACCTGATCATGGATAAAATAAAACAAGTTAGAACTAAAAAATGATACCAAATGGGAGAAATACAACTTAAAATAATCTGCTATGCAGATGACACATTACTAATCTCTCAAAGAGAAGATGATGTACAACATAATATACTTCACAAATGTAATGTAACCGCCAGAAAATTTAAAATGTTAATTTCCCCAAAAGAGACAAAAAGCATGGTTACAACAGCAAATCTACCAATATGTACATTAGAGCTTGGAGAGTTAGAAGTAGAAAAAGTGATGGAGAAATTTCTTGCCATCACACTATCTAGTTACGGAAATCTCGAAACAGAAGTGGAAGATTAAGTAAATAGAGCAAACAGGCCCGTTAGTTACCTGCATGAAGCAATATGGAGAAATAAAAATATCGGGAAAGAAATGAAAGGCAGCATTTATAAAACAGTCATCAGACCGCTAATGACATACGCGACAGAAACACGACCTGACTCAGAGAGGACAAAGATAATGCTAAAAGCAGCAGAGATGGAAACTCTTCGAAAAATCGGTGGTAAGACACTATGGGACAGAGCTAGAAGTACAGATATACGACGGAGATGCAAATTGGAGAACATTAAGAACTGGATAAGAAACAGAAGAGTAGAACGGAATGACCACATGAGCCGAATGACAACAGGGTAGTAAATACGGCGAGAGACGGTCTCCAATAGGAAGTGCAAGCAGGTAACAACAACGAAGTGCAAGCAGGGAATACCATGGCTGAATCTACCAAAATGTGGAAAACCACGTATATTTACTACACAGAAGTCAGAGAGATTGGTGAGAAGAACAAAAAACCACCTTGGCATGGAAACTAGAAGATTGGCTCATCAATACAGATCTTCTAAGAGTATGATACCGTTGGAATTGAGGAATAATGGTCTTAAATATCGAAAGAGACGTAAGTGCTCCAAAAACTCTAAAGCGCAACTACTTCCGATCTGGACACTGCTACTCACGAGATACCTACAACTAGCTTCTACAACACTAGCTTCTAAAATACCCTTTGTTCTCAAAAAATGTAATCCTTTAAACTTGCCGCAGGCTCGCCCATTAGAGGATTTTTGGGGCTTGACTTTTTAGGAAAGTTTATCATGGAGGCTGGGAAGCCCAAGATGAAGAACAGTTGAGACGACAAATTTATGAACAACTAAGAGAAATTATTGACCTGAATTCCGGTCAGGACCTCATGAAAGACATTCCAAGAAATTTGCGTCTAGTAGAGAAGAATGGACTACTCCACATAATTTCATAATAGAGTTTAGTTAAGCATTGAGTTGTAAGTTGTGGTAACTAGTTAGTGTTTAATTAAATTTCTTCATTAATAAAAAATTCGATAAGTATTTTGTGCCAAAACTTTTAGGACATACCTTATTATAGTAACCATGTCACCAATTCACTTATTTAAATTCTTTAATAAAACTGCTGTTGATTGAGACTGACTGAACGACAACAACTGTTACAAGCCAAAACGTAAGCCGTAAGGTTTATGTTATTTATGTCTGTTTACTATTAATAATATTGGCTAAGAGCAGGTATGTTTGGTTGTTTAGTAATTTCCAGTCACGTCTAGCAACTAAACTTCCCAAAAAAGAAATTACTAACGTCAATAGACAGTTGTGACTCAGAAAAGCGAATCGACTTTACCTATGGATATGCTTAATACTAGTTTAAGCTGTGTAATCTTATAATGTGTATTATTACTGCATTTCTTATATGGTTTTTCTTTTAGATGTTAAAAAGACTGTCATATCCCTTGTCTTGGGTCGAAACTACTCTCAGCGGAGACAAAGATGAAGATAAACCTCCTAGTCAACCCCATTCAGCAGCTGACGTTCAACATTCTTCAGTTTTCTCAAAAGTATTTTCAAGGTTTGTATACAATACTTCTTTGATATTACCTCCTACGATATTTCTTTCGTACAACATTTTATTGTAATATTACCTGGATATAGCTATACTACAGGGTAGCGAGAAAGTATGGAAACTTCTTGGGAACAGCTTCAACGATTTTTAGAAATTTTGGCGGGTAAGGATGTTCTAATGCAGCCGATACTGTAGGGGTAATTACATTGTTGTCAAATCTTCCATTTTTCTGAAAATCTAATGAACTTTCTTATTTTAAATGGAACACCCTGTATATTTTTTGCGTTTTGAAGTCCTTAAGAAATGCTTATTATTTTTCATGATATATTCCCTATACCTAAATGCCATAACCGGAGTTATTGCTACATTCATTAAAAACAAAATTTCAACAACATAAAAGTCAAATTTTTCGGCCCGGGTAGACATTATTTTAGATTCTTTGGATCATTGGGAACAAAAAAGTTCTTTTGTAATTTTTCTCAAAAGTTAATCGTTTCCGAGTTATAAACAATTTAAAATTGAAAAAATCGAAAAATGACGATTTTCTAGGTTCAAAAACACTAGTAAAAAATATTAATTTTGAAACTACGAAGTGCCTAAATTCAAGTTCAATCCTATTGTATCAGATACCGATAAGTGATTTGATCTTATTTCATTTTAAAATATTATTTTTTAGTCGTTAATGCAGCCCGATCGCTAGTCCTCTCACATGAGCTTCATGAACAATTAAAAAAAAAACAATGTTTTAGAATAAAATATGCCAAAACTTCTTACAGGGATCTGATAGAAAAAGGTTTTAGCTTGAATTTAGGTATTTCCTAATTTTAAAAATGATTTTTTAATTTATGTGTGTTTTTGAACCTAGAAACTCGTCATTTTTCGATTTTTTTCAGTTTTAAATTGTTTATAAGTCGGAAACGATTAACTTTTGAGGAAAATTACAAAAGACCTTTTTTGTTCCCAATGATCCAAAGAACCTAAAATAATGTCTACCCGGGCCGAAAAAATTGAATTTTATATTTGTTAAAATTTGTTTTAATAAATGTAGCAATAACTTCCAAATTATGGCATTTAGGTATAGCAAATATAACATTAAAAATAATCAGTATTTCTTAAGGACTTCAAAACGCAAAAAATATACAGGGTGTTCCATTTAAAATAAGAAGATTCATTAGATTTCCAGAAAAACGGAAGATTTGACAACAATGTAATTACCACTATAATATTGGCCTAATTAGAACACCCTTACCTACCAAAATTTATAAAAATCGTTTAAACGGTTCCCGAGAAATTACCGTGTTTCCATACTTTCTCCCTACCCTGTATACGTTCTACGTTGTATTAGTTTATACATATCTTTCAATAATATGTAGTAAACAACGTTTTTCAATTTAACTATCATACTTATTATGTTAAATGAGTTTTTATGTAAGCATATTATAAACTATATATTATGTATCTTGCGGCAAACTGGACTTTGAGCTTCAATAAGAACTATTATCGTGATGGAAGAACCAGATAGGTTTAAATATAAAAAAAAATATACGAAATAGGAATTTGTGTGTTATATTCAAGTCCTTATTTTGTGCCACAAATTCTGCTAGTAGAGGAACGCGGGCAACAATACATTTCCTTCTATAAGGCAGTCCTTACTTACAGTAGGGATCATGGCTTATACAGAAAAATCAAAGCGTGTGTGGCGTAATACTGCACTTCGATTGCTTTGGTGGTGTGTTGACTTAATCGAAAGATAGAAATAAAGAATTGACGAAGAAGAACTGCGAAAAATAAACAAAGAAGTATCAAAGCTATAAGGAAATATTTAAGGAAATTTAAGAATGAAAAGGTCCACCGAACTATAGAAGAGAATAAAAGTCTGTGAAAAGACGGCTAAACAATGAAAAATGTGAAATACACAAGCTAAAGAACAAAGAAGGAGTCCCAACATCAAATAGAGAAGAACTACTACACATAGTTAAAGACTTCTGTCGAGAACTATACACAAGCAAAGTCAAGTCAAACGAACTTGGAAGCCGCCGCATCACGCAAAATTATCAGCCAGGGTTCAGCTCATGCCAGAGATCACACTAAGCGAAATCCAGGACGCGATGAAGAAGATGAAAAACAACAAGGCACCAGAAGAAGATGGAGTCGTAATAGAAGCTATAAAGATGGGCGAACGTGCCTTACAATAAAAATTTTGTTTAACCTTTGTCTAACAGATTGTTGCATACCGGATCAACATAACATACCGGATTGTTGCATAACAGCATCAAAATCAAAATGAAACAGAAAAAAGGCTGATGACGGGTATTTCCCGAATAAAAACTACACTCCTGGTCAAAAAAATCCGGACACCTTAAAAATAGGTCATTTTTGATGTCTCGAATTTCCTAAGAAAAATTGTCAGATTTAAGTGATTTTTTTAATATATTACAGCTTTATTCTTTAACAATATCGCTGTAATAATATTGTTGCTAGACAGGTAAATTGTCATTGTATACCGGGTGTACCAATCAAACTGTGTTTTTTTCTTAAAGTTCACCACACCCTGTGGAATATTCTAGCATTTATAAAATACTGAAATTAAAACTCATCTTAGTCTCAGGTTTTCTTAACATTCTGTTTTTTTTATTCATTCGCTTATGTTGGATAATAATAACGTAAGGTACTTTAACAACTAGCCATGTTTTTCATCAATACAGGGTGTTTTTAAGTAAGTATGACAAACTTTAAGGGGTAATTCTGCATGAAAAAATAATGACAGTTTGCTTTATAGACGTATGTTCGCAAATGCTTCGTTTCCGTAATACGGGGTGTTGAAATTTTTCTTACAAACTGACGATTTATGTATTGCTCTAAAACCGGTTGAGATATGCAAATGAAATTTGGTAGGTATTAAGAGGTAGTTATTGTTCAATTGTTCATTTTTTGACATACAATTAAGAATTTTATATTCACCATTGGCGCGCATACGGGTAATATGACCCGTACGGGTAATGGTCTGAATTTTTTTAAAGAAAAAATTAGTACGCCACTGTGATATTTCAAATTAAAAATCATTTTTGAATTCCTCGTTCAATTTACAACAAAAAATCTTTCTTGACTTTGTTTCATATGGGGCGCCTTTTTATGCAAAAAAATAAAACATCTTAACGCTTACAAAGTATTCGAGGTAGTTTCCATATGCATTACAGTGGAACCTCTATTATCCGTCAGGGCACCGGACCAAGGGTATGACGGATAATCGAAAATACGGTTAATAGAACATTAACAAAACTTAATTTATCAAACGACTAAGTGACACAATCAAGGTTCGAATTTGAATCAAATTTAATTATGGTGACACACAGATATTGACTGTCATAATTATTGTGCTGTGCATTTTTATTTTCGGCTTGCGATTCTAAAAATAGAACTCTAAAAGCACGGTATCAATTATCACCTATTATATATATAAATATTACATGCATAGAATCGGCTTGTCAGATACTCCCAATTGTACTTGTGGCAAAATCGGAGATCTAACACATGTCATATTAGAATGGCAATTAAACATAAATAACATAAACGACCTTTATAAGGAATTAAAAGATTTAAAATATTTTTTCCCAATAAACCTTAATACTGTATATTTACAAATGATATGGAAATTCTTCATCTCATTTATAAACATGTTAAATTATGTAAATACAAGTTGTAAACGTAATATAATAGGCATAATTTGTTAATGTGGTTTGAAAAAATAAAAAAAAAATAATATATAAAAAATAACACATAATAAAATAATAACAAAAAAATAATAAATAAAAAAAGAAAAAAATATAAACAAAAATAAAAAAAGAATAGAAAAACAGTAAAAAAAAGTGTTTCGCACAAATTAAAATATATATTAAAAAACAGTAAAATAATTAAAAAAAAAACAAAACAAAATAAAAAAAGCTACACAATGTACCGATGTATCTATAAAAATAATATTGTAAAATGTACTTATGTTTATAAGAAATTTATTACTATGAATCTGCAATCAATCACAAACAAGTCTGGCTAATTGGCTCTGCCAAAGCCATTTTTCAAAAAAAAATAAATAAATTGAAATTTAATCCAGAGGCCTGAATAAGAACAAAAATTATTTACATAAAAAAATGCGGTGGTGGCATAACTGCACGTGTACATTTCAACGAATTTCGTTTGGCTTATCGCAATGCTCAAACAAAATGAATTGATGACTAAATTTTAACTTAGGTAGTCAATATAACTTATGTAGGTACGGACCCTGACGGTTAACAGAGGTGACGGTTAATAGAGAGACGGATAATCGAGGTTCCACTGTATATACTTTTATTTCAAATCAAATACTTTGTAAACGTTAAGATGTTTTATTTTTTTTTTTGCATGAAGACGGCGCCTCATATGAAAAAAAGGCAAGAAAGATTTTTTGTTGTAAATTGAACGAGGAATTCAAAAAACATTTTTAATTTGAAATTTCTCAATGGCCTACTAATTTTTTCTATAAAAAATTCAGACCATTACCCGTGCGGGTCATATTACCCGTATGCGCGCCAATGGTGGAAGATAAAATTCTTAGTTGTATGTCAAAAAGTGCGTAATAACTACCTCTTAAAACCCACCAAATATCATTAGCAAATCTCAACCGGTTTTAGAGCAATACATGAATCGTCAGTTTGTAAGAAAAATTTTAACGTATTTCGGAAACAAAGCATTTACGAACACACGTTTATAAAGCAAACTGTCATTATTTTTTCATGCAGAATAACCCCTTAATGTTTGTCATACTTAGTTAAAAACACCCTGTATTGATGAAAAACATAGTTAGTTGTTAAAATACCTAACTTTTTATTATCTAACATACGCGAATGAATCAAAAAACAGAATGTTAAGAAAACCTGAGGCTATAGTTAGGATTTAATTTTAGTATTTTATAAACGCTAGAATATTCCACAGGGTGTGGTGAACTTTGAGAAAAAAAACACAGTTTGATTGGTACACCCGGTATACAATGACAATTTACCTGTCTAGAAACAATATTATTACAGCGATATTGTTAAAGAATAAGGCTATATATTAAAAAAATCACTTAAATCGGACAACAGGTTTACGAAATTCAAGACATCAAAAATTACCCATTTTTAAAGTGTCCGGATTTTTTTGACCAGGAGTGTATTACAAATACTGTTCGTTTAAAAATTAATAACCATTTTCAATTTCTTAGTCTTACTGTTCGTTTACTTCTTGGTGCTTATGCCTCTTGAAACGACCTTATCAGAAATCATCCACTTTTTTTATTTCATTTCATAATAAGAAGATGAAGAATGAAGAACTACGAGTACTCTACAAAAGGTTTTTTTGTAATCTTGTAATTTTGTAAAAATCTTTTTTTTTTATTATGATAATTAAAAGGAAAAAAATACTATCAGGTAATGTTACATTAAATAATAACTATTGTTGTTGATGCTACTCAATCTAACAAAAATTTTGCCCGCTAATGCTTACTCAGCTCACCGATTCATCTCGTGGACTTCGGCACGGGGTTGTTTCACAAGACCCCGTCAGAGGACAGCGGGTCCGGCGGCTCAGCAGGACCACACTCCGGAGGCAGTGGCAGTGGCGGTCCACTAACAGGCGACTCGACTTCTAGCAGCTTTTTCCCCACTAACATAATCAGTTCGGTGGGAGCTATGGGTGCGCAGGTTGGTGCTTCGGTCGGAGCGATGGGTGCGCAAGTGGGCGCTTCAGTTGGAGCTATGGGCGCACAAGTCGGCGCGTCAGTTGGAGCTATGGGGGCTACGGTGGGCGCTATGGGAGCTCAAGTTGGTGCTTCGGTTGGCGCCGTAGGGTACGTGTGTGTGTCTAGGTGGATCCTACTTTGCACGATTCGTGTTTAATATTATGCTACTTTTGTAAACGTTTTGAAGAAGAAAATTTTAATGACATCCAAATAAAGCAGTTGCATGCTTGTAATGATAATATAACTGTATGAATTTCTTCAACATTTTTTAACTATTATTGAAAAAATTTCAGATATTAAAATCGTCTTTCTTACATTAGAAGATATTATGATATGATTACGATACGATCTGCAGGTAACACCACTATTTTGGCAGATTTGTCTTTGGATCCCTTTTTAGTTTGATACGAATGGTTCACAAGTACAAGTTGTGCTGATTATTTCTATCATAGAGATGCTGACCAATAGAATGCTACAAGAATAAAAATTACAGCTGTAATTTTTTTCGATAATTGCCCATCGTCAAGTATTACGTCATATGCCCTCTGTTGCTACGCAAAAATGAACATTCAGTGAGATTAATCACAATTAATATTTTACAACTTGTCAAAGAGAACACCACAAACAGGTTTAGCAAATATTCAGGCGAAGATATCAATAAAATATTAGTTAAAATGATTTAAAAAGACATTTTTATTCATGAAATAATCTTATCGAATGACGCTCGAGCTCTTAAAATTACAGATTTGTTTTGCTCTCGTGACACTTTGACATAATTTCACTCCCCTTCGGATTGTGAAATTAAAACTGTCAAAGTGTTAATCGGGATACAAATCGATAATTTTAGAGCTCTCGTTTAATTACTACTGATAATAATTTACTTAGAGTTTTAAATGGTCATACTTTGACCTGGGAAAGAAAATATTGAAAACAGTAAAATATATTATCTGGTTCAAACTGGCTTTCTTAATACTCTTCCTTTATACCGTGTATGCCAAAAATAGGAGAGCGGTCGAATATTTTGCGAAATTTACATCAGATAAAAATTCTGATGAACACGTGTTCCATATTTTTCACAAATCGATCGAATAACACGAAACATGACCTTTTCCCCTACCTTCTAGGGGTGGGGTTGAAGAAAACTTTGAAATCTTAAATATGAGCCCCCATTGTTTTTGGCAGATTTGCATTCCTTATTCAAAAATATGTAAGTTTTATGCGGGACATTTTTTTTTCGAATTGTTAATAGAATGTGCTATAAGCAGAAAAAACCATTTATCCTGATTCTCTAGGAAAATTATGCACACTGTCTAAAACCAAAAACACATGTTTTCCAAAAATCTATCGAAAAACACGACCCCCACCCACACTTCCTGCTTCCTGTGGTTTAAAACTTTAAATGATCCCACTTTGAAATTTTAAATAGAAACCCCCATTTTTTATTGCATATTCAGATTCTGCAAAATATTCACTACCATAAAAATTAGTTTGCAGACTTGTAATGTGTACTTTTTTCTGCAATTATAGCGTCATCCATTGCGCATCGGCAAAAATGGGGTTTTCCTTTTAAGATTGCACCCCGCCCCTCCCCCAGAGGGTGATGATCGGGGTCGTATTTGGTGTCATTCGATAGATTTTTGATAAATATTATTCAATATGTGTTTTTTTGTGTTTTCATTTCGCATTGTACTTCTCGATATATTAGACCTTTTCTATAATTTTCCTAATTTTCCCAGGATATAAGCCGATCATTTTCCGATTATAGCGCCTTCTATCATTAATTCGAAAAAATTTCATGCAATTACTTATATTTGCATAAAGAATCCAACTCTGCCACAAAAATGGTGGTTCCCATTTAAGATTTCAAAGTTGATTTCAAAGGAAAATTTGGTTGAGGTTGGTGTCTTTTGATAGATTTTTGTAAGCTATTTAACAAGTGTTGTCACCTGACTTATTTAACATTTATGGTGAACATGTCATGAGGATGGTTTTAGAAGGATGGGCCGGTGGAGTAACAGTAGCTGGTAGGAAAATCTCCAATTTAAGATTTGCTGATTACACTACACTTATAGCAGCAAATGAGCGAGAAATGTTTGATCTGCGAAGAGTTGAGTACGAAAACAATAAAGTTGGTCTGAAAGTCAATAAAGCTAAGACAAAAATAATGGTGGTCGACAGATTCGACACTATTCAACTGACTAACATATTACAGGAATACCAGATAGTAAACACCTTTGTCTATCTCGGGTCTAGTATAACTAACGATGGTAACTGTGAAGCAGAAGTTCGGAGACGTATTGGTATGGCAAAAAATGCGATGAGTCGCCTAACTAAACTTTGGAAAGACAGATCTATCTCTCAAAATATCAAGATGAGACTGGTGAATGCCCTTGTATTCTCAATATTTCTATACGGAGCAGAGACTTATACACTTCGCGCATGCGAGCGCCAAAAAATTGATGCCTTTGAGATGTGGTGCTGGAGAAGAATATTGCGCATACCTTGGACAGCTCATAGGACAAACGTTTCCATTATAAACCAACTCAGTATTAAAAAAGGCTGTCCACAATATGTCTGCAACGAATTCTGCAATTCTTTGGTCACGTGGTTCGCAGAGGCGACGACAGTTTGGAGAGATTAATTGTTTCTGGAAACGTTCCGGGGAGAAAATCAAGAGGACGATCACCAACTAGATGGTCTGACCAAATAAAGCATTCAGCTGGAAACTAATTCTGCGAAGCTCTTAGAGCAGCTGAAGATAGAGACCAATGGATAAACATTGTTAGGAATATTGGAAGAAATCACGATC